>NC_067399.1:3405239-3756072 GCF_016432865.1 Antechinus flavipes
TCCAAGAGTGAGCTCAACATTTCCGTGTGTGTGCAAGGAAGCCCTGAGACAGACTCCCCCCTCAAAGTCATCCCAGGGGAGTAAGGAAGAGGTCGCGGTGCTCCCTGGGGGAGGGAAGGGGCCGGAGACTCGGTTCCGCCACAGGCTTCAGCAAAGAATCATCAGGCGCCCATCCCCCCTGCACCCCAAAAGGGGCACGTCGGGACAAGCAGGAGAAATCCCGGCCTGAGCTGCCCACCTTCCCCCTTCCCCCCCCCGGAGCTCACCCAGGTCTCAGAGCCCCTCAGCCAGCCAGACACCAATTAACTCCAAAAGCATCAGGGCTGGGATTGCAGGGAGCGGGTGACTCGTGCTCTCTCCAGGGCCCCCGGTGGGCAAAGGCCTCCCTCACAGCCCGCTACCGTCCCGGGAGCCCCTGAGCATCCGTCACTGGGAGTCCGGCCCCTCCTCTCACAGAAACCCCCCTGGTGATCCATATCCCAGGAAAGGATAATGAGCCGCTCCCCAGCCTGCCCACGGTTCCTGTTGGGTTTTCTGATTTCTCCTTGATGGCGCTTTGGGGTTTTGAGGGGTCCTTGTGTGCGGATGAAAGCGCCGGCTCTCTTCCACCCGACCCAAGGGCTAGATCGCGAGCTGGGGACGAGGACGCTTTTGTAGCCAGGAGCCAGACTTTGGGACTCCAACGGGGGGGGCCTCAAAAACAAGGAGAAAGGCGCTAGGTCCCTCCCTTTAGGAGCCAGAAGGGGCCAAGGCTGACGGCGGCCCCCCCGCCTGCCCAGAGCTGGGGCAGCCTCCAGGGGAGACGTCCGCCTTCTCTTGTCACAGGAGACGGCCTCCCTGGCCAGGGGAGCCGGCCCCCGGCCGCCTGCAGAGATGGTGGGGGCTCCCAGGCGAGGCTGGCTGGAGGCCCACCGGGCAGGCCCTCCCAGGGGCACAGTCCGGCTTTGGCCACTCGCCCCCAGAACCTTCTCTTCTCGGATTTGGGCGTCCTGGCCACAGCGCGCAGGGGAGCGGGCAGGGGCTGGGCTGTGGGTCCATCCGTCCGTGGATCCAGTCCCAGCCTAGGAGCCCCATAGGAAGGGATGGAGTCCTGTGCGCCCGCTCTGTCGGCGGCAACTCCCAAGCAGGGCTGAGCACCCGGCGGGCGCGTGGCGAGTCCGGGGTAATTGGCTGGCCCAGCGAGCGATCGATGCGGCTCTCGCTGACCTCCCCGACCACTTCCCACATACCTGTTTGCTACGGCGCCTTTCTGGAACTCATTAAAATGCCTTAATTGGCCGATTGCATCCAGCAAAAATCCAATTAGCACCATTGTCAAGGAAACCGCTTCCCCACTGGTCAGCAGGCCCTCCGCTCCTCTGCCCTAGGATTGGCTCCGGAACAAGAAAATGGCTCGTTTCCCCCTTCCTTCTGCCCCAGTTTCTTCACTGTATGTTTTTTTCTTCTCCAAATGGATATAAAAACTCCGTGGAAAAAACTCACAAAGTCTGAGAGCTGAGAAGCTGTTTTATCTGATGTGTCTGTTGCTGAAAAAGAGCCGTGTGAGTGTGTGTGTATATGTGTGTGTGTCATTGTGTGTGGTTGTGAGAGTGTGTGAGTGTGTGTGGGTGGGTGTGGTTGTGATTGTGTGTGTGAGTGAGTGTGTGTGAGTGTGTGTATGTGAGTGTGTATGCGTGTGAGTGTGAGAGTGTGTGAGCATGTGTGTGTGGTTGTGATTGTGTGTGTGTGTGATTGTATGTGTGAGAATGAGTGTGTGTGAGTGAGTGTGAGTGTGAGTGTGTGTGTGTGTGTGAGTGTATGTGTGTGTGAGTGTGAGTGTGTGTGGTTGTGATTGTGTGTGTGAGTGATTGTATGTGTGAGTGAGTGTGAGTGAGTGAGTGTGAGTGTGTGTATGTGTGTCTGTCTGTCTGTCCCACTGCCTGCAGCTGACAACGACACAGACTGACGGCAGCCGCTCCGCAGAGCTGCTTTTCCCGACCGGAGCAGGGAGTGACCGTGACCACTCAGATCAGAAGCTCATACGGTAGAAGGAAAAGGGCCTGGATGGCCCAGGGGATTCTGGATCCCACAACTCCATCCCCCTGGAAAGTGGGTTAATTTCCAGTCCTTGTGGGTTTCCCCTGGGAAGACGTCCCTGCCCCGGAGGGGATGGGCTCCTCGGCTCCCCAGACTTCCCTCAGAGAGCCCCTGGCACGAGCCCCCAGGAGTCAGCTTCGATGGGGAGCCCGGTCCCTCCCCCGCGGGGGATCCCCCTCATGGGCGGAGCCATGCCGACCCTCCCTCTCCCACCAGAGGGCTGCCAGTCTCCCGGGCCCGGGCTCTCCTGCCCACCGGTGCAAAGCCCCTCAGAGTCCCAGAGCCGGCGGGACCATCGCCTTCCCCGGAGGGTCATGACATTTCAGTCAATAAACTGAAGTCTCGACTCCTTCTCCACGTGATTAACTGGAAGCTCAAACTTCATTTCACGCCTGTGATTGATGAGTTTGCGGAAGGTGTTCTCACCTGGGAAAGTGTCGGGGCAGAACTTTATGTTAATTCCTTTCAGTGGGCCGGGCTAATGGATGTCAAACTCTCACTCACACACTCACACTCACACACATACACTGACACACTCGGATACACACAATCACACGCGCAGCTTGAGCTCTGCAAAAAAACAAGTGGGTGGTGTGGGGCACGTGGGGGCACATGGGGGCACATGGGGGCACGTGGGGGGCGCATGGGGGCATGTGTGAAGCACGTGCGGGGCACATGCGGGGCACGTGGGGGGCGCATGGGGGCACGTGGGGGGCGCATGGGGGCATGTGGGGGCACATGGAGAGCACATGGGGGGGCATGTGGGGGCACATGGGGGCATGTGGGGGCACATGGGGGCACATGGGGGGGCATGTGGGGGCACATGGGGGCATGTGGGGGCACATGGGGGCACGTGTGGGGCACATGGGGGCATGTGGGGGGCACATGGGGGCACGTGGGGGGGCACATGGGGGCATGTGCGGGGCACATGGGGGCATGTGGGGGGCACATGGGGGGGCGCATGGGGGCACATGGGGGCACGTGGGGGGCACGTGGGGGCATGTGGGGGCATGTGGGGGGGCGCATGGGGGCACGTGCGGGGCACACGGGGGGTAGTGTGGGGCACATGGGGGCACATGTGGGGCACGTGGGGGCACATGGGGGCACGTGGGGGGCGCATGGGGGCACGTGGGGGCATGTGGGGGGCAAGTGGGGGGCGCATGGGGGCATGTGTGAAGCACATGTGGGGCAGTGCGGGACACATGCGGGGCACATGTGGGGCAGTGCGGGGCACGTGCGCCCTGCGGCCTGAGGGGCTGCTCGGGAGTCCCAGCAGAGGCAGCAGCAGCTGCCGTGGCCCAGGTGGTGACGCCCCAGACGCCTCCGACTGCCGGGGCCCCTCCCGAGCGGCTCACCCCGGGCTCTGGGCCCTCAGCGGAGCAGCGGCCCTCTGGCCAGGAGCGCCCGGATCCCAGCCTGCGAGGGGCGGCCCCCAGCAGCCCGGCTCTTGTCTCCACACTTGGCTCTAACTTTCAGGGAGCAGCCAGTGGATCCCAGGCCGGAGCGCTAGTGCCGGGGGGCGCCCCGCGGGAGCCGGCAGGAGCTGAAGGCCCCCACGGGGACCCCCGCTCACACATAGGGCGCGCGCGCACACGGGCGAGGGAGGAGACAAAGCAGCGCGGGTGGGGCCCCTTCCGCAGAGCCGCGGGGGCACCTGGGGGAACCGGCCGTCACTGTGCCCAGCGCCACCCCACTGCAGGACCGAGCGGGCCCAGGGGGCACCGGCAGGAGCAGGGAGGCCCGGGGCCGAGCCCCGAGGGTGGGAGGCTCCTGCTCAGGCAAGGGGCCGAGAGGGAGGGAGCCGCTCTGTCTGGCTCCCCCTGGGGACGCTCCCTCGGGGAGAAGGCTCCGGGCCGGGTATGAGTCTGAAAAGAAACCAAGTCCCCGGCTGGCAGCTGCCCCGCCCCCACTGTCTAAAACAGGGGGAGAGGGAGGTGAGGCCCCGCCCTTCCAGCCGCCGGGCGCTGTCCCCTGGGGGGAGAATCCAGGAGCTGGGGGAGCCTCCATGGAGAGGGAAACGAGGCGCCTTGAAGCCGCTCTCACAATGACTGGATTACGGCTGGATAGGACCCAAATCCATCCTCAATGGGAGAAAATCTCATTTCCCTGGGCCGGGAGCCTTAATTGAATGTGAGAAATGCCGCTGGGGGCTGGGGGCTGGGCCAGGGGAGAACACCTCGCTCCGGGAGGCCGGTCCGCACCTACTACGCGCCAAACACCGTGTGGGCGGCCCCGGCGCAAGGATCTCACTGTGAGAGGCGGGACAGTGGGCCCCGAGCCGGGGAGGCGAGAGAGGATGGCGCTACCCGGGAGGGGAGCCTCCCCCGGAGGTCACAGCTGCCCCCCAGCCCCAGGCTCTGGCTTGAGAGGTCTCCGCTCCAACAAGAACCAAGCCACCCTGCTAACCATGCGTTCCGTCGCTGGGGCGATGAGCGTTTATTAGACGCCCACTGGGTGCCAGGCCCTGGGCCAAGCGCTGGAGAAGCAAACAACAGTGGGATGCCCCGGACACACCCGCAGTCAGGTACATCCACAGCCGCAGCTACACCGGAGGGAGCTGGGGCGGGAGTCGCTTCTCACCTCAGCTTCCTCATCTGCATCCCGGGAGTGGGGCGGGGTCCCCCACAGCTCCATCTCTAGGCCAAACTGTCAGCCACGTTTGAAGAGGAGTCTCTAAGTCTTCCTCCCCCTGTTCGACAAATCTCCATTAACCAGCTGCTGAACAAGAGAAACTCCCCCAGCTAGCAGGCTTTCAGATGCACAAATCATGGCTGGGGAAGGGTCTTGGGAATCCCAGCTCATCCCCTTCATTTACAGAAGACAAAGCTGAGGGTCAGAGTGGTTCTGTAGCCAGCCAAGCGTCCTCATCCAGGGTCACGGGGGTATCCCTTCAGGAAGTCACCGGGGGTCCCTGTGCGAGGGGGACAGCCTGCCCCGACTGCCCACTTCACCCAGGGGTCAAGGGATCCGGACCAAAGAGTTGCAAAGCTAAAAGCCGACCGGGGCCAGCAGCCCCCAGCAGCCCCCAGCCGTCTCTCCAGTTTTAATGTGGCTTCCGAGGTCCCCCGTGCACCGGGCGGCCCAGACCCAAGCAGCTGGTCTCAGTCACCCTCACTGCCTGCCTGAGAGCATCCCGATGGATCCGCCCACGGGCTCCGAGCTCCCTGGGGAGCCACCAATCCCCAGCCAGGGAGCCCTGAGGAAAGTGCTCCGTGGGCCTGCCTTCGAGCAGAGAGCACACAGTGACCCCCTCCCCCCCCCTTCCTGATGGGAGATCATGGGGGGGGGTCACTGTGTGGGGGAGGGAGACAAGCCTGCACAAGTGGGGACCCAGCCCACACCTCAAAGGTGAGCAGGGGGTGGAGAAAAGGGGGCCACAAAGATGGCAAAGGATGGAGATGGAGATGAATGCTGGCTGTGAGCCACAGCAAGAAACAGTGTCCATAAGGTAAGTTGGAGCCAGTTCAAACAGATATGTTTACCTTTGGCCCTAGGGGGAGTAGGGAGCCATAGCACTTTAGTGAGAGGGAATGAGGGGCCCAGAAAAACTCCAGAAAAGAACTTGAAAGGCTAATTAAGAACTGCCTCAGAACTTCCTGGGCTGAGGATAATGGGGGGGGGGACTTCCTGGGCTGGGGATAAATGCGGGGGGAACTTTCTGGGCTGGGGATAAATGCGGGGGGAACTTCCTGGGCTGGGGATAAATGCGGGGGGAACTTCCTGGGCTGGGGATAAATGCGGGGGGAACTTCCTGGGCTGAGGATAATGTGGGGGGGAACTTCCTGGGCTGGGGATAAATGCGGGGGGAACTTCCTGGGCTGGGGATAAATGCGGGGGGAACTTTCTGGGCTGGGGATAAATGCGGGGGGAACTTCCTGGGCTGGGGATAAATGCAGGGGGAACTTCCTGGGCTGGGGATAAATGCAGGGGGGGACTTCCTGGGCTGGGGATAATGTGGGGGGGAACTTCCTGGGCTGGGGATAAATGCGGGGGGAACTTCCTGGGCTGGGGATAAATGCAGGGGGAACTTCCTGGGCTGGGGATAATGTGGGGGGGAACTTCCTGGGCTGGGGATAAATGCGGGGGGAACTTCCTGGGCTGGGGATAAATGCAGGGGGAACTTCCTGGGCTGGGGATAATGCGGGGGGAACTTCCTGGGCTGGGGATAAATGCAGGGGGAACTTCCTGGGCTGGGGATAAATGCGGGGGGAACTTCCTGGGCTGGGGATAACCCTGAGGGTTTGGGATCAGCCAGTGGGGGATGGTATTCTGCTGCTCATCACCATCAATCTCTAATAAACAGGCTCCTGGTCCCCCTTAGAGGTCTGGAGGCTCAGGGCAGCAGCCGGTCCCCCCTCGGCCAACCCAGGGCCCAGCGGCTTTCTCCTAACAGAGCCTGCGCTGGGCCCCAGGGCAAAGGAGGCGCCCTCACCTCCCTCCCCCGCCCAGCAGGAAACTGCCCGTCCCACAACATGCAGGTGAAGTCCCTGCGTCCAAGGCCTCATCGAGGCTCCTCTGGAGAAAGAAGGGCCGGCTTTGTAGCCCGAGGCTCTGGGTTCGAATCCTGACTTTCCCACTGGTTGCTGACATTGCCTGAAGCCAGACTCTTCCTCTTTCTGGGGTCCCCCTGCAAAACGAAGGGTTGGGCCGGACCATCTCCCTTCCCCTTTCCCACCTTCTCCCACCTGCCCACCTCTGTCCCCACAGGGCCTGCTCCGGGGTCCCGGGTTCTGCTCCTCTCCCCCCGAGCTCCAGTCAGGCATCCCCTTCCACCTTTTCTCTGGCGCCTCCTCCTTTTCTCCCCTAAGCATGAAGCAGGGTCTGCTCGGCGGGAAAAGAGACGGCTGCAGCCCCCTCCCCCCCCCCCCATGGTCTTGTCCCTGCCTATATTTCTTATCTCAATCTCCCACAGCTCCCGCCTCCTCGCGGTGCCCGGGGATTCTCGGCCGGAAAGTGAGATGGGGCGGGGAAGGAAGGGGGGAGGGGGGAGGGAAGGGGGGAGGGGGCTGGCCAGAGGGCTGGGAGGGAAGGGGGGAGGGGGGGCTGGCCAGAGGGCTGGGAGGGAAGGGGGGAGGGGGCTGGCCATCCTGGGATCAGAGGGAGTGACCGGGAAGGCTGGGGGGGGAGGCTGGTGGGAGGCAAGTCCAAAGTACACCAAAGTACTGGGTGACTGTTTCACCAGCAGCTTTAATGCTGGAGCTTTGGCGCCCCCGCCTGGGGATGGGAGAGAGGGAGCGAGTCCTGAGGACCCCCTCCCAGCCAGCCCCCTCCCCCCCCCCCCCGCCCCCGCCAGCCAGAGCAGAGCCAGCAGGGAGCGCTGTCCGTGGTCCTGGGGAAATCCTCATTGCTGGTGACCTCGGCTCTGGGCTTGGAGAACACTCCCGTCCTCGCCAGAGCAGCAGAGCTGTGGGGAGGCAGCCCCTGTGGAGCCCCTGGAAACCCGTCCTGGCAATGGCCGCCCCTGCGTCTGTCCCCCCAGGCCGATGGGGATGCCCTTATTCGGGTACACAGCCCCCCCCCAACCCCTGCGGGGGAAGAGATGGAGAACATTCAGGTTTGAGTAAAAGTCAAGACAAAATACGAGCCGGCTCAGGCCGGCCTCCCCAGAGGGACCCCTCCCCTCCCGGCCTCCTCTCCCAGACTGCCTCTGCGCCCCCTCCAAACTCCCTAGTTACAGGGGCCACGCTCCTGCGGGCTCCAGGCCCTTCGGGCCCCCCAGACTCCCCCCTCCCGGCTGCCCAAAGCTCCCCCTTCCTGTTCTGAGTCTGAACCCGTCCCCACCCCGCCTGACCGGCAGCGGGCAGGGGACCCTGGCACCCTCCAGGTGCCCCCACGAAGGGCGGGCCATGGCCCTCAGGAAGGCCGAGGCTGCAGCCCGAGCTCGGGAGGCCAAAGGCCTAGAAAGGTCCCATGAAGAGGAAAAAGGAGGATCCTTGTCTCAGGGACCCGGGCCAACGCCCTGGTGTTTGTGCACAGGGGGAGGCCGGTCCCGGGGCGGCCCGGGCTTTCCGGGGCCACAGAGGGCTCCGTTGCCTCCGTCTTTGGCGAATCTTCCTGTAGGGACCCGACTCCTTCCAAGGCAAGGCCGGCAGCAACGGCAGCAAGCCAGGCGGGGGTCTCCGTGTCCGGAACAGGAGTCGGGGCCCACGGGTGCCCTGCCCTCGCTCCTGCAGAGATCCCGGAGGTGGCTCGGACACGGGCCCCCCCAGCCCTCCCCCTCGTCACAGCCGAAATCTCCCCGTCCCAGTTTCCTTCAGCTGTTAAGCCTTCTGTTCCCAATCGATGGTGACCAGAGGGAAAGGCACTCAGTGAATTAACCCGAGATCGTCAGTCTAATAGCGGGACTGGGGCCCATGCTGTCTCTTCTGCGAAAGCGGGGTCTGACCGGAAAGCTAATGAGACAAAGGCTCCCTCGCCTGGCCCCGGGCGCTTTCTCTGCCCCCTCCCCTCGTCCTTCGGGCCTCCCAGAAGCGGGGGCAGGAGAAAGCCTCGGATCCCAGCCCGGGAGACGGGATGGGGCAGGGGGCTCTGGCCCTGCCATTGGCCACAAGGGGGAGCTGCAGAGGAACAAAGAGCTCCGCTCCCCCAGCTCGGATCCGGGTGCTCCCGGCGCTCTAGGCCGGGCCCCCACGGCTTGTGCTGGTCTGACAGAGCCCGGGGCCTGCTCACCCATGGGGGCTTCAAAGTCGCCGAAGGAGATGCTGAGGTTGGGGAGGGGTTCAAGCAAGGAAGGTGCCGTTTTTCTCATTCAACTTCACAGATCCCCAGCCATGTAGCCCCTGAGCCAGGTGCAGAACCTGGGATCCAGACTCGAAGCCTGCACAAGCTGCTCCAGCCGAACTGCCCGGGCTGGTGATGACTGTGGCTCTCTGTCTGCCTCTGTGTGTGTGTGTGTCTGTCTGTCTGTCTGTCTCTGTCTCTCTCTCTCACACTCATATACGCTCACACACACACTCACAAACTCTCACACACTCACAAACTCTCACACACTCATACTCACACACATGCTCACACTCATATACGCTCACACACACTCACAAACTCTCACACACATGCTCACACTCATATACGCTCACACACACTCACAAACTCTCACACACTCACAAACTCTCACACACTCATACTCACACACATGCTCACACTCATATACACTCACACACACTCACAAACTCTCACACACTCACACTCACACACTCACAAACTCTCACACACTCACAAACTCTCACACACTCATACTCACACACTCACAAACTCTCACACTCACACTCTCACAAACTCTCACACAAACTCACACAAACACACACATGCTCACACTCATATACGCTCACACACACTCACAAACTCTCTCACACACACCCTCACAAACTCTCACACTCACACTCACACCCTCACAAACTCTCACACTCACACACTCACACTCACAAACTCTCTCTCTCTCACACACACACAAACTCACACTCACACACACACAAACTCTCACACTCACAAACTCACACTCACACACACTCACAAACTCTCTCTCTCACACACACACACTCATACTCACACACACACAAACTCTCACACTCACAAACTCACACTCACACACTCACAAACTCTCTCTCTCACACACACACATGCTCACACTCATATACGCTCACACACACACTCACAAACTCTCTCACACACACACACATGCTCACACTCATATATGCTCACACACACTCACAAACTCTCTCTCACACACACACACATGCTCACACTCATATACGCTCACACACACACTCACAAACTCTCTCACACACACTCACAAACTCTCTCTCACACACACACACACACTACAGTCCAGACAGACTGGCCTTCTTAACTGGTCTGTTAACCTTTTCCTCTCCCATCTCTGTGCCTTCCCATTACACTTCATCTCATCAAACAAAACTCTCTCCAGACAATCCCACAAACGCTTACCGAGCCCCCGTCCTGTACCACGGGTACGATTTGTCGTGACTACAACCAGCAAACTGGCAGGGGTAACAAAAGGCAGAGATGGTCAGGATTGTAAGCGGGCCGGCACACCGGTACATTGTTGGTAGTCTTGCAAATTAATAAAACGCTCCTGGAATTATGCATCTCCAGTATCTAGAACATCCACACCCCTGGATCTGAAGACAAAAACAGCCCCCATAGATCCCAGCACCTTTATAACAAAGCAGAAGCCTCCCTTCGGGGACCGGCTGGACAGAGTGCGGCCCAGGAATATGGTGCAGGGTTTCTGCCCCATAAGAGACTGCGGGGGATGGGGAGGCAAAGTCAACCGCGCCAAGCCCAGGAAGCGAGTCCCCGCAGGGGCGGCAGTCCCCACCGAGAACCCAAAGTCGAGGCTGTGGGAAGACGGCACCTCCCTCTGCTCCTTTGCCTCAGGGGAAGCTGGGGTGGGGGGTGGTCAGCAATCTGGAGCGGCGTATAACATCTGATTTGGGGGATGTGTCAATCAGTTTTGCTGGCTTTTTCTCCTCCTCTTTTTCTTTTTTAAAGTTCTCTATTTTAAGGGATGACTTTTTGGGAGAAGGCAGAAACAGGGGTACATGGGAAATCTAAGTGATGTAAAAATAAAATCTGGTTTTAAAAAAAGTCATTGGCAACAGTTCAGCCATTAGCAGCCAAGGATGTTGCTCATTCGGGTCAGGAGACCAGAATTCCTCAGGGACAGCGGGCGAGCTCCCCGGCTCCTCATTTTTCCTGGGGAACAGCTTCTTCCTCTGAACTACTTTCGCTCTGTCATTCCAAATGCAAAGTTCATTTTCCTTTGCAGAAAAATTTAAAAAGCAAACCAGTACATCTCTGTCCGCTCTGTTGTCCATTATCACCGCTCTACTCACCCCACCCAGGGCTGCTGCTTCTCTTCCTCCTCCTCCTCCTCCTCTTCCTTCTCTTCCTTCTCTTCCTCTTCTTACTCCTCCTCCTTCTCCTCCTCCTCTTCCTCCTCCTTCTCCTCTTCCTCTTCTTACTCCTCCTCCTTCTCTTCCTCCTCTTCCTATGGGTAGCCCTAAGCTGGGTTATAAAAGTAAAAGCATTCCCTGCCCTCGAGGAGTCCTCGTTCTAGGGAGAGATGCACCGGACAAGGCTGTGGACACACCGGATCCACTCTAGGTAGATGGGAGTGATCCTCCCAGAAGTGAAGAGGAGACAGGATGGGAAAGGGCTTTTGCAGAAGGAAGATTTGAGCCCAGTCTTCAAGGAAGGAGGGCATTCTGGCTGGAGCACACAGCCAGTGCAAAGTGTCCACTGAGTAGGGAGATGGCGTGGTCAGATCTGCGTTTTAGAAATGTCTCGGCCGGGGAGAGACAAGGAAGTCACCGATCCTGAGAACGCCCAGTTCCAGGGTGACGGTTGGATGATGGAAGAAAAAGGGCCATAGAAATGACAAGACTTGGCAACAGTCGGTCAATAAATGTCTATTAAGCACCTACTATGTGGCAGGCACTGCCCTGGACAGGAAAAGAAGCAAAACGGCGCCTGCCCTCAAGGAGCTCACAGTGTGACAGATGGAGGCTGATTGTAAGTGAAGGACGGCAGGACGACTCTGAGGCCGGAAGCGTAGGCGCCTGGGAGGACAATGGCCCCCCGACTGCCATTTGGAAAGGGCAGTGGGATGCTGGTAGGAGATCTGACATCAGAAGTCGGAAAGGTCACTGGGGATGCAAAGTGGGGGCTCGGAGGGCTGGAGATAAAGATCTGGGTCACGATCAATGACTCCAAGGGAACAGAGAAGATTCTGATAGATTGTTCTGGCTCCATCCTTACAAGGCCGTGTCCTGTCTGCTGCCTGTCTACCAGGGGTGTCCTAATCAATGACCGGATGCGAAGTTCTGGGGAGAGGACCCCAGGAGGGAGCCATCGGCACGGGAGCCTCGGAGCCGAGCTTGGAGGGCAGCCGGGGGGTTAGGAGGGGGAGGCGAGGAGGGAGAGGGAGCACATGCGCGGAGGCCGGAGGCCGGCAGCGGGAACGAGTAGAAGAGTCAGTTGGCTGTAATATGAAGAGAAGCCGTATCCCACAAACAAGCCTGAAAAGGACGGCAAAGGAAGGGCCGGAGGGTGAAGGGCGCCATGCTGCAGGTGAGCCCGGGGGGGCCCGGCTGCTCTGCTTGTGCCCCTTCCTTCCAGCCCAAGGCAAAACCCTGTCAGCCTCCGAACTCCTGAAGCTCTTAAGGAAAAAACTTGCTTCTGTCTAGGAGTCCACTGGATCATCAGAAGCGGGGGGGGGCTAACTCTTGCTCTCAAATAAAATCCAGCTGCCCACCCCGAGGAGCCAAGGAGCACGATGGGGGAAGCTAAGGGCAGAGAGAAGAGCTTTTCATCTGTACCTCAGGGTTCGGCCGAGAACAGCTTTACATGGTCCCTGTCTAAGGAGTAATGAAGCTTGTAAAAGGACTGATGAATGGGGCTGGGGGGAAATGGGACTTTTCCAGGACGAGGGTGAAAAGTGATTAAGGAAGCCCCCCGGAACCAGCTGCTGCTCCAGCCTCTTCCCCAGAATGGCCCCCTTCCCTCCAGTCGTGTCCTCTAAGCTTCCGCCTGGGTCACCCCCGGTCTCCCATCTCCCCAACGCACCCAGGCACTGAACAGGCCATTTCTGCCTTTACCCAGCCCATCTGGGTCAGTGCAATCCCAGCTCTGACAACCTCAGTCCCCCTGTGGCCCAGGGAATAAAATCCATGTTCTTTAGCTTGGCATCCAAGGTCCTGCGTGATAACCCCACACGTACCTTCCCCAGTACTGGATCCCGCTGAGCCCAGTGGCCAGACAGCTCTTGTTTGCTGGCTTCCAAACCCCCGCTCGGACTGTCCCTGGGGCCTGCAACGCCCTGCCTCCCCTCTCCACCTGCTGAAACGACTCCCACTCTTCAGGGCTCAGACCAGATGCAGCCCCCGTAGAAATCCCCCCTGATTTTCACGGTCTCCTATAATCAGCCATGATTGTACCAAGGAATTCCATGTCTGTGTTTCTCAGGCATTGAGCACGTTCCATACTTTATACTGAGAAGCAACACAGAGCACAGAGAAGTCAGGGAGACCAGGGCTGAATCCTCTCATCTGGCAAATCCTGGCTGTGAGACCCTGGCCGGGCGCCTCCGGGTGCCCAGACTATCGCAGCCATGGACAGCTTCCTCCAGCCGCAAAGAGAAGCCGATCTCTTCTGGTAGGAGGAGCTTCTTGACCAGGAAGTCCTAGGCTAATGAGATCAGGGGTCCAAACCTAATGCCTCTTATCTCTGATCCACGTCACTGCCTCATCTTCCCCAATCCTGCTTTGTGCTGAGTGAGGATCGGGCAGGGTCTGTAAAGAATACCCAGCATAGCCCCTCCCTCCCCTCCTGTGGCGGGCAACAAACTGAAGCGAGTACACTCTGAAGCACTAGGAGATTTGTCCAGGGTCACACAACTCGCAGGTCCTCCTGACTGCAGGGCTGCTCCTTCATTGCATTCGTCACCTGGAGCAGCCTCTCTTCCTCATTCCCTAAGGAGAAGAGTACGTTTCTCTTGTGCTTGGTTGTGCTCATCAATGCAGACCATCCATGCCGTCTCTCCTCCTGCTGAGCCATCCTTGTCTCAGTCTTCCCCTCCTTCCACTGAAGGAGGTCCATCCAGCACCCGAGTGCTCCTGAGCCAGGATCATCAGTAAAGCTCAAGGACTGTCCACCAGCTCTCCCTCACTCCGGCCAAGTGACTGGACCATCCTTTCTGATCACTTGTTCATACAAAAACAGCCTTTATTTCACTCTCCTGAATGACTCCTCCGTAATGGTGCATCATAGCCTGTTCACACCCACTGTGTGCTTTTCCATTGTCCTTTGGAAGATTTTCTTTTTCTTTTTCTTTTATTTTTTATAACTTTATACTGACAAAGCCCATGCCTGGGTATTTTTTTACAACATTATCCCTCGCACTCACTTGTGTTCCGATTTTTCCCCTCCCTCCCTCCACCCTGCAAGTCCCCGATGGGATCCTGTGAGCAAATCAGAGGCTTGGGGGGCTGCAGGGGGTGCCAGGTTAAAGCCAGAAGTGAATGTGATAAAAATGAAAGACCTCAGCAGAACTTTGGGGGGGACACCAGACAGATGGCATTTCCTTTTCTAACAGGGTTCTAAGAGTGGCAGAGATCCTCACGCAGGGGCTCCCCTGCTCCCCAGAAGTTGGCAGAAATCTTCCAGGTTATATGGCAAGAGGAAATTATCCCCCGGGGCAATGTCTCCATTGTCCATCTCTCTACAGGTAAAGGGTTTGTCCTGTGACGGTCACAGGGCGTCTCTTTCAGTCGTTGCTCGCAAGCTTCCACAGTGTTCTCCTGACAGGCTGACCCCTCACCCGAAGCTGGCCGTCCACCCAAGAGCCAGCGGGGCTTCAGAAAGGGCCGAGAAATGACAAGCGGGATGCTTGGGGCGGGACAGCTCGGGGACAGGGAGACAGCTCCAAGAGAAGTGCCGCGGGACAATGGGACAGCTCTGAGAGAAGTGCCGCGGGACAGGGGGACAGCTCCGGCAGAAGGGCCGTGGGACGGGGGACACAGCTCTGAGAGAAGTACTGCGGGACAATGGGACAGCTCTGAGAGAAGTGCCGCGGGACAATGGGACAGCTATGACAGAAGTGCCGCGGGACAATGGGACAGCTCTGAGAGAAGTGCCGCGGGACAATGGGACAGCTCTGAGAGAAGTGCCGCGGGACAATGGGACAGCTCTGAGAGAAGTGCCCCGGGACAGGGGGACAGCTATGACAGAAGTGCCGCGGGACAGGGGGACAGCTCTGAGAGAAGTGCCGCGGGACAATGGGACAGCTCTGACAGAAGTGCCGCGGGACAGGGGGACAGCTATGACAGAAGTGCCGCGGGACAATGGGACAGCTCTGAGAGAAGTGCCCCGGGACAGGGGGACAGCTATGACAGAAGTGCCGCGGGACAGGGGGACAGCTCTGAGAGAAGTGCCCCGGGACAGGGGGACAGCTATGACAGAAGTGCCGCGGGACAGGGGGACAGCTATGACAGAAGTGCCGCGGGACAGGGGGACAGCTCTGAGAGAAGTATTGCGGGACAGGGGGACAGCTCTGAGAGAAGTGCCCCGGGACAGGGGGACAGCTCTGAGAGAAGTGCCCCGGGACAGGGGGACAGCTCTGAGAGAAGTGCCGCGGGACAATGGGACAGCTCTGAGAGAAGTGCCGCGGGACAATGGGACAGCTCTGAGAGAAGTATTGCGGGACAGGGGGACAGCTCTGAGAGAAGTGCCGCGGGACAGGGGGACAGCTCCGAGAGAAGTGCCCCGGGACAGGGGGACAGCTATGACAGAAGTGCCGCGGGACAATGGGACAGCTCCGAGAGAAGTGCCGCGGGACAGGGGGACAGCTCTGAGAGAAGTGCCGCGGGACAGGGGGACAGCTCTGAGAGAAGTGCCCCGGGACAGGGGGACAGCTCTGAGAGAAGTGCCGCGGGACAGGGGGACAGCTCTGAGAGAAGTGCCGCGGGACAATGGGACAGCTCTGAGAGAAGTGCCGCGGGACAATGGGACAGCTATGACAGAAGTGCCGCGGGACAATGGGACAGCTCTGAGAGAAGTGCCGCGGGACAATGGGACAGCTCTGAGAGAAGTGCCCCGGGACAGGGGGACAGCTCCGAGAGAAGTGCCGCGGGACAGGGGGACAGCTCTGAGAGAAGTGCCGCGGGACAATGGGACAGCTCTGAGAGAAGTGCCGCGGGACAGGGGGACAGCTCTGAGAGAAGTGCCCCGGGACAGGGGGACAGCTATGACAGAAGTGCCGCGGGACAGGGGGACAGCTATGACAGAAGTGCCCCGGGACAGGGGGACAGCTATGACAGAAGTGCCGCGGGACAGGGGGACAGCTATGACAGAAGTGCCGCGGGACAATGGGACAGCTCTGAGAGAAGTGCCCCGGGACAGAGGGACAGCTATGACAGAAGTGCCGCGGGACAGGGGGACAGCTCTGAGAGAAGTGCCCCGGGACAGGGGGACAGCTCTGAGAGAAGTGCCGCGGGACAATGGGACAGCTCTGAGAGAAGTGCCGCGGGACAATGGGACAGCTCTGAGAGAAGTATTGCGGGACAGGGGGACAGCTCTGAGAGAAGTGCCCCGGGACAGGGGGACAGCTCTGAGAGAAGTGCCCCGGACAGGGGGACAGCTCTGAGAGAAGTGCCGCGGGACAATGGGACAGCTCTGAGAGAAGTGCCGCGGGACAATGGGACAGCTCTGAGAGAAGTATTGCGGGACAGGGGGACAGCTCTGAGAGAAGTGCCGCGGGACAGGGGGACAGCTCCGAGAGAAGTGCCCCGGGACAGGGGGACAGCTATGACAGAAGTGCCGCGGGACAATGGGACAGCTCCGAGAGAAGTGCCGCGGGACAGGGGGACAGCTCTGAGAGAAGTGCCGCGGGACAGGGGGACAGCTCTGAGAGAAGTGCCCCGGGACAGGGGGACAGCTCTGAGAGAAGTGCCGCGGGACAGGGGGACAGCTCTGAGAGAAGTGCCGCGGGACAATGGGACAGCTCTGAGAGAAGTGCCGCGGGACAATGGGACAGCTCTGAGAGAAGTGCCGCGGGACAATGGGACAGCTCTGAGAGAAGTGCCCCGGGACAGGGGGACAGCTCCGAGAGAAGTGCCGCGGGACAGGGGGACAGCTCTGAGAGAAGTGCCGCGGGACAATGGGACAGCTCTGAGAGAAGTGCCGCGGGACAGGGGGACAGCTCTGAGAGAAGTGCCCCGGGACAGGGGGACAGCTATGACAGAAGTGCCGCGGGACAGGGGGACAGCTATGACAGAAGTGCCCCGGGACAGGGGGACAGCTATGACAGAAGTGCCGCGGGACAATGGGACAGCTCTGAGAGAAGTGCCGCGGGACAGGGGGACAGCTCCGAGAGAAGTGCCCCGGGACAGGGGGACAGCTATGACAGAAGTGCCGCGGGACAATGGGACAGCTCTGAGAGAAGTGCCCCGGGACAGAGGGACAGCTATGACAGAAGTGCCGCGGGACAGGGGGACAGCTCTGAGAGAAGTGCCCCGGGACAGGGGGACAGCTCTGAGAGAAGTGCCGCGGGACAATGGGACAGCTATGACAGAAGTGCCGCGGGACAATGGGACAGCTCTGAGAGAAGTGCCGCGGGACAATGGGACAGCTCTGAGAGAAGTGCCGCGGGACAGGGGGACAGCTCTGAGAGAAGTGCCGCGGGACAGGGGGACAGCTCTGAGAGAAGTGCCCCGGGACAGGGGGACAGCTCTGAGAGAAGTGCCGCGGGACAGGGGGACAGCTCTGAGAGAAGTGCCGGGGGACAGGGGGACAGCTCCGAGAGAAGTGCCCCGGGACAGGGGGACAGCTCCGAGAGAAGTGCCGCGGGACAATGGGACAGCTATGACAGAAGTGCCGCGGGACAATGGGACAGCTCTGAGAGAAGTACTGCGGGACAGGGGGACAGCTCTGAGAGAAGTGCCGCGGGACAATGGGACAGCTCTGAGAGAAGTGCCGCGGGACAATGGGACAGCTCTGAGAGAAGTGCCGCGGGACAGGGGGACAGCTCTGAGAGAAGTGCCCCGGGACAGGGGGACAGCTCTGAGAGAAGTGCCGCGGGACAGGGGGACAGCTCTGACAGAAGTGCCGCGGGACAGGGGGACAGCTCTGAGAGAAGTGCCGCGGGACAGGGGGACAGCTCTGAGAGAAGTGCCGCGGGACAATGGGACAGCTCTGAGAGAAGTGCCGCGGGACAGGGGGACAGCTCTGACAGAAGTGCCCCGGGACAGGGGGACAGCTCTGAGAGAAGTACCTCGGGACAGGGGGACACAGCTATGACAGAAGTGCCCCGGGACAGGGGGACAGCTATGACAGAAGTGCCGCGGGGTGGGGGACACAGCTCAGCGTCACCCACACAACGCAACAACGTGACCGAAACCCTTGGTACTGTCGGCCGTGGGGCTTATGGGAACTTAGGGCCAAACTCGGCTGCCCGCCGAAGTTCCAGCCTGGCACGTGAGTTTCCCGCCGGCGCTTGTCCGGCCGAGGCTCCTGAGCTTTCCCGGTCACCGGCGGAGGGAACCAGGGCGCTTTCTCCCCTGCTTCTGAGCCTGATGTTTTCAGCCGCGATGTCAGACGCCTTCGAGGAGGACCAGGAGCATCCTTGGGCTCCCGCCCTGAGGGTAAATTCTGCAACTTGCGGAGGCCTCGGGCCACAGCGAGAGTGAGGGAGGCTGCTGGGGCCGCTTGTTGGGAGACGCCGGGCCCTCGAGGAGCCTCCGAGACCCAGCAGAGTTGGGCGAGTCTCCGCTGCTTGTGCCCTACCACGAACACCCAGAAAACCCAGGAGCTCCGCCCGCCAGCGCCTCGCCACCGTCTGCGGGACCGTCGGTTACAGCCAACGGGGAAACCGTGAAAGCTGCGGAGCAGCCCTCCCCCCTCGGCGGCCACTTTCGGGACGTGCACGTCCCCCTTCGGTCCGGCCGGGGGAGGGCCTCCTGAGCGCCGGTGGTCTGGCCGGCCCCAGCCCACGCAGGGACCCGACCCCCGAGGACAGCAAGAGGAGCAGATGAAGGAATAGTGCGGACCCTCAGCAGGTGATTTAATCGGTTGTCATGGGGGGGGGGGGGGGCTCACGGGGTAGTTAGCTGGGGGTTAGTGCAGGCGAATGCTGGAAGCCAAAGAGCAGCCGCTGGGCCCTTGTGCACTCGGCGGGCGGTCACTGGGGGGAGGCCCCGGCCCGGGCTTGCCCAGGGCCCGTCTCACAAGGAGCTGGGGGGAGACAGAGGTGGCCCACACCCTCGTCCTCCGGCCTCGGCCCGGACAAATCCAGGACACGCGGGGGACGCCTGGGTTCCGAAACGCTAGATCTCAGGGTCACCGTGGGCAAGGTCACCGCGATGTCCGTGGAAAAGATGTGGCAGGCTCGGGGCCCCTCGGTGTGACGTGGAAGCCCCAGGGGCTCCTGGGAAGTATCAGGAGGGACCGTGAGAACCTCTACTGCCCTAGTCAAGGGCTGTACTTATGTCGGGGCAGAGACAAGTGGAGCTTCCCAGAAAACGGCGGGGAGGGAAAGGCCTTGAGCGCCGTCCAGTGTAGGACAAGAGTCACCTTTAGAACAATAACCGACATCTCCATAGCGCGGCAAGGTCCGCAAAGTCTCCTTTCATCCTTACCACACTGCCTGGGGGGAGGGGAGGGAGGTACCGGGGTTCTCTCCACTTTACAGACGAGGAAACTGAGGCAGACAGCAGCTAAGTGACCCTTCAGAACCACACGGCTGGCGGGGACCGCGGACCCCCCACCCCAGCGGAGGCGAGGAGGACAGAGCGGGCGCCGCGTGAAAGCCGGCTCGTGCCCGCGGCTCCATTGCCGGGGTCCCCGAGGGACGGGGGCTGGCGCGGAGTCCATTCAAGGCAGCACAATGAGAGCGTCTGAGCCGGCTCTCCCCGGGCCCCACAGGTTTCCAAGCAACTTTCTCCGCCATTTACTTTTTATCTGCTTTCATTTTGCTTGATTGCTAATATTTTAATCCCATTTAAAATACAAAGCCTGCAGCCCGCTAGATGGTAAGAGTATTACTATTAATAAGGATTAAGGGAAGCCTTCCCTCCCGGGGTCTCCCGGTGATTTTCAGAGGCAATTTATCTACTGCGAAAGGTTAATGAACTCAAACGCGGAAAAGTTGGACTTTCATTTTAAAGTCCAAATGTCAGACTCGGAGGTGGGCTTTAAATAGCACGGCCCGGATCTGATGGGGAGGGGCGGGGAGGGGGACAGAGGAAAGGAGGGGGAGGAGAGAGAGAACAGCGGGGAGACTGAAGGAGAGGGAGATTAGGGAGGAGGGGGGAGATTTGGAGGGAGAGGGGAGGAAACGGGGAGACGGGGGGAACAGGAGGGGGAGGGGGAGGGAGGTACCGGGGTTCTCTCCACTTTACAGACGAGGAAACTGAGGCAGACAGCAGCTAAGTGACCCTTCAGAACCACACGGCTGGCGGGGACCGCGGACCCCCCACCCCAGCGGAGGCGAGGAGGACAGAGCGGGCGCCGCGTGAAAGCCGGCTCGTGCCCGCGGCTCCATTGCCGGGGTCCCCGAGGGACGGGGGCTGGCGCGGAGTCCATTCAAGGCAGCACAATGAGAGCGTCTGAGCCGGCTCTCCCCGGGCCCCACAGGTTTCCAAGCAACTTTCTCCGCCATTTACTTTTTATCTGCTTTCATTTTGCTTGATTGCTAATATTTTAATCCCATTTAAAATACAAAGCCTGCAGCCCGCTAGATGGTAAGAGTATTACTATTAATAAGGATTAAGGGAAGCCTTCCCTCCCGGGGTCTCCCGGTGATTTTCAGAGGCAATTTATCTACTGCGAAAGGTTAATGAACTCAAACGCGGAAAAGTTGGACTTTCATTTTAAAGTCCAAATGTCAGACTCGGAGGTGGGCTTTAAATAGCACGGCCCGGATCAGATGGGGAGGGGCGGGGAGGGGGACAGAGGAAAGGAGGGGGAGGAGAGAGAGAACAGCGGGGAGACTGAAGGAGAGGGAGATTAGGGAGGAGGGGGGAGATTTGGAGGGAGAGGGGAGGAAACGGGGAGACGGGGGGAACAGGAGGGGGAGGGGGAGGGAGGAGGGAAAGGAAGGAGGAGGACTGGCCTGGGTCCAGTCACTTTCTTCTCGTGGATCTAAGGCGTCCAAAGTTATTAAAATAAAGTTATATATAATATCTTTTTTTTAAGCAATCACTTTCACTTTAGTCCAAAAGCCTTTCTTGGGCGCCATTGCCCCCCCAAAAAAAATCATCAGCAGAAAGGACTCAGGCTCCTTCCTCTCCCTGACTTGTTGTCCAGCTTCCCAGCAGCGACTCCCCCTGGGGAGGGTCCCCTGGTTTCCCTGGACTTTCCCTGGTTTCCTGAGTCCCTGCTGGGACCCCACTTGTGCAGGAAGCCCGAAAGCTGCTGCCTCCCCTCCCCACAGCCGAGCCCTGGCCTCCCCCAATAAACTAGGAGATCAGGGGGCAGGGACGGCTTTTGCTAAAATGTCCAAGGGATGTTATATTATAGGGAGCCTGTACGGGATGAAGGGGGGGGCACAGTGGGCAGAGCACAAGGCCCGCAGGCAGGAAGCCTCATCTCCCCAAGTTTAGATCCAGCCTCAGACACTTCCCAGTGGGGTGACCCTCAGCAAGTCACTTCTCCCTGCCTCAGTTTACTCATCTGTAAAATGATCTGGAACAGGAAATGGCAAAGCCATCCAGTATCTCCACCAATGAAAGCCCCATTAGGGTCAGAAAGGGTCAGACACAACTGGAAAATGACTGAATAAAAATGACTAAACAATGTCCATTTGTGTGGGGGGAGCCAAGGATGCTCCCCCACCTCCCCATTCTCCTGTATCTTCTGCCCTACTCTGACTCTCTGCTCCCAAGAGTCCGTCTGGTCTGAGAGCAGGTCCAGGAATGGAGACTTCAGCCAGATTTTCATAATTAGGGTTACTCCAAACACCCCGACCTGAGTATGGGATAGCAAGAGGTTGTAGCCTCGAGGCGGCTGCTCTGTAGCAGAGACTTTCTACCAACAACCACAGAGAAATACAGAAGACACGTGACCGGGGGGGGGGGCGAGGAGGGGGGACAAGAAGGAGGGAGGGAAGAAGAAGAGAAAGAGACAGGGAAAGAGAGACAGAGACAAAAAGAAACAGAGATAAAGACAGAGACAGAGACAGGTGGGGGGGAGAGGAAAGGAGAAAGGGGGGGGAGAGAGAGAGAGAGACAGACAGACAATGAAAATTTATATTAGATTACTAAGGGCCACAAAGGAGGACCCACAGATTAGGGAAAATAGTCCTTTTCCTAAGCACTTCACATTCTAATGGGAAGCTTCAGCTGCTCAAGCAGGAAAGCTGCCCTCTCCCTTCCCCCTCCACAAAGGGCCCTCCATCTCTCTCACTGGTATTCCAGTGCACTGCTCATCCAAGTGCTCCAGTGCTCATCCAAGGGGTGCAAGCATTGCCAGAGCTGATCTAGGAGTAAAAGAATGGCTGGTTTGGGGCTGCAGGAGTGACTGGAGCTAGTTTGGGGGTGCAGGAGTGGCTGAAGCTGGTCTGGGACTGCAGGGGTGGTCGGAGATGGTCTGGGGATGCAGGAGTGACTAGAGCTGGTCTGGGGGTGCAGGAGTGGCCAGAGCTGGAGGGCCTGGCTGGCAGGTGGTGGGGAGAGAGTTGAAGGGGTGATGCAGCTGAAGAAAAGCCGCCACTCCTTCATCCATGGCTCCAAGTGAGTGGTCTCCACCTTGGGAGAAGTGGTCGGGCAGTTACTCTCCGCCAAGATGGCCCAGTGATGGGGGAGGCATTTCTGGGGCCAGCTGCTTCTGTGCAGCTCCATTCCCCCGGTTCACTGAGTCCTTCCCTGAGCCCAACTGGGCCGCTCCGCATTTTCTTAGGGGAAGAGGCTGGGTCTTCCAAAGTGGTCCTGATGCTGGCACTTGACTCACATGCACACACACACACTCACTCACACATACACACACACTCACTCACACACACTCACACACACACATACACACACACACTCACATATACACTCTCTCACACACATACACTCACACTCACATACACACACTCACATATACACTCTCTCTCACACACACACACACACACATACACACACACACACACACACACACACATACAGAAACACACTCATCTGGCACTGAGTCTAATCCTCTAAGTGGAGGAAGGATACCACCCTCACCCCAAGCGAGGAAGCCAGACTGGGGATAAGAACAGAGGTTCTGGTTGTGGATGGGAAACCCCGGGCTGAACCTCCAGCCAAACAGCTGAGAGCTGTAAGACCTTGGTCAAGTGCCAGCAGGGCCAGTCCCGGGCATTCTGTTCTTTTCCCTGAGTCACAGTCCCAGGGTGGGGAGGAACATTAGCACACTAGAGCACAGGGCCATGGGGGGAGCAGTGACCCTGCACACAGTCCAAGATGGAGAAGAATACTTCTGGCAACTTGCACTGGAGCAGCGGTCCTGGTCTCACATCCAAGGCAGGAAGGAGTGAGGAGGGGTCCGAGTCATATTTCTAGGGTGGAAAAGATACTAATGGTCACTCAGACCAAGAGAGAAGTAACCACACTTTTAAAATTCATACCATCTTTAAAGAACTAAAAACCTCCACGTCCCCAGAGCTAGCTCTGAAAGCAGCAGTATGAAAAACCCCTGCGTCCTATGAACAGAGCACAATTTAAGATAAAGATACAAGTCAAGGAATGGGCTAGAAGAATGAGTAAACAACAAAGAACCTGACCAAGAAGTTGCTACCGTGACAGGGAAGCTCAAGACACAAACTCAGAAGAGCAAAAATCAAAACAGCCATATGCAAAAGCCTCGAAGGAAAAAATTGGCACAAGCCAAAAAAGACTTCCTAGATGATCTCCAAAAGGATTTTTAAACTCAAATGAGAGAGGTAAAGGAAAAACTGGGAAAAGAAAAAGAGTCATGCAAGAAAATATAAAAACAGAGTCAACAACTTGATAGAGAATGCACAAAAAAAAAAATAAAGTAACACCTTAAAATAGAATTCAAAAATTAGAAAAAGAAATATAAAAGCTCACTGAAGAAAAGAATTCCTTAAAAATTAGAACTGGGCAATTGGAAGCCAATGATATTATGAAATATCAAGAAATTATAAAACAAAGTCAAAAAATGAAAAAATAGAAGAAATGTGAAATATCTCATTGGAAAAAACTGATCTGTAAAACAGGTTAAGCAGAGATCATTTAAGAATCATTGGACCACCTAAAAGCTTCCATGAAAAAAAAAAGAACTTAGACATCATAATTCAAGAAATTATCAAAGAATCCTATCTGATAACCTAAAACCAGAGAGTTACGTAAAAATAGAATTTACTAATCACTTCCTGAAAGAGATCCAAAAATGAAAACTCCCAGGAATACTTTAGCCAAATTCCAGACAACCCAAGTCAAAGAGAAAATATTGCAGAAAGAAGCAATTCAAATAGAATCATATAGCATAACACACGATTTAGTAACTTCCTAGTTAAAGAATTGAAGGTCTTGGAATATAATATTCCAGAGAGCAAAGAAAGTAGGATTACAGACAAAAGTTCCTTACCCAGTGAAATTGAGCACAATCTTTCAGGAGGAAAATCGATGTTTAATGAAATAAAGGACTTTTCAAGCATTTCTGATGGAAAGACCAGAACTGAGTAGAAAATTTGACTTGAAAATACAAGACTCAAGAGAAGCATATAATGATAAATAGGAAAGATAATTCATAAAGGATTTAATAAGGCTAAAACTATTTGCATTCTTACACGAGAAGATGATTTTTTTTTATAATTCCTAAGAACTTTATTAGGACAATTAAAAGAATAAACATAGAAGTCACAAGTGTGAATTGACTATGGTGGGATGATTACCAAAAAATAAAATTAAGGGGTGAGAAAGAGCGATGTACTGAGAGAAAGGGGAAGTGAGAGGTAAAATGGAATAAATTATCTCATAAAAGAGGTGTGAAAAAGCTTTTACAGTGGAGGGGAATATAGAAGGAGCCAGTACTTGAACTTTATTATCATCAGAATTGGTTCAAAGAGAATCAAATTGGCTCTTTGAGCACAGCAGTCTATCCTACAAGGAAGTAGGTGAGAAAAGGTTCAAGAGAAGGGAAGTGCTGATAGAAGGGAGGGAGGATTGGGGAAGGCAATGGTCAGAAGCAAAACACTTTGAGGAGGGACGTGGTAAAAGGGGAAAGTAAATGAATAAATGGGGGGAATGGAATGGCAGGAAACATAGTAATCATAGCTGTGAATATGAATGGGATGAACAAACCTACAAAATGGAAGTGTATGGAAGAATGGAATAAAACCCAGAATCCTACAATATCCTGTTTATAAGAAACACACTTGAAGCACAGGTAAGGAGCTGGAACAGAATCTATAATGTTTCAACTAGAGAATAATAATCATGATCTCCAAGCAAAATAAGTGTATCTAAACAAAAGGGCTAAGTAAGGAAACTACATTTTGCTCTAAGGCACCAGAGACAATAACAATATTAAACTTAAATGTTATAGCACCAAATGCTTAAAGGAAAAATTAAATGAGTTACAGCAGAATATAAAGAGTAAAACAATACTAGTGGGAGGCCTCAACCCTCCCCTCTCAGAACTAGATAAACCTAACTAAAGATAAACTTGAATAAAGTTAAGGAGTCAAGAAGAATTTCAGAAAAGTTAGATATAGGAGACGTTTGGGGGAAATTAAATGGGAATAAAAGGAAATGTATCTTTTTTCACAGCAGTACATGACATGTACCAAAAAATAACCATATATTAGGGCACAAAAATCTCCCAACTAAATGCAGAAAAGCAGAAATTCTAAATTAATCCTTTTCAGATCATAATGCAATAAAATTATTTTCATTAAAGGGCTGTGTAAATATAGACTAAAATTAATTGGAAATTAAATGATCTCACCCTAAAGAATGAGTGGGTAAAAGAACAAATAATATTAAAAAATGAATAATTTCATTAAAAAGAATGACCACATACTGAAATTGCAGGATGAAGCCAAAACAATACCTAAGGGGGAAATTATTTATCTAAATGTTTACATTAATAAAATAAAGAAGAATATTGATGAAATTAGACATGCAACTAAAAAACTGGGGAAAGAACAAATTAAAAATCCCCAATTAATTCTGGAAATTCTGAAAAATCAAGGGAGAGAGGAATAAAAATTAAAGTAAGAAAAGCACTAAACTAATATAAGAGACGGATTTAAATTAAACATATAAAGTATTTGTTAATTTGATTTTTTTAAAAAACAGAAAGAAAACTAAATTACCAGTATCAAAAATGAAAAAGGTAAATTCACCACAAATGAACAGAAAATTAAAACAATTATTAAGTACTATTTTGCCCAAATATATGCCAATAAATCTAGCAATCTAAGTGAAATGGATGAATATTTTTAAAATTATAAATTGCTCCCATTAACAGAAATGGAAATGAAAACAAAATACTTAAATAGTGCTATTTTAGGAAAATAAGTTGAACAAGTTATCAATGGGTTCCCTAACAACAACAACAACAACAATAACAACAACAACAAAAATTCTAGGGCCAGATGGATCAACAAGTGAATTCTACCAAACATTTAAAGAACAATTCTCATACTACATAAGCTATCTGGAAAAGAAGGCATCCTACCAAAATCCTTTTATAACATAAATATATTGGTAACACAATATATAAACCAGAAAGAGCAAAAGTGGAGAAAGAAAAGTATAGACCTATCTCCCTAAAGAATATTGATGCAAAAAAATTAAAATACTAGCTAGTGCAGTCACAAAGATCATATACTCTGACCAGGTAGGATTTACATAAGAATTCAGGGTTGGTTCAATATTAGTAAAACTATCAGCACAATATCCCATATCATTAGCAAAACCAACAAAAATCATATGATTATCACAAAGATGTAGAAAAAGCTTTTGACAAAATACAATACTTATTCTTCTTAAAAACACTAGAGAGCATAGGAATAAATGAAACTTTCCTTAAAATGAAAAGCAGTATCTATCTATCTAAAACTATCAGCAAGCGTTATTTTTAATGGGAAAAATTAGGAAGGCTTCCTAATGAGAGGTGAAGTAAGGACACCCATTAGCACCACTATTATTCAATATTGTACTAGAAATGTTAACTATAGCAATAAGAAGCGGAAATTAAAGAAATTAGAATAATCAACGAAGGGTGGAAATTATCACTCTGTGTAGATATTATAATGATATACTTTAAAGCCTCCTAGAGAATAAATTAAAAAGAGTTGAAATAATTAACAAGTTCAACAAAATTGCAGGACATAAAATAAACTCACATAAATCTTCAGTATTTCTATATATTATCATCAAGTCGAGCAGGAAAAAATAGAAAGAGGAAATGCCATTTAAAATAACTGTAAACAATATAAAATATCCGAGAAACTATCTGTCAAGACAAATCCAGGAACTATATGAACACAATTACAAGACACTTTTCACACAAATAAAATCACATCTAAAAAATTGAAAAAATATCAATTGCTCATGGGTAGGCCAAGCTAATATAATAAAACTGATCATTCTACCTGAATTAATTTACTTATTTAATGCCACACCAATCAAACTACCAAAATTTGTTTTCTAGGGCTAGAGAAAATAACAAAATTTATCTGGAAAAACAAAAAGTCAAAAATATCAGGGCAATTAATGACAAAAAAATTTTGAAGAAAGGTAGCCTAACTGTTGCATATCTCAAACTGTAGTATAAAGAAATAGTCATCCAAACTATCTCATACTAACTAAGAAATAGAGTGGTGGACCAGTGAGAAAAGCAAGGTACAAAATACCTATTTTGTAGTAAATGTAGTAAATGACCATAATAATCTGGTATATGATAAATCCAAAAATCTAAGCTTTTGAGACAAGATATCATTAGTTTACAAGAATTGCTGGGAAAACTAGAAAGAGTTTTGACAGAAATGAGATTTAGACCGACATTTTACACCATATGCCATAATAAGGTCAAAATGGATAGACATATTAGACATAAAGGGTGATGCCATAAGCAAATTAGGAGACTATAGAACCATTCACCTGTCAGATCTATGGATAAGGGAAGCATTTGTGTCCAAACAAGAGATAGACTATTATGAAATGTAAAAATGGACTATTTTGTTTACATTAAATTAAAACTATGCTGCTATCAAAATGTGCATACCTGTAATGTTCTCTCTAAACTGTAATGTTCTCTGTTGAGGTTTTCTTGGGGTCTCTGGGAGCAGCCTTCGTTTCATTTCAGAGTAATCACCACAAGTACAGCCAGATGTTAAAGTCCAAATCCTTTATTGGCTCCTTCAAAGTCTTACCTGGTTATCTTTCTTAGAGGACAACCCATCTCCTTGGTTTCTAGAGCTTGAGCTCCTGCCTGTCTTCTTTGGTTTCTGAATTTCCCAAATTCGAAGGTTTGTGCTTCAGCTTCCAGCCACCACAAAGGTGGACGGTGGAATGAATCTGTCTCAGTCTCCGAGAGCTTCTAGTACACTTGTCCTCTCTGGCCCTGAGAGCTTCTCACTTATATCCTCCACACTGAGTACACACCAATCATTACATCACTAGGAAACCATTATTTGTTGTAGGATTAAATCAATTCTAAACTAGATTTAACCATTGTCTCCTCAATTCCACTTAGTACCTTGTTTCAAGTTCTGACCCATAACATCTCCTCGTAGGATCAGATCAATCATACTGAACCAAGCTAAAAGAGATAACTATTGTCTCCATCAATTCCACTGACTTAGTACCTTGTAAGAATCCTTTGTTTCAAGTTCAGAGTTCTGGCCCATAACACATACCCTTTGATCTAGTGTCTCTATTGGGCCTCTATCTCAAAGAGATCTTAAAAAAGGAAAAAGGACCCACATGTGCAAAAGTATTTGTGGCAGCCCTTTTTGTAGTGGCAAGAAGCTGGAGACCGAGTGGCTGCCCATCAGGGGGAGAATGGCTGAATAAGTTATGGTATATGAATGTTATGGAACATGATTGTTCTATAAGAAACAATCGGCAGGATGGTTTCAGAAAGTTCTGGAGAGACTGACATGAACTGATGCTGAGTGAAGGAAGCAGAATCAGGAGGTCATTGTACATGGCAACAAGATTATACGATGATCAATTCTGATGGACATGGCTTTTTTCACAGTGAGGTGATTCAGTTCAGTTCCAATGATCTAGTCATTAAGAGAGTCATCTGCACTTGGAGAGAGTTCTATGGGGACTGAGTATGGATCACAATATTGTATTTTTACTTTTTTATTGTCATTTGCTTGCATTTTGTTTTCTTTCTCATTTTTTCCCCTTTTTGATCTATTTTTCTTGTGCAGCATCATAATTGTGGAAATACATAGAGGAATTGCACATGTTTAGCATATATTGGATTATTTACCTTCTAGGGGAGGGGTGAGGAGAAGGGAGGAGAAAAAAAAATTTGGACCACAAAGTTTTGAAAGAGTGAATGTTGAAAACTGTCTAAGCATATGTTATGAAAATAAAAAGCTTTACATTTGACAAAATCCAACACGCATTCCTATTAAAAACTGTAGATTTTTTTCCTTAAATGGAATAAATGGATTTTTTCCTTAAAATGATCAGTAGCATCTATTCAAAACTATCAACAAGCATCATATATAATGGGGATAAATTAGAACCGTTCCCAACAAGATCAGGGGTGAGACAAGGCTGCCCACTATTACTATTTATTCAATATTGTATTAGAAATGTTAGTTTTGGCAATAAGAGAAGAAAAATACATTAAAGGAATTAGAGTAGGTCATGAGGAAACCAAATGATCACTCTTTGCAGATGAGATGATGGTATACTTAGAGAACCCTAGAGAATCAACTAAAAAAACTACTAGAAACAATTCACAACTTTAACAAAGTTTCAGGATACAAAATAAATCCACATAAATCATCAGCATTTTTATATATTACCAATAAAGTCCAGCAACAAGCGCTACACAGAGAAATTCCATTTAAAATTACTGTAGATAATATGAAATATTTAGGAGTCTGTCTGCCAAGGCAAAGTCAGAAACTATGTGAACACAATGCAAAACATTTTCCACACAAATAAAGTCAGATCTAATCAATCAGAAAAAATATCAAGTGCTCATAGGCAAGCTGGGCTAATATAATAAAAATGACACTATTACCTACATTAATCTACTTGTTCAGTGTGCCAGTGAGAGGGGCTCGGAGCCTCCCTGACTTTGGGGGTTGCTTTAGTCCTGGTGATGCTTAAGCTCGCTCTCCTTCCCCGGCTTGTGGGCAGAATGATTGAGCTCAGGGAAGGGGGATCACCCCCCAATCTGGGCCATTCCCGGGGACACCAATGATCCTTCTGTAGGGATTTGTGAACACAGGGAACAATGTGATCCCGAAGAAGACAGAACCTTGGGGGAAAGGGGAGATGGTTGGCACTGCTGCGAATGGCGCCGGGAGAAAGGACTTCAGGGGAGGTGACGTCTGAAACCCGGGTTGGGTTTTCTGGGCCACACTTGGGCCCGTGTAAACAATGGGTTTGTGGCGGGAGGGAGGGGGGAGGCGGGGGAACGCAGAGGGGACACCAACACAAACACACATTTGTGACTAACAATCGGAAGGGCTTCTGAGGGCCCAGATTTAAACAGCGAATATCCGAGTTTGTGTTTTGGAAATGCAGCCACCAGAGCTTGGGAGTGTCCACAGAGGGCAGTCAGATAACAAGCATTTACAATGAGTCTGGGGAGACAGAGAGAGCCGCCGGGCCCGCCTTCGAGAAACTTAGGCTGGAGTAGGGATCCAAGTCACAGGGATGGAGACACACAGACCATAGAAAAGCAGTCAAGGGAGAGCCCGCAGGGCTCCAGCTGAGTCCTGAAACATGCCCTGATTTCTTTCGGAAGATCCTACAAGAAGGTCCCTTCTTCTTCACCCTTTGCAACCCCCGGCAGCTTTCACCTCATGAGCATTTCTCCAAGTGCTCATGGAGCGGGGGTAGCTGACCGAGAGTCCCCAGAGGTGAGGCTTCCTTCGGGTTCCCGGTCAATCCCGGTCCTCCCATCTCTTGATTTGTCTCTCAAACCTCCTTCCACGTGGCTCAGGCTTCTGTGTCACCTGATTTTGTGTCCAGCTCCAATGTCAGGATGAAAACAAGTCCCTTTGTCCAGCAGTCAGCGGGGAGGGTCTCTGGTTATACACCCCCAGATGAACGCTTATGATGGGTACTCTCTCTCTCTGTGTCTCGGTTTCTGTCTCTCTGTCTCTCTCTGTTTTTTTTTCTCTGTCTTTTTCTCTCTCTGTTTCTGTGTCTCTCTTTAACACTCTTGTCTCTGTCTCTCTGTCTCTCCCTCTCTGTCTCTGTCTCTCTCTCTCTGTCTCTCTCTGTGTCTCTGTCTCTCTGTCTCTGTCTCTCTGTCTCTGTGTCTCTCTGTTCTTTCTCTCTCTGTGTCTTTTTCTCTCTCTGTTTCTGTGTCTCTCTTTAACACTCTTGTCTCTGTCTCTCTGTGTCTCTCTGTCTCTGTGTCTCTGTTCTTTCTCTCTGCGTGTCTTTTTCTCTGTTTCTGTGTCTCTCTTTAATACTCTTGTCTCTCTCTCTCTGTGTCTCTCTCACACACACACCCCCAACATCCCTCCTGCACCCCCGGCAATCACTCCCCAGTCCCTCCCTCCCTCCCTCCCGCCTGCCACAGCGCCCCCTTCTGCATCGCTCCCCAAGCCCGGACTGACGCAAGGAGCCGCCCGCAGGTTAACGGGTCCAGGATGATGCAGACGGGCTCCGTCATCAGCCTGACTTCCCTAGAAAACGGCGCGCTGTCTCCCTCTGGCGGTCACGGTCTCCCCCTGTCGTTTCTGAAGGAATGGAGGGGGCGAGGGGAGGAGGGAGAGACTCAGAGACAGAGTTAGAGGGAGAGAGAGACACAGGTGAGACAAAGGAGAGAGATTCTGACAGAAATGGAGGGAGATGAGAAAAAGAGAGACAGAAACAGGGAGAGACAGAGAGAGGAGGAGGCACATGAAGAGTGACAGACAAACTGAGGGGACAAAAGGCAGGGGGGGGCAGGAAGGAGACCAGAAAGGATCTGGACTATAAGAAAGCTAACACACACACACACACACACTCACACACACACACACACTCACACACACACACACACACTCATACTCACACATACACTCACACACACTCACACTCACACACACACTCACTCACACACTCACTCACACTCACATGCACACACTCACACACACACACTCTCACACACATACACACACTCACACACACTCACACATACACACACTCACACACTCACTCACACACACACTCACTCACACACACACTCATATGCTCACACACTCACTCACACACACTCACACACACATACACACACTCACACACACTCACACACACACTCACACACTCACACTCACACATTCACACACACTCACTCACACACACACTCACACACTCATGCTCACACACACTCACACACTCATACTCACACACACACTCATACTCTCACACACACACACACACTCACACACTCATACTCTCACACACACTCACTCACACACACACTCACACTCACATGCACACACTCACACACACACACACTCACACACACATACACACACTCACACACACACATACACTCACACACACACACTCACTCACACACTCACACACTCACTCACACACACTCACACACTCATACTCACACTCACACACACTCACACTCACATACACACACACTCACTCACACACACTCACACACACTCATACTCTCTCTCACACACACACACACTCTCACTCACACACACACTCACATACACTCACACTCACTCACACACACATTCACACTCACACACACTCACAATCACACCGCAGCCGGCCCCTGGTCCACCGACCTGCTGAGAATCCCAAGGCTGAGGCTTGGAGCTCCAAGTTACCAGCCACCGGCTCTTCCCGGAAGCCACACTTTCTCCTTTTCCCATAAAATCAGGAAGGGACAGGCTCACCTCCCCAATGGCAAAGGTGCTACAAGGAGGTCCCGGTCCACGCTGGGGGGGCTTAGCGGCAGGTGGGCCCGCGGGCAGAGCCAGGACCCACCGAACCTCCTGGGAATCCATTTGGATCAGCACTGACACGAAGCTACGGCCCTGCCCGTGACCTCTGGCTCAGTGACTCCGGCTCCGGCTCCAGATCCCCTTGGGCTTTTAAAACAAAAGGAAGAGGAGGGGGCGTCCCTCCCCCCGCCCTGGAGGTCTAAGAGCAGGCCATGGCCAGGCTGCCCTCACCCGTGGTCACATAGCGGGCTCCTGGGCTGCTTGTTGGGCACTTTTGCCGCTTCTAGCCCAGCCCCCGGACCCCACGCTGCTTCTCCTCCTCCTGCCTTTCCCAATAGAACAGTGAACCTGTGCTCCGCCATTCCAGGCAAAGGGACCACTGACCAACCGTCCCCGGGGCCTCTGTCCGAACTCCGCCTGGGCCCGGCTGCCCCTCGGGATTTCTCCCGGCTGTAGGACTCCCGGAGCTCAGGACTCTTCTGCTTGCCGGGCTCGTGTCTGGCACAGTCCCTGCCCTTGGGAAGCTGGAAAAGTGCCTTCTCCTTAGTTACTCACAGACACGTGCAGGCCCTGCCCCCGCAGGCGGTCTGGTTCTAGAAGAGTCCTTATCGATGGGAGATGGGAGAGGGCTTCCTGGAGGAGGAGGGTGTGAACGGAGCTTTCCATGATGGGGGGTTCCCTAAAGGCACCGGCCCACAAGGCCCTGAGCTGCGGGGCTCCAAAGGTGCCAAATGCCCAGGAGGCAAGGCCAAGAAGGCCGAGAAGCGGGTCTGAGCTCCTCGGGACAAAAGGTAGAAAACCAAGTCCTTTGGACAGAAAAATGAAATCACCAGACACGTTGCCAGAATGTGAAACAGACTCAAGGGGGAAACACTTCGGATTTTAGAAGGGGTCCGGGAAGCCATTTGGAAACCCGTTCCCAGAATTCTGGCTTTGTGAGCGCCTCTCGGGTACAGTGACGGTAAAACCCCGGTCCCCGTGTCTGGAAGCAGCCTCTTAGATCTGTCTCCGGAGTCGGACGACAGCTCTGGGACCCAGTTCTTGGCACTGGGTACGACTCCAAGATACCCCATCGGGAGTGAGAGGGGCTCTTCTGCTCCAGGGGCCCAGCTCTGAGATCCTCTTTTTGGAGGAGGGAAAATACCATAGTCTTGGACCTCTCCCCACGGAGTCAGAGCAACATTTCTTGGTCCCTGTTCTTCCCTGGAGTTGAGTCTGAGATCCCAATTTCTCTGTTCTACTTGTGGTTCTGGTGCCTTACCCCAGCCCATACTTATTCCATAACTCCTGCCCCGGGCACTTTCCTGTGAGCCAAATCTGGTGCAGGAAAGATGAACCAATTTCTCCTCAGATTCCCAATCACTGTTCACTCTGGCCCTCATCTGAGATCCTTGTTAACACGGTTCCTCAGGGAGCTTCCTCCTCCTCCATCATCTTTACTGGTCTCAACTATTCCTCTCTTAATGCAACCCAAATCTCACTAGGTAGCTTTGCCCCATCACTCCGCATATATAACTTATTCATCATGAAAACCCCCAAATGTTTTTCGAACTATGTGCTCGTTATGCTTTCCCTTTCTTAGACACATGTTCGTTTTTCATACTCAAATACAAAGCTTTACATTTATCTCCCCTGAATTTCACATTATTAGAATTATAATTTTCTGGCTCCTGATTCTGTCATCCTCCTTCAGTTATCCCTCCTAGCCTTTGATCCACCAGTGTCACCACTGGGCCCATGGCCCAAAGAGATCATAAAGAAGGAAAAGGCCCCACATGTGTAAAAATGTTTATAACAGCTCTTTTTGTGGTGGCAAGGAATCAGATACTGAGCTGCCATCCATTAATTGGGGAATGACAATAAATAAGGGTATGTGGATGTAATAGAAAATTGTTGTTCAGTAAGAAACGATCAGCAAGTGGATTTCAGAAAAGCCTGGAAAGACTTTAACGATACCGAGTGAAGTGAGCAGAACCACAAGAACATTAAACACAGCAACAACAAGGTGATCAACTAAGATAGACTTGGTTCTTCTCAGCAATATGGTGATCCAAGAAAGTTCCAATAGACCTGGGATGGAAAATGCCATCTGCATCCAGAAGAGAACTGTGGAGACCGAGTGCTGATCCAAGCAGACTATTTCCACTTTTTTTGTTTGCTTGCTTTTTCTTTCTCATTGTTTTTCCCTTTTGTTCTGGTTTTTCTTTCACAAAATGATTAACATGGAAATATTTAAAATGATTATACATGTATAACCTATATCAGATTGCTTGCAGTCTTAAGGAGGGGGAGATAAGAAAGAGGGAGAAAAAAATTTGGAACTCAAAATCTTAAAAAAAAAATGTTGAAAACTACATGTAATTGGAAAAATAAAATATTATTGAATTAAGAAGAATAAAAGGGCATTCAATGCCACAGGGCAAGAAAGTCTCCATTAGAGATTTCCTCCCCTGAGGCAATGATCCATTAATGACCACCTAGAACCTACTTTTCAACTAGTATCAATTCCCCTTTACTAGACCTTCAGCTAATTATTTCTGTATCAATCTTGTTCACACACACAGCTTAAGAGGCTTTGTTAACTGCTTTCCAAAAATTTCCATAGCATCTTCTGAGCCATGTGTCTTATAACCCTGTCAAAAGGAAATGAGGTTAATCCAACACAATCTGTTCCTTATTAAACCATGTTCTTTGGGATCCCAGTTCCTTTATCTAGTTGTTCATTAATCATCCCTTTTAATGACATATTTTAGAATTTTACCAGAAGGCCAAATCAATTTCATGAACTAGAAATGGTAGCTCTATTCTCTTTCCTTTTTTTTTTTTTTGAAAATTTTTTGGCAGTGTAATTGGGATGGCACTGAATAATTAGATTACTTTGAGTGGAATTGTCATTTTATCATATTGGCTTAGCCCACCCATGTACTAATAACATTTCTCCAAAAGTTTTTTATAATCATGTTCAGATGCATATCCTTTGATCCAGTTAAACCACTACTAAGTCTTTATCCCAAATAGATTTTTTGTTAAACAAAAAATACTATATGTATGAAAATATTTACAAATTTGCCCTATTTGTAGTGGCAAAGAATTGGAAAGTAAGAGAATGCCCATCAGTTGAGGAATTACCGGAAAAGTGGTGGTATATGATTGTAATGGAATATTATTGTGCTATTAAAAATTACCAGGATGACTTAAGAAACATCTGAAAAAAATTATTTGAATGGATGCAGTAAACAAAAGCAGAACATTATATACAGTAAAAGCACTACTGTACAATGAACAACTCTAAATAATTTAGCTAATCTTATCAATACATTGATCCAAAAAATCAGAAAGATCTTATGCTAAAAAATTGCTAGGGAAGGAATCTGAATGTTGATCAAAGCATGTTATTTTTCATTTTTTTGTTTCATGTTTTCTTTGGCAAAATGACTGACATGGAAGTATGATTTACAAGATTGTACACGTATAACCTATATTAGATTGTTTATTATTGCAGAGAGGGTAAAAAATAATTTGGAAAACAAAATTTTCAAAAATTAATGTTAAAATTGTTTTTCTACATATTGGGGAAAGAATAAATTATCTTGAAAAAATAAAAAGAAACCACCAAAACCAACCATTTTCATATAGTTCCTGGGTTTGTTTTGGTAGGAATATTCCCAGGTATTTTATACAGTCTGCAATGATTTTAGATGGGGTACCTTTTATCCCTTTTCTAGGGTTTTCTAGGCAATATGTAGGCTTTTTTTCTATTATGCTATTTTGCTAAAATTATTTCAATTATTTTTCAGATGAATTACTAGGATTTTCCAAGTATACTATCATATCATCTACAAAATAAAAGTTTTACTTAATTGCTAATTCTAATTCCTTCAATTTCTTTTTCTACTCATTGTTACTGCATAGTATAATATTTGATAACATTAGTGATAATGGGTAACTTTTCACTCTTGATTTCATTAGGAAGTCTTATAGTTTATCAATTATAGATTATGGTTGCTGATTGCTTTAGATAGATGTTTCTTATAGTTTTAAGGAAAAATCCATTTATACCCATGCTTTTAACTCTTTCTTAATAGGAATTAATTGATATGATTGATACAATCACATGTTTGTTGTTGCTTTTGTAATTGACAAAATAATCAGACGCATTAATAGTTTTCCTTATAATAAACCAGCCCTGCACTCCTGTGACACACACGATTACAATTTTGCCATCCATTTCCACCTATAATTAATTTACTTTAGCTTTAACTTTATCTAAGATGATTATTACCCTGCTTTTTTTTTTACATCAGTTGAAGCATAATAAATACTCCTTAAATCATTCCTCTATGTGGATCTCTCAATCATTAATGCATTTCTATAATAATTTATTTTTGAGTTCTGGTTTTTGATACATTCTGCTATCCATTTCTGTTTTATGAGTGAGTTCTTATTTATGTTCAAAGTTATAATTACTAGTTGAATATGTTCTGCATCTTTTCCCCCAGTGTATGTCTGTCTCTATCTCTCCCTCTCTCTCCTTCTCTCCTTTTCACCCTGCTCAGAAATCTAATTTATTTCTGACCAATGCTTTCCTAGCCAAACACCCTTTTGAGTCTCTCCCTTATCATATCCCCACATCCTTCTATTTATTGTCACAAGTTTTATACCAAATTATATGTATATGTTGTTTCCTCGTTAACCTAGTTCTGATAAGGTTCCCACAGCCCACCCACCAACCCATGCTTCCCTCCACTTGTAAAAGTTCTTACATTCATGCATCATTTGAGATAATTATTCCATCTTGCCCTCTAATTTTATTTTTTAGGACAACCCATCATACTCCACTCAATCCCAAATCTTCTGTCTATATATAAAACCATACTAATGAGAACTCTCATAGGAGTTTTCCCATATCACTCAAAAAAAAAACAGTTTAACTTAAATTCCTTATTATTCTTTCATATTTACCTTGTAGGTTTTTCCTGATTCATGTATTTGAAAGTTAAATTTTCTGTTCAGTTATTTTCCTCAAGAATGTGTGAAAGTTCTTTAATTCATTAACTATCCATTTTAAACTCAGATTTGTTGGGTAGATTCTTGGTTGCAAAGCCACTCTTTTTATTTCTGCATATTGTATTCCATACCATTTGATCTTTTAATATGGAAGTTGTTAAATCTTGTGTTTAGAAGAATTGTACATATTTAAGCTATATTGGATTGTTTGCTATCTTGGGGAGGGGAAAGGGGGTAAGGGAAGGAAAGGTTTTGCAAAAGTGAGTATTGAAAACTTTTTGTATATTTGGAAAAATAAATACTATTAATTTTTTTTAAATCTTGTGTTATCCTGACTCCAGCTCCACAATATTTGAATTCTTTCTAGTTGCTTGTAATATTTTCTCCTTGATCAGAGAGCTTTGAAACTTAATTATGAGATTCCTGTTAGTTTTCATTTGGGGATTTCTTTCAGGTAAGTGGTAAGTGGATTTTTAAATTTTTTTTATTTTATCCTCTGGCTCTAAAACTCCAGCACAATTTTTCTTAATAGTTACTTCAAGTATGACATCTGGACTCTTTCCTTAATCACGACTTTCAAATGATCTATTAAGTCTCATCTCTCCTCAATTGTTTTATTCATCAATTGTTTTGTAAATGAGATATTTTATGTTCTCTTCTGGGTTTTTTCTATTCTTTTGATTTTGTTTTATTATCTTTTGATGTCCTTCTAGAATCATTAGACTTATCAAACTGTGCATACTCTTTGATCCAGCAATGGGCTTTATCACAAAGAGATCATAAAGGAGGAAAAAGGATTCACATTTGCAAAAATGTTTCTGGCAGCCCTTTTTGTAGTGGCAAGAAATGGAAACCCAGTGGATGCCCATTAGCTGGAGAATGAATGAATAAGTTATGGTATATGAATGTTATATTATTGTTCTGTAAGAAATGATCAGATTTTAAAAGAGGACTGGAGAGACTTACATGAACTGATGCTTAGTGAAATGAGCAAAACCAGGAGATCATTATATATGACAACAGCAAGATTATATGACGATCAATTCTGATTGACATAGTTCTCGTCAACAATGATGTGATTCAGACCAGTTCCAATGGTCTGTGATGAAGAAAGCCATCTGCACCCAGAGAGAGGTATGGGGACTGAATGTGGATCACAATATAGTATTTTTCACTCGCTTATATTTTGTTTTCTTTCTCATTTTTTTCCCTTTTGGATCTGATTTTTCTTGTGCAGCATTGTATCTGTGGAATTATGTATAGAGGAACTGCACATGTTAAACCTACATTGGATCACTTGCCAACTGGGGGGAGGGGGGAAATTGGAACATAGGGTTTTGTAGAGGTGAATGGCAAAAATTATCCATGTATATATTTTTAAAATAAAAAGTTATAATTTTAAAAAATAAAAAATAGAGTCATTAGCCTTCCCTTGCCCAATTCTAATGGCTAAGGTATAATTTTCTTTGGTAAGTCTTTGTTTCTTCTTTTTCCATTTGGTTAAGTTTTTTTATAATTTCCTTTATTTTCACTTTTCATAAGTGACTTCATGTTTCCTTCTTTCTGTTCATAACTGACAATTTTCTTGATTTACTGCACTACTCATTTTTCCCTCATTTTTCCTCTGCCTCTTTTATTTTATTTTTAAAGCTCTTTTTATGATCTTCCAAGAACTCTTTTTGGGCTTGTGACCATTTAAAAATTTTTCTTTGAAACTTTACAAGTCGCTAACCCTAACCCTAATTCGCGCTACTCTGACTTCCCTATCTTCTTCTGAGGTTAAATCCTGATCTTCTTATCATTGTTCTATCTGTTTAGAATGTTTTCAGAAAAGACCAGTACCACTGGTGTGAGTGTTGCTAAACCCTTTCCTTTGCAGGACTACTTTCCATTTTTGGCATCCACCTGATTCATCCAATTCTCATCGTGGCTATAAGAAACCATAGCATGCACAGTAGCCACACCACAGTCAATCATTTCAGCATGTGGACTAAGCCAGGTTGAGGGAAACCGAGGGATCTCAAATCCACCAGTGAGTTAAGAGGGTGTTAATCGCAAGCACGTAAAGACATCCCCCAGGACAACCAGCAAGGGAGAACAATTTGTTTCAATGGCCATGAAGGTAGCTGATGCAGGTGCCGTAAAGTCTGGTTAGACACCAACAATGAAGAGGTCATCCACTGCACCCCACCTCATTGCTGGTCGTCTCGACTTTTTCTTGCCATTGGACTTCTCTGCAAGAGAGTCACCCGACTCTGCATCACTTAAATCCAATTTATGTGCAAATCCAAAGACATCACCCATACAATTTTACTATTTCTATTTATCTCAAATACTCGTGGTGACAGGCAAATGACAACACAACAGAGGCGAATACAAGGGGATCTGTAGTCACACCCCTGTCCACAGCTGGCCCAGGCCAGAGGGTCATATTCTAACTGGACTGAGTGGCTTCAGCAGCCCCAAGGTGCCGAAGCAGGACCACACTGCTCAACTCCTGGTGTGAGCACGGGTCTAGAAAAGGCACTCTAAAAACTGTCTGCTCCTCCCAACTGTGGTCTGCCTGCTGCAGCAGGTGGGACTCTCAGCCCATGGGCAAAACTAACAAAAATACAAATCTTTTGCAAAGAGGATTCTATTCACCGTTATTACATAGAATGTACACATTTATGGACAACGCAAAATCCATTAGCCTTGAAAGACAAACAATTTTTGCTGCAACAAAACTCAGCAGGTCTTGCATCCAAATAATAGCCTCTGAGTGAATTAAGGTAGCGAATGAAGGCCAGAAGTCAGAGCCGAATACACATTTTTCAGGAGTGACCTCAGTGACTGGGAGGGCCGTGAAGCTGGCACAGGTTTTGAGATAAAAAATAATTTATCCAACAAGCTTGTGTGTCTCCCTGAAGAAGTAAACAACAGACTCAGGACAATGCTACTGCCACTTTTAGGGAAGTGCTGTGCCGTCAACAATCCATGATGGGGAGAAGGAAAAAACCTTGTAATTCTGGGTGATTTTAATACAACGGTAGGCAGAGACATGGCAGGGAGTCCTTGGGAGGAAGGGAGATAGGAAGACTTGTGCACCTCATGCCCTTGTCATCACCAACACTGTTTTCCATTTACCTAAACAAAAGAAAACTCCATGGATGCATCCTTATGGCAAACGATGGCATTTAAGAGACTATGTCATTGTAAAGGGAAGAGACAGGATGAGAGGGTGATGACAATAATTTGTGGCCTCTTCGGCCAGACCAATCTCCTCCAAGCTAAACATTCTCATTCAACAAAAGCAGCAACCCCAGAGACTACCAGAAGACTTCCCGTTAACAAACTAGAGCGCTTCTCTAAGGGGGAGCAGTTTGATGCAGGGGTCAGCACATGGCTGGCCACGGAGGAGCAGAAAAGGAGGAGGCAGCTCTCAGAGTTGGGGTCCAGCTGTAAAGGGCTGAAACTGAGCAGGTGCAAGAATCAGACAACTGAGCCCTACAGGCTAATTACCCATGGACAATATCAGCATGTGCTGGAAAATGGCGTGTGGGGTATGTGGGAAAGAGGAAGAGCATTAGGCTGGCCCCCCAACTGAAGGTCTACAGAGCCATGGGCTGACTCCTTGTGGCCCATCTCGGAAACCTGAACAGTCCAGCCAGGGACACATCAGGAAACCAATCGCTTCTCTTTGGTTTGTCTTAAGACTCTGAAGATCACCTGGGAAGAGGAAGTGCCGAACACGGAGTCCGTTCCCAAACCAGATAGCCAAGCGTTCAAATCCTGCTACAGAGAGCCCATTCCAATAGGCCAGCCGACATCTGCTTGCCTAAATGACTGGTTATAGAGAACTCACCTGAGGCAAGTGCTCCCGAGGGGCTCAGAGGTCACTGTCAAGGTCTCTAAAGAATTCTAGAATCTATTCCATGACCCCCAAGGTGCTCAGAGGTCACTGTCAAGGTCTCTAAAGAATTCTAGAATCTATTCCATGACCTGCGAGACGACAGGCCGCCAGCATGGTGCGTCTGCAACCAAGAAAGCACTGTGCTCTCCAGGCAAAGCAAAACTGCAATGGCCCAAAAGAAGCGTGCGATGGACCACCCTCCACTCCAACGTTCCCAAGGACTATTTACCAACCTGTGGCCGGGCCTTCTAAGCTCGTCCTGCTCCGATCAGCCAATGAGACAGCGCACCTTAACTCTGAAAAGGGAGGCCAGTTTGGGCCTCTTCAAGAACAAAGGACAACCCACCAACCATCCGGGTTAGATTTTTTTATTTTTAAACACTTTCTGAAGTCCATTTCTTTTTTCTTTTTGAATGTGAGAAAGATTTGTTTTACATTCTTGCAAGAATGGGTGCCCAGGTGTGCCCAGACACACCTTTGAAACTCCAAAGCACCATGTTATTTCCTATTGGGCAGCCCAAGTCCCCTCCCTGATTCCCTATTAATTATGTTACAGAAGTTTCACAACATGAATGTCATTCCATAGCCAGACCCTGCCCCAAGGAGCCTCCATTCTAGGAGGAAGGTAACAGAGGGCTAACAGAAGGGAAAGAACGAGAGATTTTTAAGTCCATTTCTTCCCTGTTGGCTTTATGTAAGGATCAGGCTCTTCTCCCAGGTTGTGGGGCAGAAGGTCTCAAGCTTCAAGTTTTTCACGAATTTATCTTCAGAGATCAATCGGGGATCTTGGACTTTGGACTGATCCGGAGCCAGGTGTGGTCACTGCACTTCTGGCTTATGCCTTGGTTTGTGAGCCTCCTCTCCGCCTCGAGCCACGACTAACCTTCCCATAGATCACCACCATAAACACACTCACTTTCAGAAGCCCCAGAAATGCAAATGCATCGCCAGTCACCATCTCCTAAAAGCTGAAGCCACAGGGTGGGTTTGTCCCCCCACTCCAGATTAGGACCACAATCGCTCCCCTCTGTTCCAGCATCGAGAGCAAGACCCCCATCCTCTGCAACTACCCCTTTGCTCCTCACTACAGTCAAGCCTAAGGCTGCCTCTGGTCAGCAGGTCCCCTGAAGTCTTTCCCTGGTCGTTTGTCTGACTTCTCCACGGTCAATGGAGTGAACGTTGCTGAAGCTGCTGCTGCTGCTGCTGCCTCCAAAACAGCTGTTTGCCGGCTGTGGTATCTGCACTTTGCTTCCTGCCTCATCAGCCCAGGAGGTCGGATCTTTTCTAACCACTTTCCAAATTGTCTTTGGTTGAACAATTTCTCCACCCCAATTTTTCATTATTTTCACCACTCTAAAATACAGCTGGAAGCATTATTATAAAATACTTGGAGGGGAATTTGGGAGAGCCAGGTTATTTTCTGCCTTATCCTGCCATTTTCCCATAATCCTTTCAAAATCACCTAAAAATTAGTTGAAGTAATAAAAAACATTAATAAAGTTGCAGAATATAAAATAAACTTAAGCAAATTATTAGAGTTTCTGAACACTACCAGTAACACCCAGCAAGAAAAGACAGAAAAGGAAATGCCATTTAAAATGACAACAGAATCTGTAACTTGGGTGTCTATTAAGACACACAAAAATTATATGAGCACAGCTTTAAAATTCTGTTTACGGAAGTAAAAACAGACCTAAATAATTAGAGAAATACTAATTACTCCTAGGTAGAATGAGTCAAAAACTTTAAAATACAATGCTACTTAAATATAATGTATTTGTGCCGTACCAAATGCTACCAAAGAACTATCCTGCAAAGCTTGAAAAATAAGAACAAAATTTACTGAGAGAATAAAATGTCAAGAATAGCAAGAGAATAAATGAAAAAAGCAAGCGGAAGGTGGCCTAATAGTACCAATCATATCAGATACCAAACGATACAAAGGGGTAATCATCCCAACAAAATGGAAACATGGATCTGTGGAATAGGCATATAACTAGAGACCTGGTACCCAAGTAATCCAAAGGCAAAGGCACAAGAATTTGCTGTTCAACAAAAACAATCTTGCAGACATTATTAGGTTCAGAATACTATCTCATACAATTGAAGATAAGCTCCAAAAAGATAAGATACATGAGTTAGATATAAAAGGTCACAGCACAAATTAGAGGAGCAAGTAAAAAAAAAATTACTTATCAAATCTATGATGAGGTTTCATGAGCAGCAAGGGACAGTCACTTTTTTTTAATATACACAAAACCATTGAAGATTAGAAGGGAAGCAGTTAACTTGGGAAAAAGTCTTCGTAGCAAATTACTCTGATAAAAACCTCATTTCCAAAATATATAAGGAATTGATTCAAATTTTAAGGACAAAAGCCATTCCCAATTTATAGTGATCAAAGGATAGGTAGAGGTAGTTCTTAAGAAAAGAAATCCAAGCTATTGTCATATGGGAAAAGTACTCCAAATCACTAATAATTAGTAAAATGACAATTAAAAGTAACTATGAGGCTCCAGCTCACAACCCAAAAAATGAAAATAAAAAATAGTAAAGGGTCTTGATGAACACAAATACAGCTATACAATGGTGATGGAACTGTGAATTAGCTTAGCCATTCTGGCAATTTCAAACTATGCCCAAAATTATTAAATTGGGTATGCCCTTTGAGCTAAAGATACCACTATTAAGCCTATGTACCAGAGAGATCAAGGAGATAGAAAAGGTTCTTTAAGTATAAAAATATTCAAATATCTAAACTTAAAACTAATGTGGTATCTATCACTTGGGAAAATGGAGCAAGAAGTTGTGGTCTATGAACATCATGGAATACTATTATTCGCTAAGACAAAAGAGAAGAGAAACAATAGAGAAATCTCTGGTTCAGCTGACCTGATATAGAATGGAGTAGAACCAGAACCATTTATACTAAAACAACAGTATTGTTAAAAACAAAAAGACAGTTTTTGAAGGCTTAAAAAGTCTTAGTAAAGCAATGATGATGTAGAATCCTACTCATCCATGACAAAAAGAAGAAATGGACTCAAGAAGCAGAACGACACACATTTTAGACATGGCCAAGGTGGAAATTTATTTTTCTTAAGTCGACTTATTTGTTATGTGGGTTTTGTTTTCCCTTTTTATTTTCAGGGAAGTGGGGAGAAAAAAATAAATAATAAGTGAAAAGATTTAAACAAAAAATTGATTGCTAATGCTTTACATACATTATCTCACTTGGGGAATTTTTTTTTTCTTTCTCAAATAGGGGGAGATGGGAAGAAAGAAAATGCTTAGTTGTGAAAATAATTTATAAAACAGAAAACCAATAATAAGCATTTATTAAGCCCCTACCATGTGCCCAAAACTGCCAACCAGGAGGGATACAGAGACAAAAATGAAATTGCATCTGCTCTCAAGAACCTTACGTTTTATTGGAGGAGACAAGAACAACCAATGTAAGTAGTTGATCCTTAACATCTGTGGATTCTTACTAAACACTTGTCTACTCACTAACAAATATCTATAACCCCAATATCAATAATCATGGATCTTTCATGGTCATTCACGATCATGACCAGAGCAGTAAAAACTTTGCTGCCCATGTCCTCATTCCCAGCTACAGCTGGACAAAGCAACAGCTCTGTTTTCTTGGTTCAGCTTTCACACTGCAATCCAGTATCCTTTTACAATCAATTTACTGTCATGTTTTCATATTTTTCTGCTGCTTATTAATTACTTAGGTGTTTAAAATGGGCCCTGAGCACAGGGTATTAATGTTGAGAAATGTTACTAAGCCAAGAAGGTGATGATGTAGCCTCTGGAGAAGATGCACAAGCCAGATGAACTGCCTTCAGGTGTGCTGTGGCCAGCAGTTATTACTACTCCATAATTCCATATTATATACTACATATAACTATTAATGAAACCACAGTATGGAACATTCACCACCGTGTGTGAGGCCATGTCAGAAAGTGATGAATAAATGTTGAGCGAGAAGGCTCATGGGAACCAACTTGTATTTCCTGTATGAGCTATGGTATTTGCTAATTCAGTGTTCATGTTGACTTCATAGAACGTAATTATCACAAATTATGAGAACCAACTGGATATTCTAACTGTGGGGTGGTTTTTTAAGTCTAAGGTAACTGGGGACTGGAGGAACTAAACACTTGACAGAATTCAGAAGGGTGGTGTGTGTGAGAGCTTTGAACAAAGCTAGGGATTCTAAAGAGGAGGAGTGTCTTTCAGAGAAAGGGGATGGCTTAAGGGACACCCACAGGCTGAAAGACAGCATTTGTCCTCTCCAGATCAGGGATACCATTCTCTATTTTTTCCCCAAAAAACACAGTCTGTATCCCAAACAGATCATAAAGGAGGAAAAGGACCAAATGTTTGTGGCAGCCGTTTGTGGCAAGAAACTGGAAACTGAGTGGATGCTCATCAGCTGGAGAATGGCTGAATAAATTGTGGTATACAAATGTTATGGAATATTATTGTTCTGTAAGAACCAACCAGCAGGATGACTTCAGAGCAGCCTGGAGAGACTTACAGGAACCGATGCTGAATGAAATGAGCAGAACCAGGAGATCCAGACACAACAAGATTATGTGATGATCGGCTGTGATGGACTTGGCTCTTTTCAACAAGATAATTTTAGACAATTCCAATAGACTTGGGATGGAAAACGCCATTCACATCTAGAGAGAGAACTATGGAGACTGAATGTGGATCAGAGCATAGTATTTTCATCTTCTATTTGTTTGCTTTTTCTTTCTCATGTTTTTTTTCCCTTTTAGTCAGATTTTTCTTGCACAACATGATAAATATGGAAATAGGTTTAAAAGGATTGCCATACTTATATCAGATTGCTTGCTGTCTTGGAGAAGAGGGAGATAAGAGGGAGAAAAATGTGGAATACAAAGTCTACAAAAATGAATATTGAAAACTATCTTTACATGCATTTGGAAAAATAGAATACAAATGAGAAAAATACACAGTGATTCACAAACCACATCCATTAGTTTTTTTCAGGATGTTGAAAGTTTCACTCAGTGCCATGATGGGCTCTCTCTACCTCAAAGCTTCACAGTGAGTTTATTAGGGGAGCTAAGTGCTTTCCTCCTACCTCACCTTGTTTTGGATGTTAATTTTCCATTAATCTTGGGAAATGTAAGTAGGTCATTGTGAATAGGTCTAGGTTCTGGGGGATCAGCTCTCGAAAGCCTGTAGAAGATTTGGCTTTTAGGGTAGAGAAGAATTTGATAGGAAAAGAGGGAGGTGGGAGGAGCACAGCACAGCTCCTTACTCCAGTGCTTAGGAGTGCTAGGAAGAACCAAGCCATTGAAGCAAAAGAGTCTGAGCAAGGCAATCAATCAATAAACATTGATTAAGCTCCTACTGTGTGTAAGGCATTGTGCTAAGTGCCAACACCGTGCCTTTAAGGAGCTTACAATGTATTATAGAAGATAACATGCTAATCAATATATACAAAGTGAGATATATACCATAAGTAAGAAATGGCAGAGGGGCGACACTAGAATTAAAAGGGCTGAGAAAGACTTCCAATAGAAGGTGGGATTTTGCCTGGGACCTAAAAAAAGCCAGGAAGGTCACTGGTCAGAAAACAGTGTTCCAGCTATGGGGGTGTGGCAGATGACTAATAATAACTGAGTAAACACAATCTGAACCATATGATTTTTTAGCAAAATAGGCATAATAAACAGTCGATAGACTCCAATCAATTCTAAGACTGAAACCAGAAAACGATTTTTATGTGGTAAAACCAATTAACAGGATACAAACCAGGACACAAAATTAGGTAATCTGGTTTCTAATTGGAGGAAAGATTAGGGGCTTTCCACATCGAGTGTGGGGGTTGAGGAAGGGAAGATGGTGTGATCAGAACTGCACTTTAGGAAGGTCACTTTAGTGGCTGAATCGAGGCAGACTGATCAGCAGCTACTGCCCAGGTAGGGCATGCTAGGCCCCTGCACCTGTGTCAGAGGAGAGAAAGGGTGTATTTGAGTAATGTGACAAAGGAAGACTCTACAAGCCTCACCAGCAGTTTGGAGATGGAGTAAGAAATAGCAAGGATCACCCAGGTTGGGAGCCTGAGGGACGGGGAGGAGAGTGTTCCTTTGACTGTAGTGGGAAGTGGGGGGAGCGGAGGGGTAAGGAGGAAAGAGAATGAGCTCTGTTCCGGACATGGAGAGTTGTAGATGCAGGACATTCACCTGAGGTCCTGAAGAAGGGCAGTTGGAGATGACAGATGAGGGGACGAGAAATTGGGAAAGGAAAGGAAAGTTAACGAGAATCATCAAGATGGCCACTGAAGCCATGGAGCCTATGAGCTCCCCACAACAAGGATAGAGGGAGCAGTCAGAGAGCCCGGACAAAACCCTAAGGGACCCCCGTGGCTGGAGAGAGGGAAAAAGAGCCAGCAGAGGAGACAAGCAGAATGAGACAGAAACCTTTATAACATGAGGTTATAATCTGTGTTATTTATCAATCTGTCTAACATAAGGATAAGGTTTGTTGGGTTTTTTATTTTAAAGGACAGTAACAAAACATACTTTTAAAAGATATTAGTGAAAGATAAATATAAACGTGGCAGTACTTTAGCACAAGCCTCAGTGCCACTAGAGGTCAGTAAACTTCACAGAAACTCTCAATATATCTCAAAGGTGGTCATGATCCTATCCTGGGCCTTCTAGTTTTCACAGATACAGGAAGGTGTGTCCAGTGATACACAGCATGTGTCCACAAGCCCTTGGCCATGACCGCCCCCCGCAGGGCTCACTTAGGTAGAACCAGGCAAAACTTGGGGCACAGTTGGCCCAGCCTCGGGAACTTTCTGCCGAAGGACAACGCTCACTCAACGTTGCCCCGCAAAAACAGTTTGCTTCAATGGCTTGGTTCTTCCTAGCACCCCTAAGCACTGGGGTAAGGAGTCACTATTTTACAAAGACCCTCCCCAACACGGCACAGGTGCTTAGCAAGGTAAATCTTCAGTACCGTTCAACAGATTTCACTGTAAAGAAAGAAGCTAAAAAAAAAGTCAGACTCAAGCTGGATGCAATTTAAATGCTTTAATATAGATACCTTTTAGATGCTACATTAAGAAACCCAAAAGTTACAATGATTTTTTTCAGTGAATTTACCATTTTTCACCAAAGAATTTCAGCGTCACTGAAGTTGTTAAACAAAAACACATGATATGCATTACCATACTGAACAATACTGAGCCTTCAAAACTAAGTGCCAAGAATTCTGGCGATGTTGCAAATGGAACTTCACATTTTCAAACCTCTCACGTATAAACTTAGAAATTATCAAGTTCTTCGATGGCTGAATCTACCTCAAAAATGGGGAGAAAACCCTGCGGCAAGAGAAATGAAGCTCCAGGATTAACAAATCTCTGGGCCAAACACAGCTTTTCTCTCGCTGTTTAAATCGTAAAACAGTATCTTTAAATCTGTGTCCAACGAACAAAAGGAATGTTTGCCAAGCTATATTAACTTACCAAATTGGTACTGCCAAAATTCTGGCTTGCTTTCTGCAGCTAACTTTTATACATCATGCAAATTACATGAAACCTGATTACAGAAAAAAAAAATACCTTGAAAATTTATTAGAGACATTTCCAAAGAGAGAGCAAAACTGGTCACGTAACTTACAAAATGAGAAGACTTTTTATATTTTTAAAACTTCACTACATACCAAGATATCTGAACACATTAAGGCAAATTCAAACTAGGAACTAATCTGTGGCAAGGAGGAGGAGAACCCAGATCTAGAACAATGGAGAAATCGGGCTGGATTTAGCTGATAGTTGGTGCAGTTGCTGTTCAAAAGCATTGGGGTGGGTGAGATCAGCTCCACATACAACATACACTGGAGAGATTTTTTCATTTGTAAATATTTTGCGCAAAACCACTACACTGCCATTCTCAGGGGGCTTCCTGCTAGCAGACTAAGGGAAAATCGGAAGGGGTTCCTAAGACGTCAGAGCCGAGTCCCAATTTTTTGCTGTTACTACACCACTGGAGGTTTGCTCGGCAAAGATACTGAAATGCTTAGTCATTTATTTTACTGGCTCATTTTACAGGTGAGGAACTGAGGCTGAGTAAAATGACTTGCCACACAGCTAGTAAGTGTCTAAGGCTAGAATTTAGGTAGTCTCCTGACTCAAAGCCAGGCACTCTATCCACAGTGTCACCCAGATGCCCTAAAGTCCCAATGCCAAAAAAAAGTATTAGAAAAGTCAAGTGACTTCTTAAAATACTCTTTGGGGATTTTTTTTCCTTGACGTATCAGAACCATGCAAAGCAACCAAAAAGTGTTAAAATAATTATCCAATTTTAAAAAGGCAAATCCAATGAAAAAAATGAAGCAAGCCTCATGGCTGTCATGTGCTTTCTGCTTCTTTGAAGCTGCTCTCCTTGTACCCCACTTAAATCTGAACCTATAACTGTCTCCCAGCAATTGTTACTTCAACAAAACTTGCTAGATTTAAAGCTGACAAGGACTTACAGAAGAAAAAAATTTTTTCAATCTATCATTAGGTTTATAGAAGCCTCAAACTATTTTAAATTTTTGTCTAAAACAAGAAAAAATCAATTCTCTAATACTAATGAAAAGGAACTTAGCAATATAGATACCCTTTTCAAATTGTGTCTATTTTCTATCACTGGCAAATATAAAATATCTTCCCGTGAAAGATGCAAGACAAATTAAAAGGGCCACGGAAACTGGGACTGTGATCAAGCTTAGGTTAAAAAAAAAAAAAAGCCAAGGATGTGAATACTTCATGAAAATAGCAATCTTTTCATTTCCAACATTAATTTAAGAGTTTAACCAAAATAATTTAAGCCACATTTTGTAGAAAACACAAAACACACACACACACACACCCCTCCCAGATGCATGGGAAAACAAAACATCCTCATGAAATGAGGTTCCTCTTCAGCTGTACATCCCCTAACTGAAGAAAATCGTTGGAATCTTCAATAGCTAAGGAAAGAAACCACAGGATTATTGGCCATTTTAATAAAAGATAACAAAGGCTACATTCTAAACGTGAGCAGCTCTGCCAGACTGAGAGAGGAACAATCCCATCAGAGCCATATGAACTTTTAAGGCACAGTCTTCAGCACTCATCATTTCTGGATAAGTTAGGTTCCAACTTATTAAAATGTGAGGAAACATCACCTCACTCAGAGCATATTCGGGGACACTGAACCTGGCTCTTGCCACACGAGGCTCTCCTCAGAAAGCTTATCTTAGCCAATAAAGAAGGCAGTGGCTACGTGAATTTTCTACCTGGTTCAGACACCCAGGGGGCTTTGCTTTCTCCCCCAACTGTAGCCTTTTTGTATATCTACTGCATTTTCCTCCTTTCCCCTTCTCTCCATCCCAAAACACCTTTCCCTCATAGGGAACTTCTTCACCTTTTCCCCAGTTTTCCCAGTCTTCCACCTCCACCTACCTTTGAACAGCTGAGCTCTCCAGCCTCCTTAAAAAACCCTCCCCATCCTTCCCATCTCTCCAGCCTGTGTCTCATGGAGCAGACGGTCTTCCCCCCACCTTTTCTATAGCATCTGAACATCCTTCTCTCCACCATCTCTGTCATGAACCCAGGCAATGAGGAGGATTGGTGGTGCCTTTGACAGAATCTTGGGGACCCCCCAAGGTGGGACACTCGACTGAGACTGAGCCAGATGGAAAGAACAAGGAGACGATGGAGTCGTGACACCCATGTGGGGGAGGAAGGGAAGAATATTCAGCAGAAAATGTCTGCTGAGCTCCAAGCGCTCACCAGACATTCATCCCGGATGTCCTCAGACACTGCAAACTCAACACCATCCTCTCCAAACTCCCCAATTTCTGTCTAGGACGCCACCAATCCAAGGCTTGAACCTCGTTCCTCACCCCCCCTCCTCAATCCCACGGGGCCATTTCTGCTGCCTTCCCCTCCTTCATTCGCTCCCTTCCTAGTTCAGGTGTTCATCCATCCCCTCTCCCTACACCCAAGTGGCTCCTTACGGGTCTCCTCGACTCCAATCTCTCTCCACTCTAGTGCACCCCGCTTCTCACTGGGCGGCCACAATTGTCTCCTCAAGGACACTTCTGCCTCTAGGTTACAACAGAAGCCCCTGGGATTGGCTGCCTCTGCCCTTGGTTCCAGCCTGTGTTTCCTGCCTCACTGTCCATCCCCACCCCTCACCCAGAGACCGGATCGAGCCTTCCTCGCTGCACTCTCTGGCCCCCAGGCCTGGAGCACCTTCCCCTTCTCCCCTCTGCCTCAGAGCACCTCCAGCCCCACCCTGCACAAAGCCCACCTTTTATTTCCCACTTTGCATTTGGTCACTTTACACGCGTCCTCGCTTCCCCAGGGCAGAATGTCTCATGTGTCCGGCCCGCAGGGGACCTGCAGTCCTTCTTCAGAACCCCATCCAAAGACCCACACTGTACCCGATGCCCATGGTACTTGGGATACCAACTCACAGGCTCGATTCCTGCTGATTTCTACAATGGACACCCGAGTTTAGAGCGCGATTCCCTTCTCCTAAACCTTCACAAAACCAAGATTTGGATGTTCTCTTCCCCACCCTTCCCCTCCCGGCCCATGATGGATTTGTAAAACAGGATGAGGGAGGCTCCTCCCAAAAGCCTCCCTCCACCTGCCCTTCCCCGGAGTCTGGCTTTCTCTCCCAGAGAAAAGGTCCCAAGCCTCCGTTTCCTCATCCTGTCTCTTGTGGGTGAAACCCAAGGCCCGAGGCCTTCCTCACATCTCTCAAGCATGTCACCGGGCCACGTCCCTCTCCCTGAATAGCCAGATCCCCTGGTTACAGAGGTCACCTCAGACTGCCGGCTGGGAGTCCATCTCTCACTGAATCCCACTTCTCCCTCGCCGTCCTGGCAGCTTCCGGCTCACCTCTGTAATCCCCTGTATTATGCAGGCATTCGGCCCCCGGAAGCACGCACGCTGCCTGGTTTTCCTTCACATGTCCCCGAGTCCCTCCATCCTTCTTTCAGGAACTCTAAGTTTAATTCAACCACGTGGAAGAGATTCCTCTCCCATTAATGAGGAGCTTTCAAAAATAAAAATTCCGAAACGCTCAAGACTCGAGTGTTCTCGGTGGGTTCTGCTGACAACGACCACAGAAAACACAGCAGAACCACAGGCTCTCGGGACACCCCCTCCTCTTAATGCCGCCTTAGGGGCCTCCAGATTAAAAGCCAAGCTCCCATCAGGCTCGCCTGAAATCATTCTCCCCTCCTCTCCCTCATCGCCATGGGCCACCATCCCAGCAAAACACTGTCCTGGCTGAGCTGCAGCCCTGGCTGTGTCCATTCCTCCTCACCCTCCCCTCCTGGAACCCCTGGCTCTCTTTGGGCTCAGCCCAGAGACCACCTCTTCCGGGAAGCTCTCCCTGACACCCTGCCCATCGGCAGCAATGCTTCCACTGTCTTCATTGACGGGCACCTTCTCTGTCTACTCCCCCAACCCCCTCGCCAGAAAGCCCAAGCTGTGCGCTGCCTCTGCTCCTTCCCCGCCCAGAACAGCCTGTTTGTGGCAACTGGACAGACTGAGGGGAAGGGGAAGAGGGGAGTGAGGGAGTGAATGGATGTCGGCCACATCGGGGATACACAGCAAAAAGCCACCAAAGAAGTTCCCACTCTACATAGGGGGACAGCACATAGGGAAGTTTCAGCTGCCAATTGGGCAGAACGAGCCCTTGGCTCTAAGAGGGCAGGGGCAAAGCTAAAGCTCCTTTAATGTCATTTCCCCTGGGAAAAAATTCATTTCTGGGATTGAGCCACTGGACAGGGCCAAGGGCTCCGGAGAGCAGAACTTGCCTTTCTGGGTCCTGGGTGGCGGGGAGTCTCCCCAGGGTTGTGGGCAGTGGGGCGGGCAGGCCGGTGGTTCCCAGTGCCTTTGGGCTGTCTCCAAGCTCTGAGGGAAGGATGGCGCTAGAACAGCCTTGCTGGGCATGTGTGGCCTCCGGTCCCTCCCTGGCCCCTCTAGCACTGTGGTGGGAGGGCTGGGGCCTCCAGAAGCCCACCTGGAGCCCGGGTACGAATGGCTCACCAAGGGCAGCCCAGACTCGGCCCCTCCTCAGAAGGCCGAGCACGGGATGTGACAGGACCACCTTTGTGAAGAGAAGTAGCTAAGAACAAAGCTCTGGCCACAGAGTCGGGTGTAACCCACAGCGCGGAGCTGGTCTTCAGCGGGACTCAAACCCCTGCCTAACTCCCTATAGGATCACAGACAGTCATACACACACACACCCCCGTGTCCTAGTTTTTCCTCCCTAAAATGGAAGGACTCAATCGGAAGGGCTCTAGCGTCTCTCAGCTCAAACTGTGACCCCGTGAAAGGCGGAACAAGCTTAAGCGGGGAAATAGCAGCTGCACGAAAGCCCATGAGACGTTTTGGAATGACGACCTTTTCCTAGGAATCTTGCCCAAAACAGCTCTGACGAGTCTGGGCTCCCCAACGTCCCCGGAGCTGCTCCGTTTCCAGCTGCCTTTCTTCACTGCACCCCAATCATTACGGAAGTCAGTCTTCTGCACCATGGAGAACACTGCCAGCAGCCAACAGATCCTATGAACTCAGATCCTCCTCTCTCTGCCCCTCTCCTCCTCCCCAAGTCCTCCCCCTCCCCTCTGGTCTCCAAAGCAAAAACAGCCGCTTCTTCTCAATGTGCCGCTGACCCTCCCTAAAAATGAGTGCCCTGTGCTCTGTCACGTTGCTACCATCCCATGTCTCTCCTGACACACGCAGGCCGATGTCACCCAATCTGTCGATAAGCATTATTTCGCCCTTATGTGCCGAGCCCTGAGATAAAAAGAAAACGCTAAAAAGGACCCGCCGTTTATATTCTACAGGGGAAGACAAGCGTGAACATCAAACACAGCAAGGAGATTATAAGATGGCAATAAAAGGAATCGTTTGGGGAAGGGTAACTAGTAGCTAGGAGAAGATCAGGAAAATTCTACATAGAAGAAAAGGAAATGTTCTAAATCACTACTGATCAGGGAGCCGGCCGGCCCGGCCCAAACCAAGCCTCCACACTTCAGGTGAGCACCTGGCCCCTTCCCTTTTGCCTTCTGATGCACTCGTGGCAACCCCTCTTCCGCAGACAGAGGACCTCTCTCCCTTACTCACAGCCAGACCAATTCCTTGAGCATGAAGCTGGTTCCCTCCCTCCCCTGCCCAGAAAGCTTTCCCCTCCCTCCTGCTAAGGGAGGCCCAGGGCTGGAATCTGGGCCTCCACCTTCAGGGCCCAAACCACTGATCCTCACACCTCCTCCCACAATCCTCTCCCTCTGCACAGGCCCAAGCGAGGCAAACTCCTTGAGAAGAGAGAGCCCATCGTGTCCCACGGCTCAGCACCCCACATCCTCATGGGCAAAGCTCCGCCTGACCCTGCTCCCTGAGCCTGAACTGCCTCCCTCTCCCCCGCATCCTCCTGTGACCAACTCGACGCACCCTGAACACTCGGGAGCCTCCCTCGTCTCCCTGTCCTTAGGAGGGGCCTCCATCCCCCCCCCAATCAAAGGCCCTCCCAGAGCCGCTTCGTCTTACTTCTCTCATGCAGCTTTGCAGTTCTTTTTGTCAAGCTCGCACATGTGTGAGCCCATCCCGTTTCCAGAGCACAAGGAGCAACGGCTTCCCCAAATCAGATTATCTGCCCCCAACTGAACCTGATGCTCTGCTCCTCACCGGACTCAGGATTTCCTGAGCCTAATTTCTAAGTGAAAACATCCACTTCTGAAGCGAGGGGGGAACAACGGGAAATTGGGAAACCCAACGTCGATCCAACCCCCTTCAGATACTTACCGTCACCACACATTGTGGAGTGGTGGGCGCATCCCTCAGGACTCCCAGGATTAAGTTCCTTTTGAACAGTAGCCGGCAAACTGATTCCCAAATTGGTTTCCTTTTGAACAGTAGCTGGCAAACTGATGCTGAAATGATCTGAATTCTCACCTCCCTCCTCTGAAAAACAAGAACATAACAGCTCTGGGCTTGCTAAGGGCCCTTGGTCTAATGGGGTTAAACACACCCCATACCCTTTTTACGAAACTTGTTTGAGCCAAACATTCTTCAGTCAAGGGCACTTGTTACTCAAACCCTAACGTGGCAGCGTGGGGGAAAAGAGCCAGGGATTCACCAATTTTATATCCACTTACTAAAAAAAAAGTTCAACTGTTTTTCATATGGTTTCACAAAAGATGAATTAATTCTTTAAAACTGATTATATATACTTAGAAATACATGTTTTAAAAAACACATGAACCTTTTCTTTAAAATAGAGAAATCAAAGTAAAATCATTCATGAATATACAGCAATATTTACATAAACAACTCACTCTATTTTCATTTCAAAGCTGGTTAAGTTTGAAAACTTGTGGCTAGAACTGTTGCTCAGATGGCTCCTAAATCAATCTACGCAGCTGGGATCTCACTCCCATCTCTAAGAGACTACTGGACGTTGGCTTTTTGAGGTCTGCCCACGATAACAATGATACTCCTACAACTCTTTGCCCTTTAGAGGTTTTCCTCATGAAAATCATAAAGATGAGCAGTGTGATGTTAACTAAAGGCTAGGGCCAGTGACCCCCCCCCCCAGAGCTCAACCACGTGCTACCAGGTCTCCCTTCTCTTCTCTCCCATGTCTCCTCTGTGCCCTGACAGAGCTGTCAGCTACATTCAGGTCCTGTTCAACTCTCCCTGAACGACGACATCCCCCCTCCCCACCACTGCATCCCGAAGCCCAGGTTCCTCCACCCAAGCTCCAATAGTTCCTTGGTGTCTCTCAGATGAACATGCAAACTTGGTGGGGTAACCCTTAAAGTCCAGCCCCACCTTTTCTGACTGGCCTGGCTTTGGTACCCGCAGCTCCAGCCCACGCCGGGCAGCACAGCTGGCTGCCAGCCCTGAGCTGCTCACAACATCCCATCTCTTCCTCCCGACTGCACATACTGCTCCACACGACCTCCCTCCTCATCTCGGCTCCCGACACCTCTATCTCAAGGTCCCATTTGGGCCCCACATTCCAGAAGGAATTTCCCTGCTCTCCCCAGTTGCTAGAGCTCTCCCAGCCCCAGATCACAGCTTTGCTTGCTACGTGAACAAGGCTCATGGCTTTTACTTACTGAGAGATGCCGTCCCCATTCACAAATCCCCACCAAACCCTTCCTCAGCCAGACAAATGCTGGCACCAACCCAGCCCAGACGCCTCTCGTTGTCCCAGGGGCTCCTCTGGACAGCTCCTCTGTTTTTATATGTACAGCATCTCTTTAGAGGGTCTATTTTCTCTTCGTTTCATTTCTCTTCCACTATGTACACTACTAACATCCAAGAGCTGGGAATATTCCTCCAAATGACTCCATATTTTATGTGCATACCTACTGGTTGCTAATTCAAATGAGCTCTTTCCAAATTTCTCTTCCCAAAGGGACCCACAAATTTGCCTTTCATTTTTCAAACAATTAAGTTAATTTTTTCTTTAGATTGAAAATGTGGATTGGGTGTGTGTGTGTGTGTGTGTGTGTGTGTCTGTTTAGTGTAGGGAGTATTTCATCTCCCAATGAAGGCATTTTCTCTACAACATATAATCTTTTGGGGAAAAAAAGCTTATTTTTTAAAATTTTAATGGCATGTTATTTTTCCAATTACAAATAAAGACGGTTTTCAACATTCACTTTTTAAGATCTTGAGTTCCAAATTTTTTCTCTGTCCTTCCACTCCCCCCACCAAGACAGCAAACAAAAGTTTTACATGTACAATTTTTAAACATATTTCCATGAGTCATGTTTCGCCTTTCATTTCTACACAGGGAATTCTCTCTCCTGACTAGTGTTCCTAGGCCTGGTTCTACTCACTTCATCCTGCATCAGTTCATACAAATCTTCCCAGATTTCTCTGAAACCATCCCCTTCATCATTTTGTAGCATAATTTATTCCTTCACATTTATATATCAAACCAGTAAAGCTAGCTAAGTATTTGATTAATAACAGAGGGACATCTCCTCAGATTTCAATTCTTTGCTATCTAAAAAAAAGTGTTAAAAAATATTCCTGGCATATAATTAGCACTTGTTTTGCATAGGACTAATCCCTCCCTTAATCTAGCTTCTCTTTAATGAGCCACCTTCCCCCAAACCCTTTATTTCCCATTTCCCCATGAAGTGAAATGTTTTTCTGTACCCAAATCTCACACAGCCTTCCTTCCTCCTCTGAACAGTTCAGATGAGAGTAGCGTCCAAGTCAGTCACTCATTGGTCCTATTCCTTCCTCCTACCTCCTGGTTTGTCTAGCTGACTATTCTAGCAGACAGACTGACAGTATTAAAAAAAAAAAAAAGCCCACTGTGGAATATGGACTGTAGCAGAGACTGGAGGCAAAGAAAGTGGAAAGAAATGCAATAAAAGGGAAAAGTGATGTGGGGTTGGATCAAGGCTGTGCCTTTGTGAGGAACAAGAAAGGGGAGTATCTAGGAGGTGACAAGGAAGAAAAAGCAAGACTGATCAGAGAGACATGGGACAGCTAAGGGAAAGTAAAGAAGGTAATCATATGATCATAATCAAGATCATGAACCTATAGTAGTGGAAGAAAGCAGGCGCCCTGACAGTTTGAAAGCAGGCCATCTGGAGGCCTTCTATGGAAGTGAGATGTTAGAAACAAGTAAGTGCTGGAGCGGGGGGGGGGGGGGGGGGAGGGGGCCGGGGGGGCGACAAACAGACTGTGGGGGGTGATTATGATGTGATATTACGGAACCACGAGAGATGATGAATGTGGAGAAAGCAGGGAAAGTCCTCTGCGACCTGATGTAAAACATAGTAAGAGCTAGGAAACAACATGTACTATTACTGTATTAATAAAAGGGGGAATTATGACAGCCAAGTTTGGCCTTAGGAAAAATCTAAAAAAAAGTCCTATTCTGCCCTTCTTTACAGTGGCGGGAGACTGTGGGAGTCAGATACCGTACATAAATATGCTGTCAAACAAGGCTGCAATGTTGGTTGGTTATGAATTCCTCTCTCTTCTCCCTTTCACTTCATTTTTGTTTAAAAAAGGGGAAGCCTGACTAGATAGAGCGGGGAAGGACAGATCTGAAAATGAAAAGAAGTGAAAAACAGATCATTATTTTTTTTTTAAAGGATTAATGAATGGTGAATAATGGCTGTACTCAGGATTCTGCTTCTGACTTGTACTTTAAGACACTGGACTAATTCTCTTAAGCTCTGTGGGGATCAGACTCCTCATCTGCAAAATGTGGGGGTCAGACAGTGCAAATGCTGTTTCCCTGGTTCTGTTTCAGGTGTCTTTTCATCTCTAGTAGTCTACAACACTTAGATTCAAACCTGGGGACTGGCAGTGATTGCACAAAAAGTTAAAGTTATCAACTAAATCATACTTAGTCCAATTTAGTGTCAGTTAACACCCAGTGGCCAAAATATAAATTTTGCCAACTAACAAAGTGACAAACACATTTAATCTCCACTCAAAACAAACAAAAAAGGAGGGGGGACCATTTGTGAATGAGCTACTTTATCAGGAGAATGCAAACTCAGTGCTTTGTAAATCTTAAGGCTCTTTACAAATGTGAGTTCTTATGTGCCCATGATGCCATGGAGAAAAAAATATTTCCCAAAGATTTAAATAACATTTCAATTTTCCTAAGTTCCTTATCCAGCTTTATAAACTAAGTGACATATACTATGCTTTAATGTTTGCAAAGAACTTTACAAATATCTCATAACAGAAAAGCCGAGAGGCAAGTGCCATCATTATTCCTATTTTATAGATGAGGAAACTGAGGCAGGCAGAAGGAAAGCAATTTTCTTAGGCTCACTATTAGCATCACTTAGCATCTGGAACAAGATGTGAAATCAGGTCTTCCTAATTCAAGCTCCAGGACTCTATCCATGTTTTAGCAATTGGCACTTTCTATATTTGATTTATCAAGTCATGACTAAAAGAAAAGCAATGATTCAAACATTACCCACTCTGAATAGCTGGAATTTAAATGATTTCTTAAAAAAAAAAAAGTTGGATAAACTGAATCAATCATTCAGTGTAACCAATCACAGATCCTTTTTAGATCCCTTTATCATTTATTGCACTTCACAAGATAGTTAAGAAAACTCAGTCGGGAAGGGCCGGCCTGTGGTTTTATCCTTCTGAGCAAGTTTTAGACAACAACCAGAGCAAGCACCTGCTCTCCAGCCTGCAGCAGTGAGCTAAAGCGTCAAGCTGTCCTATAAGTTGTCCAAAGATGCGGTCATGGAAGAGCTCAAAAGGGATTTTGAAAATCAAGTAAGAAGTAGAGGCAAAATTTGAAAGAGAAATGAGAGTGATTCAAAAGAAGTACAATAAGCTAATGAGGACATGAATGCCTTAAAAAGCAAAATTGGCCAAATTGGAAAGGAGGTACAAAAGCTCACTGAGGAAAATCATTCTTTAAAAGTTGGAAATTCAGCAAATGGAAGCTAATAATTTTATGAGAAATCAAGAAACAATAAAATAAAACCAAGAGGATGAAAAAAATAGAAAACAATGTGAAACATTTCACTGGAAAAATCAGTAACTTGAAAAACAAATCTGGGAAGAAAATTTTAAAATGATTGGTCTACCTGAAAACCATGATCAAAAAAAGAGCCATTATCTTTCAAGAAATTATCAAGGAAAACTGTTCTGATATTTTAGAACCCGAGGGTAAAACAGAAATGGAAAGAATCTACCAATCACCTCCTAAAAGATTCCAAGATAAAAACTCCTAGGAATATTATAACAAAATTCCAGAACTCCTAGATCAAGAAGAAAATATTACAAGCATCTGGAAAGAAATAATTCAAGTATAAAAAGCCACAGTCAGGGTAACACAAAATATAGCAACTTCTACAATAAAAGACCAGAGGGTTTGGAATATTATATTCTGAAGAGCAATGGAGTGAGGATTACAACTAAGAACCACCTTCCCAGAAAAACTGACTATGATTCTAGGAAATCTAGGAAAGATGGACATTCACTGAAATGGAGGATTTTCCAACATTTGTGATGAAAAAACCAGAGCTAAATAGAAAATGTGACTCAGGAGAAGTATAAAGAGGTAATCAGGAAAGAGAAATCATAAGGGACTTTGGATTTATAAATCTATTTAGGAAAATGATACCTGTAACTTTTAAGATATTCTCATTATTGGGGCACTTAAGAGTATAAATAGACAATGGGCACAGGTTTGAGTTAAATATGAAGGCCTAATATCTGAAACAATAAAATGAAGGAGTGACAGAAGAATGTACTGAAAGAAAAAGAAAGGGAGAGTTGGAAAGGTGTAAATTATCTGCCATAAAAGGTGAGAACAAGTTTTTACAATGCAGGGGAAGAAGGAGATTGATAGGGAGGCGGGGGTTGAGTGAATCTTACTTTCATCTGAACTGGGTCAAATAGGAAATAATATACACACTTAATATGGGTATAGAAATCTATTTTTTCCTGCAAGAAAGAAGGAAGGGAAGGGAAAATAAAAAGGGGAGAGGATGATAGAAGTTGAGAGTATACTGGGGGAGAGGATAGTCAAAAGCAAAACAATTTTGAGGAGGGACAGAGTGAAAGGAGAGAAAGAATATAATAAAGTGGGGAAATACAATTAGCAGTAGTAATTATGTAAAGAATGTTGAAGCAAGTTTCTCTGATGAAAACCTCAAATGTACAGGGAACTGAGGCAAATTTAGTTATTCAAAAAACAGGTATTCCCCTATTAATAAATGATCCAAAAATATGATCTATACCCAAAAGCCTATTTCATTATACTAGGCATGAATTCCCAAAAAAAAAACTTAAAAAAAGAAAAAGGAGTTATATATACAAAACTATTTATAGCAGCTCCCTTCTCAGGACAAAGAATTGGAAAGTGAGGGGAAGCAATTGGGGAATGGCTGGTAAATTTTGAAACATGATCCTTATGGAATCTAATTGTTCTATAATAAATAATGAGAAGGATGCCCTCAGGAAAACCATGAGCAAAGTGAAATATAGCGTGTACAAAGTACCAGCGATGTTGTCAGATGATCAGCTGGACAATGATCCAAGACTATTCTGAAGGACTTAGGAGGAAAAACGCTGCTCATACCCAGAGAAAGAACAGCTTATATCTGAATACAAACTGAAGCCTACTTTTTGTCCTGCTTTTGTTTTTGAGGGTTTCTTCTTTGGGGAGGAAGGAGATCTGTGGGGGGGTTTTGCAATGTTTTATAGAAATGTTTTATGTTACTTCATACATGCCTTCTCACTGAGGGTGGGGTGGGGAGTAAGGGAGAGAATCTAAAACTCAAAGTTTTAAAAACAATTTTTTAAAATTGTTTTACACATAACTGGAGAAAATAAAACCTATTAAGAATTTTTTTAATCCAAATCTGACCTAGGTTACAAATCTCCTCTAAGCAAGGGGATCTCCCCAAAGTGACAAGATGCTAGGGTTCTGAGTGATTGCTATTCAGTCCTTTATTTTATGCGTAGAAAAGAAGGAAATAAGAAGACATTAAGCCACAGGACTCTTTTGAGGAGATCCTGTGAAGTGCAAGAGCAAGAAAGGGCACAAAGCAGAGTCTATTTGGCGCTGAGAATGAAGACATGTCAGTGAGGTGAGCACAGAGCAAAGAACACTCACTTTTCACATCCAAGAGGGGAGAGAGGGCAGAAGTCTTAAAACGCCATCACATGGTATTGACAGGGTGTTCAGGTAACCAATGAGAGAAGAGGCAAGTGAAGAGAGAGGGCTTCCCATTTGGGAACTTCTGAATGGGGGAGCTTCCACAGAAGCAGGAGACCCACGGGTGAGACACATAGGACCAACGTACAGAGAGCAGCTCTAGGAAGCAGCTGAAGGCCAAAGCAGGCGTCCCTGGCAAACTCCATGAGTAAAGGTCTTCTGGCCCCAGACCCCCACAGGGGCAGCCTCACAAGGCTCCTCATCAGTGTGCTCCAAGGTGGGCCTGACCCCCAGGTCACTGTGGGGACCTGTACGGTGCAGTCTCCATGGACTGTGAAGTTCAAGCACATTTCTTGGCAGAAGTGGAGAGTGAGCAGCACAACACACAGAGCGCCGAGCCCGAGGAAGACCCGAGTTCTAATTCAGCCTCAGACACCTTCTTGTATAACTGGGCATATACTTGCCTGCCTCGGTTTCCTTGCTCATCTGTAAAATGGGATAATTGCATTGACCTCCCAGAGTTGTTACAAAGAGTAAATGCGAATATTAGCAAACCCTGAGATTAGTGCCTGACACATTAAGTGCAGAATAAATGCTAGTTCTGTTTCCTTCCTTTCCTTCCAAAAACAGATCTGATTATATCACTCCCCTCTTTGATCAACTCTGCTAGTTCTTCATCACCTCCTGGATCAAATATAAAATCTCCTGCCCGCCCAGCCCTCTCTTCCCAGTCTGTTTAGACTTCATACTCTCCCTCCCCGCCCCATCCTCCCCTTGCCCTCTGACACATTCTCCTCCCCGTGACATCTCTAAGACTCTACTCCAGCTGGCTGCTCCCACAAGGGCCAGGCCCTCCCCCACCTCCTATGAGAAGCCTTTCCAGATTCCCCTAACACTAGTGCCTTTTCTGATGAGAATCTCATCCTGTACACAGAATAGCTGTACACTGCCTGTGCGTGCCGTCTTCCCCACTGAATGGCGAGTTTCTCCAAAGTGAGGGCTTTTTTTATAGCACTGAGCCCATGTGCCTGGCACACAGTAGGCGTTTATTAAATGCTTATTGACTAACAGCAGCAAAGTTCTTCTGATTAACCCCAAATGTTTTGTCCTAGCTCACTTTTTTTGGAAAGGCAGACCCAAAGCCTCTTTTTCTCCTCCCTTCCCATAACGAGTAGGCGGGTGAAGGGTAGCCTGATGAGCCCATGGGTGCCGCATGAGCTCCTCTCTTCAAAGTTATACTTGGTAGCACATTCATCAGAACAGACACCCCCTGGATCTGATCTTTGGGATCAGGAACATAGCAAGGAAAAGTTTTTTTGGTTTGGGTTTTAAAGGCACTAAAAAACAGGGGAAAATATAATTTCCCAATACAGCTATCCACATTTCTCTAGGGCTTTTTACCCCACTCTTCTTTTTTCCCCCCATTCTCTTTCAACTCCTGCGATTATACAGAAAGAGACAAAAAGAGTAAGCCACAATTCTATCGGTTCCCTGTACATAAGAAATCTAGAATCCACTTCCTTTTGAAATGAAGATATTAAATATAGATATGACATGTTTATGACTCCTTTGATATTCTGTATGAAAATGGAAAGTCTCAATTATTGAATTTAATTTAATTATTTAAAGAGTTTTATAGCAAATCTCTGTGGAAAAGTGAAGACTCATTTTATAATACAAATTGAACATTCCCCAATGTGTTCATTTTGTAAACTCAGATTTTTTTCATATGTTGAGTTTGTTATACAAGCCAGACCTGGCTATGATCTCTATCCATACTGTGTATATGGGAACTTTTTTATTTTAAATCCCAAGTTAAATTTCAAACATGATGCATTAAAGGGTAATTAAGCAAACATAATGTTACTTACGGTTTGATTTTTTTTCCAGTACCATTTCTTCATTGATGTTCAACGTTTTTATTCTGGTACAAAGGTTATATGTTTTCCACGCTCCTTCTGCTGGTAGGTTTTCAGGAATATTTTCAATGCAACTAGATTCGTTTCTCCAGTGATTATGTTGTTCCCAAAACGTGTTTCTTTCACATGTCTCGAACTTTATAGTACTTTTAGATTTGTGTTTTCCATTACCAATTTTCTTCCTCAGGGTCAAGTTTCTAGAATGAAAACAAGTACTAGGGGTGGCCTTCCCAAAAATATTTTTGTAGACATCTTTCCAAGGAACAAATTTCCACTGTTGTGGTCCCTCTTTCCCTGTGCATGTCAAAAGGACGTTTTCATTTGGAAAAACCTTCTTATCTAATAATGGATAAAAGTGCCTTCCCTGCAACTTATACTCAATTTTAGTAGACTGGATGCTATTCACTGCCACCAAATGAGCCACCTCTTTAGAGAAGACGGCATGTCCAGCTACCACTAGCAGGTCTGCCAGGCTATTTTTCCCATGTGTGACTTCAACTTCTAGTTTCATCCCAGGACTATACTTCCGAGGCTGAAAGAACAAGCCCGGCTTGGACAGTAAGTCTTTAAAAAAAGCTTTTGCAGCCTCCTCCCAGTGGTCCCCATTAGCAGGGAGGATGCCATGTAAGGCACAGTGGTAAGTCAGCCGCGGCAAACACAGAAGCTCATCGGGAAGGATCCGGAGGTTAGCACACTCTGAGCGGGGAATGCTTACGGAAAAGCCATAGTCCATCAACAGAAGCTGCACCGACTGAGTGGAGACTTCAGAAACTTCTGCCCTCTTCCACTGGTCTTCCCACCCACATCTGAACAAACAGCTGGATCCTGGAACGACCAGCTGTGGAGGCAGGGTAGGTAGGCGATCAGGCAGAGCCAAAAGCAGTCTACACAGCGAAGACATGGTATCAAAGAAGTCCTCTAGCTGCATACAGAAGTCCGAGGGGTCAGAAACGGCCGTGGCAAAGCCTCTGTACTGTCGGTCAGTCTGGAGAAGAGCCCATTTAACAGAGTTCACTCTGAAGGATAGCACGGGGCTCTTTGACTCCACGCTGAGAACGATTTCTGAACGATTCTGCTTTCTTTCCTCACTCTGACTAACTCTAAAGTTCAGGTACTCCAATAGCAACAGGCCATCCACCAAGATCTCGACTTCCCAGGCAGCATCCAGATAGCGGAGAAAGAGGATTTTGGTTTCCAGGTGGGAGAACAAGTGTGCCGTGGACTCAAATGACATCTTTCTGGCATTTTCTATCCAAATCCACTTGCAAGGCACTGCTTGTTGGGGAATGCTTCGAATCTCGTGGCCGAGCTCCTTCGTCCCCAACAAGGGAACCACTTCGTAGCGGCCACAGTCGAGCAAATAAACGAGCATCTTCTCTTCTCCCAAACACTTCTCCACTTTGGCACGGCACCACGTGGCCGTGAATCTAGATTTTATCAGGCATTCTAAGCCTTCTTCTATATTTTCTACAGGCAAGAAAGGGTTTTCCTTGGCTTCTTTAAGTATCAAGGAAAGCAAGCTGGAGGATACCTGTGCATTTTTACTTAGTTTCACCGAAAAGTTTCCACATTTTGAAATATGAAGTATCTCGGCCTTCTCAAGCTGTCCAGGCTTTAACTCAGACTTGGGGATTTTAGCTGGTTGGTGGCAGGATGCTCTAGGACGCTTATTTTCATTTGACCCTTTCTTTTCTTTGTTATCAATAACAAGAGTCACTTTTTTAGAGACAGTTTCAGGTACTTTTGATACTTTCTCTCGCTTCTTTGAACAAGCTATCCACTTCATCATTTCATTAACAACACACTTTTCATCACAGATAATATTTACTTCCCACTTTTGCTCATGCTTCTTGAGAAATTCACAAGAAATTAATTTGTTTTTTACTTTTTCAGCAAAGTAACCTACTGTTTTGCTGTCCCATAATTCATCGGGCTCATTATATCTTACTCCACTGAGAAAAGCATGAAGGCCAAGCTGAGGAACAGTCAAAAATTTCCTATCAAGCTCATGGATTTGGGACAAATTGACAATTTCTGTGTTACCGTAGTCAATAAATTCCACTTCAAAAGAATTCCTTGATAAAACGTTCTTAATTACTGCTCGATATAAGGCATTATCAACAGCATACTTTGCAACCACGAGATCTCCCACTGAAAGTGCAGTCAATTCACTCTCTCTATCTAGATCTGCCATCCCTTCATTTAGTTCTTTTGCAAGTGTAAAGATTAAGTCTTCACTCTCCGCAAGCTGAATGTGGAAACTTGCTGGACTCCATATATTTGATATGTAGCCATTAACTCTGGCATTTAGATGAACAGGAGGAGGAGGAAGGTCAGAGATTTGTGGTCTAGCCACACTCTCTGCTTTTGCTATAGCTATACACGGTCTAGCTATACAAGTTTCTGATGCAGCACATAATGGTTTTCCTTCATTAATTAAGTCAAACTGGGAAGCAGATTCAGGGATAGTTTTTTCATTTGTATTTTTTAGTCTCATCTTTAAAGGTTGGTTCACCTTGCTTTTTAAAACAGGCTCAATCGGAGAAGAGTCTGGCGATCTTAGAAGTTTAACGTGTACATCTTTAGAATTCACAATGTGATCCACTTTGTTTTCAAGAAACTTGGGATGATTCGTTTTCGTTATGGTAGAATGACAGTGATATACTTTGTCTTTTGATGATCCCTTACTCAACATTTTATTTTCGTATTTTTTATGAAACTTTTCCATGTATCTTCCTTGGTCATATTTTTTCCCAGATACTTGAAGCAAGGTTTTAATTTTCTGATTTATCTGCTGATTTCCATCATATAGTTCTAAGCCAAGTTGGGCATCTGAATCCCTCGACACCACCACTGCTTTCAGTGATTTTCCTAGAAAGTTTTCTTCAAACCAGATATTGGTTTCTGTTGGAATATCTACTTCTTGAAGATCTGAGAGATAGCACTTTATTGCCTGCATAGGTGTAAAAAGCAACTCTGAAGAATGGTCTAAAATAGGGATCAATTTATTTCCTTCTACTATTTGTTTATTTCCAAAGTCCACAAAATATACCAACAAATAGGATGATAAATCCACAGGAGATGCTATTGCTCTGTAAAAGAGACCATCTTCAAAGTATCTAGACAAGCATAATCTTGTTTTGCCATCAAATTTTGGATAATTTGAGAAGTTATTGATCTCTTCGATCTTTGCCGCTATAACCTCCAGACTTCGATTATTTCTCCTCAGTTGACAATAAAATTTTTTGGGGCTTCGGATGTGGGATATATAAACTTCTTCTTCGCTTCCGATTTTTAAGTTAAAAGAAGAATAGCAGAAACTGTAAAGGCTCACTGATGCTGGCAAAGACTTTAAAAATGCACTATGTTGTGCACAACCACAATTGACCAGAAATTCCCGGGCACTGATGAAAGGCGTCCGCAGGTCGACTATGTTGCACAGGCAATTTGGCTGTATTAAAACTAAAGCATAGATGATACAAGTCAATAGGCCATTATATAAAGAAATGAAGTTTCCAAAGTCTATGCAAGACTTGGTTGTCCAACTGAATGATTCAGAATTAACAGGTTCGATTAAGTTGTTAAGACTACATCTAAATGCCTGACCCTCTAAAATAAGAAAGTCCGGGTTAATAGCACAAAGATCTTTAAATAAAATTCTTTCCTGGTTACCATAGTCAACAAATATGACATCCACTTCTCTGGGGGACACTTGAGTCAGAACAGCTGCTCGGTACCACTTTCCATCTTTCGCATACCTGGCAACACAAGCGATCTGTCCTGCCTGATAAGGGTCATTATGGGTCCCATAATATTTCTGCATCTGCTCCATGAGCAGCATAAGCTCTGGTAACTTACTCTGCAGCTGGCAAGAAAAATCTCCAGGGCAAGAGAAATATGAACACTTAACATCGATAACAGTTCCGGGCTTGAAGACGTATTCTTTGTATGGATGCAGAGGCTCACATGTCCCGGATACGTGCCCTAGATTTCTAGGAAAAGGAGTCTCTGATCCTGCAAAGGCAGCAACTGAGAATTCTGACTTGCTCACAGAACTGTGGCCAGCTACGGTTAAAAGAGGCTGCTTGGCTTGTGCAACTGCAATGTTGAGCTCAGGTTTTAAATTTGGTCCTAAAAAGTCTGTTCCAAGTTTTGGAAGACAATCTGGCTTTACTTCCCAATATTCTGCATAACCAGCTTGCACCATAAGACCAACAACATTAACTTTCCCAGAGGCTTCGACACACTGTACATTAACGATATATTTGTCATTTTTCTTGGCTACAACTTTAAGTAGGAGTGCTTTGTCAAATACTGTCTTTTTAAAAAAATCCGTTGCTTTCTTCACCCATATATCTTCTGTAGGACACGCATGAGCCAGGGAACAGCACATCGCTAGTGCTGGTAATTCACAAAATTCTTGCAGCAAAATTTTTACATCATAAAATGGTACAGATTCAGTATTTCCAAAATCCAAAAAATAAACATTAATCTTATAACCATTAACTTCAGTGATGACAGCTCTATAAAAATGCATGTCCTTGTTATACCGAGCACAACAAAATAATCCAGGCTCTGGTTTTCTAAGAATCATTTCTTCCTTCTCACAAGAATCATATAATTCTCCTATCTTCTTCATTAAGTCTTGGAATCTGTTCTGATGATCATTAGTGCGTACCCAGAAATTTGATGGGTTCAGAACATACTCCACAAAAGCCACATAGGCAAAATTTACTTTCATTTCTACTGTCTTCCAGCATATGGTCACCTTCGATAAAGGGTCTTTTTCTGGTGTAGAGCTTACTGGGGTCGAATCACCTGCAAAGCTCTCCACTTCAGGACTGTTTCCAAGAGAGGCCTTTTTGTCTCCCAAAGGCTGAGAGGTCTCTCCCTCCATCAGCAGGCTGTGTGCCAGAGGGCGTCTGACTACCTGTAGCAGATTCTTGGGGCTGATCACAGATTCTTGACTGTGGAAGGTCACGTAATATAAGCGCTCCTCGGGATCAAACTGATCGATATGTGCAAACACCATCTGCCCCAACAAAGCCTGTTTAAACAACTTAAGCTGAGAATTCCTTATGTCTTTATTTGGATTACTGAAATGAGACAGAGAACATGGAAAAGAAAATAATGGCACTAAACTGAACTCTTGCTTAAGTTTCTTCACATAGCTGGAGGGCACAGCTTCACTGTTGCCAAAGTCCATGAACCAAATTTTCACATGGTCATGGGGTAGGAGCTGCTGGAGAATCCCTCGATACCACTGTCTATTTCTCCTTTTGGCGACACAAAGCAGTCCAAAATTATCACTTGAAGGATTTCTCTCTCTGCTGATTGCTTCATAGTGCAAAGACATCGCTGTGATTAAGTTTTCCAGCTCCAGCAACCGTTTTGTTAAGTGACAATAAAACCTACTGGGACTGACGGCAGAAGCGATTTTCACGCTCTCCATACAGTTAATTGACAGGGATGGCTGCAAGTTATCTAGGACATGTTGATAACTGGGTGAAATCTCGTTGTTGCTGAATGAAGACCCGAGTCTTTTATACTGTTGCTGCAGCACATCTGGCATTTGGGAACAAGAGGGATTTGGGGGAAATTCTTTTAACATTTCTACAATAAGACGAAACGAATCTCCGTCCACAAGCCTTCCCAACTGTAGTTCAAGAAGCTCAGAGATGATTCTTGGAACTTCCAGAAGAACCATTTGATGAGGCAGAATGGCCTGCACGTGTCCCTTCACTTGAAGTCCTACTAATGACATGAAGTAATTTAAAGCCTTGGGAGACCACTTCTCCCCAAGAGGTAGTATGTTGGCAAAAACACCAACTGCTATCCTTGGAGGGAGTTCAAATAAGTTGTCACAGGCAGAAGCCACGTGGGTAGCACTGACTCTCAATTCTTTCCCACAATCTATGAGAAATACTTTATAGAACTGGTTTTTATTTTCCAAGACTTGTCCTCTATGCCATTCTCCAGATTCTTTTTCTTCCACCAAACAAAATTCACCAACGCCAACATTATCGCAGGCTTTGGGGATGTGCTGTATTTCACTCTGCAATATGTGATAGTCAAATTCACATTCGATATCATATTTGCCCTGAAACTTCACCAAAATTTCCTTGGAAAGACATTCTATGTGAGAAATCTTCAAATCCATGTCTAAGGATGGTGGGAATGCAGGCTTAGAATTCATTGTCTGAAAAGCAAGAATTAAAGAAGGAATTAGTTTCTGAAGAAACCAACTTAATGAGGATTCTGAGACGATAGCAAAAAAAAAAAAAAAAAAGGCAAGAAGTTATCTGGCTCTTCTAAATTCTCCCACAAATATATAATAATGCTTCAAAGTGAACTTTGAGCTACAAAAATAATTTAGGAAAAGCCTTATCTTATCAAAGTGTTGTTTTGACTAGATTGAAGTATAGATACTGCTGAATCAACAAACAACAAGCCGTCAGGGCAGCTGTGTGGCAAAGCAACCTATGGAGGGGGTCAGACAGCAGGTCAGGAGAAGACTACAAAGTCTTTCACTGGCTCTGGACACTGGGCCCCGGTAGGATGACCCAACATGGTCCTGGGCTATGGCTGGTGGCAAGGAAGAAAAAACAAGCACTCGTGGGTGAATGTGGTCACAAAGAGTGAGAACCTTGTTGGCTATGGGCACTCTCAAGAGAGTGAAGTCCCAGGTTTGGGTTCCAGGACAGAATAAGCTGAAGCCCAGCAGAGGCAGGAGCACAAAAGAGTATCTGAAATCAGACCTCTGGATTGAGCTCAGAAAACACCACAAAGAAAGCTGAGATATTATTCCCCACACCCTGGGACTGGAGCCTAAATTAACAGACTAGAAATAAGCCATTTAAAAAATAATAAACTAGGCAAAAGAGATACCATAGATCGCCTCTATAGTGATAAAAAAAAAATCTGGGTCCAATTCAGAAGAAGATATTAAAGTTAAAACAGCTATTTTGATCCCAAAGAAAAAAGCAAAATGGTCACAAGTCCAGAAAGAATTTTTGGAAGAGCTTAAAAATCAAAGAAAAGCATAGGAAGAAATGGAGTTTTTCTTAAAATATTAAGTACTATCTATCTAAAACCATCAGCAAGTATTATATATTAACGGGAATAAGCTAAAAGTCTTTTAGTAAGATCAGGGGCGAAATACGAATGCCCATCATCATTACCATTATGCAACATTTTACTAGACATGTTAGCTTTAGCAATAAGAGAAGAAAAAGAAACTGAAGGAATTAGACTACACAATGAGGAAACAGAACCATCACTCTATACCAAAAAATCCTAGAGAATCAATTAAAAAGTACTTCAAACAATTAACGTTAGCAAAGTAACAGAATATAAAATAAACCCACACAAATCATCAACATTTCTATTTATTACCAACACAACCCTGCAGCAAGAGATAGAAATTTCATTTAAAATAATAGTAGACAATGCAAAATATTTGAGAGTCTACCTGCCAAGACAAAGCCAGGAACTATACAAACACAAATACAAAACACTTCAAACAAAATAAAGTTAGAGCTAAACAAATGGAAAATTATCCATCGCCCAAAAGTAGACCAAGTGATTATAAAAATTGACCTACCTCTTCAATGCCATACCAATGAAACTGCCAAAAAATTTATTTTATAGAACATAAAGTCAAGAATATCAAAGGAATACATTTTCAAAATGCAAAGAAAGTGGCCTAGTCATGCCAGACCTAAAATTATATTATAAAACATGGGTCATCAAAACCATTTGGTACTGGCTAAGAGAGAGTAGTGGATCAATGGAAAAGATTAGGTACACAAGACACAATTGCTATAGCAATCTAGTGCTTGATAAACCCAAAGATTCCAATTCTGGGATAAGAACTCACCGAGTTCAAAAATTGCTGGGAAAATTGGAAAATAATGTTAGAAAATAGGCACTGACCTACACCTAACACCCTGTTATCAAGATAAAGTTGAAATGGATTCATAATTGAGACACAAAAGACTATACCATAAGTTAATTAAAAGAACAGGAATTTGTGACCAAACAAGAAACAAAGAACATTATGAAATGAAAAATGGATAATTTTGATTACATTAAATTAAAAAGGTTTTGTATAAAGAAAACCAGCACAACCAAGAATAGAGGGGAATCAGAAAGCTGGGAAATAATTTTTACAGCCAGTGTTTCTGATAAAGGCCTCATTTCTAAAATATATAGAAAAGTAAGTCAAATTTATAATACAAGTCATCCCCCAATTGATAAATGGTCAAATGATATGAACATTTCAGGTGAAGAAATTAAAGCCATATATATTCATATTTTAAAAATGCTCTAAATCACTACTGATTAGAGAAATGCAAATCAAAACAACTCTTAGGTGCTACCTTTATCCCTATCAGACTAAGGTGACAGGAAAAGAAAATGATAAATGTTAGAGGGAATATAGGATAACTGGGGCATCAATGCACTGTTATTGGTGGAGTTTTGAACTGATATAACCATTGTGGGAAGCAATTTGGAATTATGTCCAAAGGGCTATCAACTGTGAAAATCTTTTGATATGAGTTGCAGGGATGAAGCCAAGATGGCAAAGTGAAGCAAGGAAGTTGCTCAAGCTCTCCCAGTTTCCCCTCAAAAACTACATGAAACCAAGCCTCTGAACAGTCTGACAGAATGAAACCACTCTCCAGTAGTTCAAGATAGATTGGCAGGACTTCTAGAAAGATTAGTCTCACTGGGGTGAAAGTGGTGTTTCAGCTCAACTCAGCTGGTGTCTGGGGAAGCCAATGAGAGGCTTACTATAGCAGATCAGCAACTGAGACCCTTGGTTCTGGCAGAGTAGCAGAGCAGACCAGTGGCCAGCCCCCAGTATCAACTTAGAAGGCAAATTCTGGGAAATCAGGCTATTGCCTGGAAAGAACAAGTATGGTTACCCCATGCTGTGAGCAAGACACCAAACACAAAAGACCCTGTGCTCAACACAAAAGAAGCTTAGGATAGCATCCCTTTTACCCCAGGAGCAGAGCTTGACAATAAGTCACAATAAAGGAACTACAAAAAGAGAAGGAAAGAAAATGAGTAAGAAACAAAAGAACTTTAACCATCGTAGAAAGCTACTATGGTGACAGGGAAGACTAAAACATCAACTCAGATGAGGATAGACTGCCCACATGAGAAATCTCAAAGAGTTATAAGAATTAGATTCAAGCCCAAAGAGGTTTTTTGGAAGTGCTCATAAAAGATTTCAAAAGGCAAATAAGAGAGATAGAAGAAAAAATTGAGAAAAGAAATGATAAGTATATAAGAGAGTCAACAGCTTAGAAAAGGAAAGAAAAAAACTGAATGAAAACAATTTCTTAAAAAATACAATAGGTCAAATGCAAAAAATAAAATAAAAATCCACTGGAAAAAAAACAGCACTTTGAAAAGTAGAATTAAATATATGGAAAAAGGGATGCAAAAGCTAACTGAAGAAAATCATTCATTAAAAACTAGAATGGGGCAAATGGAAGCTAATGACTATGAGACATCAAAAATCAGTCAAACAAACTAAAAAGAATGGAAAAATGGAAGAAAATGTGAAGTACCTCACTGGAAAAACAGCCAACTTGGAAAACAATGCACTGTTATTGGTGGAGTTTTGAACTGATATAACCATTGTGGGAAGCAATTTGGAATTATGTCCAAATGGCTATCAACTGTGAAAATCTTTTGATATGAATTCCAGGGATGAAGCCAAGATGGCAAAGTGAAGCAAGGAAGCTGCTCAAGCTCTCCCAGTTTCCCCTCAAAAACTACATGAAACCAAGCCTCTGAACAGTCTGACAGAATGACACCACTCTCCAGTAGTTCAAGATAGATTGGCAGGACTTCTAGAAAAATTAGTCTCACTGGGGTGAAAGTGGTGTTTCAGCTCAACTCAGCTGTTGTCTGGGGAAGCCAATGAGAGGCTTAATATAGCAGATCAGCAACTGAGACCGTTGGTTCTGGCTCAGTAACAGAGCAGACCAGTGGCCAGCCCCCAGTATCAACTTAGAAGGCAAATTCTGGGAAATCAAGCTATTGCCTGGAAAGAGCAAGTATGGTTACCCCATGCTGTAAGACACCAAACACAAAAGCCCCTGTGCTCAACACAAAAGAAGCTTAGGATAGCATCCCTTTTACCCCAGGAGCAGAGCTTGACAATAAGACACAATAAAGGAACTACAAAAAGAAAAGGAAAGAAAATGAGTAAGAAACAAAAGAACTTTAACCATCGTAGAAAGCTACTATGGTGACAGGGAAGACTAAAACATCAACTCAGATGAGGATAGACTGCCCACATGAGAAATCTCAAAGAGTTATAAGAATTAGATTCAAGCCCAAAGAGGTTTTTTGGAAGTGCTCATATAAAAAATTTCAAAAGGCAAATAAGAGGTAGAAGAAAAAATTGAGAAAAGAAATGATAGGTATACAAGAGAGTCAACAGCTTAGAAAAGGAAAGAAAAAAAACTGAATGAAAACAATTTCTTAAAAAATACAATAGGTCAAATGCAAAAAATAAAATAAAAATCCACTGGAAAAAAAACAGCACTTTGAAAAGTAGAATTAATTATATGGAAAAAGGGATGCAAAAGCTAACTGAAGAAAATCATTCATTAAAAACTAGAATGGGGCAAATGGAAGCTAATGACTATGAGACATCAAAAATCAGTCAAACAAACTAAAAAGAATGGAAAAATGGAAGAAAATGTGAAGTACCTCACTGGAAAAACAGCCAACTTGGAAAACAGATGCAACAGAGAGAATTTTAAAATTGCTGGTCTACCTAAAGATCAGGACCAAAAATAAAAACACACAAAAAAAGCCATGATAGCATTCTTCAAGACATCAAAGAAAACTGCCCTGATATACTAGAACCAGATAGGGAACCAGTCACTGAAAGAATTCATCAATACCTCCAGAAAGAGATCCCACAAGGAGACTCCAGGAAACATTGTTATAAAACTCCAGAACTATTCTCTCAAGGAAAAACTACTGCAAGCAGCCAGACATAAACAAATCAAATATTAAGGGGCAACAGCTAAGAATACCCAGGATCTGGCAGTGTTTACAGTAAAGGATCAGAAGGCCTGGAAAACCATATTCCGGAAGGCAAAGAACCGGTGGTTACAACCAAGAATTAACTACTGAGCAAGACAGAGTCTTTCAGGGGAGATCTTCAATGAATTAAGAGACTTTCAATCAATTCTGTTGATCAGAAAATCTGATCTTCAAACAACAGACTCATGAGAAACATAGAAAAGTAAACAGGGAAAAATATATACATATTTAAGGTTAAACTGTTTATATCCCAATGTGAGAAAATGGTATCTGCAACTCTTGAGAATTGTATTTGTTATTGGGGCAGTTAGACATGAATAAAACGTATGGTTGTAAATGGACTCTGATGTAATGATATCAAAGAAAAAGACATTTAAGGGGTAGAAAAAGAATTGTAATGGGAAAAGAGGAAAGAGGAGATATAGTGGGAAAAATTATATTACACGAAAAGGCACAAAAGACCTATTACAGCTAAGGGGGGGAAAGAGGGGAATGAGCACTGTCTAGAGCTTAATCTCATCAGTTTGGGCTCAAAGAGACAATAACTTAATCACTCAGTTGGGTATGGAAATTTATCTTACTCTATAAAAAATAGGAAAAAGGGGAAAGAAAAGAGACTTGTTTGGATAGAAGGAAGAACAGGGGTAGCAATTCTGATGTCAGATAAAATAAAAGTAAAAAGAGATATAATTAAAAGAAATAAGGAAGGAAACTACATCTTGTTAAAGGGTACCATAAACAATGAAGTAGTAACAATACTAAATGTATATGCACTAAGTAGTAAAGCATCCAAACTCTTAGAAAAAGAATTGTCAGTTACAGAAAGAGACGGCAAAACTATACTAGCTAGGGACCTTGGCCTTCACACCTCTTAGAATTAGACAAATCTAAACACAAAATCAAGAAGAAAGAAATTAGGGAGATTAATAGAATCCTATAAACCTAGATATGATAGATCTTTGAAGAAAACTGAATAGGGACAGAAAGGAACATAACCTTTTTCTCAGCAGCACATGACACCCACATAAAAAAATGACCATGCATTTAGGGCATAAAAACTTCACAATCAAATGAAGAAAGACAAAAATAGTAAAAGTTTCCTTTTCAAACCATGACTCAAGAAAAATTATATTCAATAAAGGGTCAGGGAAGGACTAAAAATCAATAGAAAATTAAATAATCTAATTCTAAAGAATGAATGGGTCAAACAACAAATCACAGATATAATAAATTTCATCCAAGAGAATGACAATAATAAAGCAACATACCAAAATTTATGGGAAACAGCCAAAGCAGTTGTTAGGGGAGATTTTACATCTACAGATATTCATTTGCATAAAATAAAGAAGGGATCAATGAATGGGCATGCAATTAAAAAATTCTGAAATTCAAAGGAGAGATTAATAAAATTTAAATTAAGAAAACTATTGAACTAATTAATAAAATTAAGAATTGGTTTTATGAAAAAACCAACAAAATGGATAAATTTTTGGTTAATTTAATTAGAAAAAGTTAAGGGGGGAGGGGGGAGAGACAAATTCCCAGCATCAAAAATGAAAAGGGTGAAATTACCACCAATGAAAAAGAAATGAAAGCAATAATTATGAGCTATTTTGCCCAGAGATATACCAGCAAATCTGATAATCTAGACAAAAAGGATTAATATTTACAAAAATATAAACTACACAAATTAACAGAAAAGAAGGTAAATTACTTAAATAGTCCCATTGTAGGAAAAAAAAAGTGAACAAGCTATCAATGAGCTCTCTAAGAAAAAATCTCCAGGGCCAAATGGATTTATAAATGAATTCTACCAAACATTTAAAAAACAATTAATTCCAAGACCATGTAAACTATTTGGAAAAATAGGTAAAGAAGGAGTCCTGACAAATTCCTCCTATGACACAAATATGATCCTGATACTTAAACCAGGCAGAGACAAAACAGAGAAAGAGCAATCTCCTTAATGAATATCTATAAAAAATTAAATAAAATATTAGCAAAGAGATTACAACAATTTATCAGCAGGATCATACACTATAACCAAGTGGGATTTATACCAGGAATACAGGGCTGGTTCAATATCAGGAAAACTCTTGCCATAATCGACCATAACAATAGCAAAAGCAACAGAAATCATATTATAATCAACAGATGAAGAAAAAGCTTTTGACAAAATACGGCACTCCTTCCTATTAAAAACACTAGAGAGCATAGAGATAAAGGGAATTTTTCCTCAAAATAATAAGCAGCATCTACCTAAAACCATCAGCAATCATTATTAGTAATGGAGAGATGCTCGATGCATTCCCACTGAGATCAGGAGTGAAACAAGATGCCCATTATCACCATTATTATTTAGTATTGTACTAGAAATGTTGGTTTTAACAATAAGAAAAGAAAAAGGAATTAGAATAGGCAATGAGAAAATAAAACTAATTCTGCAGATGATCTGATACTATACTTAGAAAATCCTAGAAACAAGTAGCCACTTGGGTAAAGCTGCAGGTTATAAAAAACTCACACAAATAATCAGCATTTCTGTTATGTTACAAAGCCCAGCCACAAAATATAGAAAGAGAAATTCCATTTAAAATAATTGTAGACAAAATCAAATATTTGGTTGTCCTGCCAAGAACTATATGAACACAATTACAAAACACTTCATACAAATAAAGTCAGATCTAAACAACTGCAAAAATATCAAGTGCTCACGAAATTTATTAGGCCAAACTAATATAATAAAAATGACAATTCTATCTAAAATTTGTCTGTCTATTCACGGTCATAGCAGCCAAACTGCCAAAAAAAAATTTATGAAGCTAGAAAAAATTACAAAATTCATCTGGAAGAACAAAGGACAAGAATATCAAGGAAACTAACTTTAAAAATACATAGGATGGTGGCTGAGCAGTACCAAACCTAAGACTATTATAAAGTAGCAAACTGGTTAAAAAGCTGACTAGAAACAAAGTGGTGGATCAGTGGAATAGGTTAGATACACATGACACAATCATCAAGGAATGGAGTAATCTAATACTTGATAAATCCCCAAAATGAAAACTGGAAAATATGTCAAACTTGATACAGACCTACATTTCACACCCCATACCAAAATAAGCTCAAAATGGGTACATGATTTGAGCATAAGGGGGGATACCATAAGCAAATTAGGAGAGCAAGTGATAGCTTATCAAATTTTTGGAGAAGAGAGGAATTTATGACCAATAAAGAACTAGAGAATATTATGAAATGCAAAATGGACAATTTTGATCACATTAAAGTTTTTGCACAAACAAGACTAAAAGGAAAGTACAAATCTGGGGAAATTTTTTACACCCAGTATTTCTAATAAAGGCCTCATTTCTAAAATATATAAAGAACTGTATCAAATTTATCAGGATACAAGTCATTCCCCAACTGATAAATGGTGAAAAGATAGGAACAGGCGATTTTCAGACAATGAAATTAGAGCCACTTATAGTCATATGAAAAAATACTGCAAACCAATGCAAATTAAAACCACTCTGAGATACCACTTCACAGGAAAAGATAATGATAAGTGTTGGAGGGGATGTGAGAATACTGGGACACTAATGCACTGTTGGTGGAGTTGTCAAATGATCTAATCATTCTGGAGAGCAATCTGAAACTTTGCGGAAAGGGCTATAAAACCACGCATACCCTTTGACCCAGAAATGCCATTACTGGGTCGATACCACAAGAAAATCATAAAAGAGGGAAAAGGATACACATGCAAAATGTTTGTAGCAGCTCTTTTTGTGGTGGCAAGGAATTGGAAAATGAGTAGATGCACATCAACTGGGGAATGACTGGATAAGTTATGGTATATGAAGGTAATGGAATATTATTGTTCTATAAAAAATGAACAAGCTGATTTTTTAAAAGCCTAGAAAGATTTCCATGAAGTGATGCTGAGCAAAACAAGCAGAACCAGGAATACACTGTACACAGGAACAAACAATAATAAACAAGATTATGCAATGATCAACTATGAAAGGGTTGGTTCTTTTCTCAGTGATTCAGTGATCCAAAACAATCCCAACAGACTTTGGATTAAAAATGCCATCTGCATCCAGAAAGAGAATTATTGAAATAGAATGTAAATCAACACATGCTATGTTCATTTTTTATATAATAAGAAAAAATAAAAATTAAATTTTAAAAAGAAAAGAAAAAAAGAAAATCTTTTGATCCAGCAGTGTCCCTCCTAGATCTGTATCCCAAAAAGTTCATAAAAATGAGAAAAGGATCTAGATGAGCAAAAATGTTTGTAGCAGCTATTCTTGTAGTGGCAAGGAACTGGAAATTGAGTGGATACCCATCAACTGAGGAATGACTGTGTATGAAATTAAATAGCATTATTATTTAGTAAGAAATAACAATCAGGTGGATTTCAAAAAAAAAACCTGGAAAGACTTACATGAACTTTTGCTGAATGAAGTTGAGGAGAATATCGTAAATAGTAACAGGATAGTTTTGTGATATAATAGAGAGATCTTCTCAGCAATGTGATGATCACATTGGATTCAGCATACCATTTTCACTTTTTCCCCCTCTCATGGTTTTTGTTTTGTTCCAATTTTTCCCCCAATATGACAAATATGAAAATAATGTTTAAATGATTCTACATGTATAATGGATATAAGATTACATGCTGTCTTGTGAAAGGGAAAAAGAAAGACAGGAGGGAGAAAAAACTTCGAACTCAAAATTTAAAAACACTAATGTTCAAAACTATCTTCACAGATAATTGGAAAAAATAAAATACTGTTAAGTGAAAAACGTCAAAGGAGAGGTTGAGGTTGAGAAAAATCAGGGAAAAAGAGCAAAGCAAGAAAATTATGAAAAGAAAGTTAACATTAAAAAATTGAATAAGATCAAAATGTTTACTTCTAACATGGGAAAATGTTACCAGTAACTCTTAAGAATCCTATTATTATATTGGTGCTTTGAAAGATCATACATAGGTAGAAATAGGAAGATAAGGGGAGAGGATAAAGGAATGAATCTTAGAAGTATGGGTAAATTAAAGAATGGAAGGGTAAGAGGAGAGGGTAAGGGAGGGATTCTTAGAAGGGATACAGAATTAGGGAGGCAGTAGTTAAAAACCACGTAAATGTTGGAGGACAGTTAAAGTAAAAAGAGAAGGATAAACAATGACAAAAATAGGATGAAAGGAAATGTACAATTAGTAATTATACTTTGCACATGAATGGGATGAATTTGTCCATAAAATATACAGAGAACAGAATGAATTAAAAACCAGAATCCTCCCACAATAAATAGATTACAAGGGACAGAGTAGAACTTAGTATGCTTCAGCTGATAAAGAGACAGCAGATGATCTTGACAAAGTTAAAGCTAAAACAGATTTCAAGATAAAGAGGAAAATTATTATGATAAAATTATGAAAAGATAGCATAGACAATGAAATATTCTGAATACCAAGCCTATATGCACCAAATGCTATAGCACACAAATTTTTAATCGAAAAGTTAAATAAATTACTGGTGGGAAAAGACAGCAACATTGTTATAATGGGGAACTTTAACATTCCCCTCTTCCAAATTGATAAGTCTAATAAAAATAAAATAAGAAAGAAGCCAAGGAGATGAATAGAATCTTAACTAAGCTAGATAAGACAGATATCTGAAGAGAACTGAAACAGAATAAAAAATAATATGCCTTTTTCTCAGCAGTGCATGGGGCCTTTACAAAAACTGACAAAATATTAGGGCACAAAAACTATATAGCTAAAGGCAAAAAAAAAAAAGCAGAAATATTACATACATCCTTTTCAGATCACAATATAATAAAAACTATATTTAATAAGGAACCATGGTAACATAAGTTGAAAATTAATTAGGAACTAAAAAATCTAATCTTAAGCAAGTCACAGTAATTACTAAAAAGAATGGAAAATAATGAAACAACATACAAAAACTCATGGGATATAACAAAAGCAGTAATCAGATTACTGTCTCTAAATTTTTACATCAGTAAAATAGAGAAAGAAAAGACCAATAATTTGGGTGTGTAATTTTAAAAATACAAAACAAATTTAAAATCTCCAATGAAACAACAAATTAGAAATCTTAAAAATTAAATGTGAGATTAACAAAATTGAACATAAGAAAACCATTGAAATAATAAATAAAATTAGAAGTCGATTTTATTTAAAAAAATAAAAAACCATTGGTTGATAAGATCAAAAAAGAAGAAAATAAAATTACTATTAAAATGAAAAGAGTAAATATCACTGATGATAAAAACAAACAATTACTAGGAGTTATTTTATCCAATTACATGCCAATAACTTTAGCAATTTAAGTGAAATAGAAGAATATTTCCAAAAATATAAACTGCTCAGATTAAAAGAAGAAATAGAATACCCAAATAAGCTTATTTTAGAAAAAAGAAATTGAACAGGTCATAAATGAGCTCCCTAAGAAAAAAGTACAAGGAATTCTTGGATTTACAAGTGAATTCTATTAAGTACATTGAAAGATCAACTAATTCCAATATTAAATAATTCTAAAGAGTCAAAGAAATCCTACTAACTCATTTTACAAAACAAATCTGGTGTTGATAAACCAGTGTGACCAATTTCATTAATGAATATGGATACAAATTGTAAATGAATACTAGCCAGGAGACTACAATCATATATTACAAAGATTATACATGGTGACCAAGTAGAATTTATACCAGAATTATAGGGATGGTTTACCATAAGGAAAATTATTAATATAACTAATTATATCAATAACAAAAGAAAAAAATATATGATTATGTTGATACAGACCAAAAGTTTTGCTAAAATACCACATTCATTCCAATTAAAAATACTTGAACCCATAGGTATAAATAAATTTTTCCTTAAAATAAAAAGCATATACATAAAACCATCAGTAAGCATCATTTATAGTGGGAATACGGTCAGGGGTGAAATAAGGATGTCCATTGTCAATATCATGAAATATAACAGAAGACATACTAGCATAGTGATAAAAGAAAAAGAAATTAAAGGAATCAGAATGGGCAACGAGATAATCAAACATTCTCTTTTGTGAATGGTATTATGATATACTTGAAAAATCCTAAATTTAAGTAAAAGGCTAGTTGAAACTTTCAATAATTTTAGTAAAGTAGCAGGATATAAAATAAATCCATCTAAGTTATCAGCATTTCTACATATAACCAAAGAAAACCCTACAAAAAGAGATAAGAAATACTCCACTTAAAATAACTGGAGACTATAAAATATCTAGCAGTATAAATTCCAAGACAAAGTCAATAACTATACGAAATGTTTATAATATTTTTATATCAATAAAATCTGATTTAAATAATTGGAGAAATATTAATTGTTCATGGGCGAGTAGAGCCAATACATTTAAAAATGACAATTCTGTCTCAGCTAATCTAATGCATTCAATATCCATCCAAATTAAATTACCAAAAAATTATTTCACTGAGCTAGAAAAAATGATAAAATTCATTTGGAAGAACAAAAGGTCAAGAATATCAAAGGAATTCCTTTTTTAAAAAGTAAAAGAAAGATGTTTAGCAGAACCAGATTTTAAACTATATTCTGAGGCAGTAATTTCCAAAACTTTCTAGTACTAGCTAAAAAATAGAAAGGTGGATCAATAGAACAAAGTAGACATACAATATACAGTAGTAAATGATTATAGGATAATTATAGCTGTCTTGTGTGTAACCAATATATAGATTTAAGCTACAGGGATAAAAATACACTATTTGTTTTTGTTTTTTTAAGTGTTGGGGAAACTGGAAAGCAGTTTGCAGACCTGATTATAGACCAATATCTTATACCATTTACCTATCAAGATAAGACCAAAATGGATACATGACCTGGACACAAAAGGAGATATAAGAAAACTAGAAGAACACGAAACACATCACCTTTCAAATATACAGAAGAACAATTTATGAATAAATGAGAGAGAAATCATTGTGTAATATAAAATGGATAATTTATTACATTAAATTAAAAAGGGTTTGCACAAATAAAACATATAGCCAAGATTAGAAGGAAAGCAAAAAATCAGGGAGGAAGATAAGACATTTTCTTGGATAAATGTCATATCTCAAATATAGAGAATGTTGTCAAATTTATATGACTGTGAGTCATTCTCCAATTGAAAAATAGTCAAAGAATATAAACAGGCAGTTTTTCAATGAAGAAATTAAAACTATATATTAGAATATTAAAAATGGTCTAAATCATAATTGATTAGAGAAATGCAGGGTTAAAACAATTTTGGGATATTATCTCACAACTATAAGATTAACTAAATAGAAGGGGAAAACGACAAACGATGGAGGGGATGTTGAAAAATGGGGACATTCAAAGGTTCTGATAAAGGCCTCATTTCCAAAATATATAGAGAATTGACTCTAATTTATAAGAAATCAAGCCATTCTCCAATTGATAAATGGTCAGAGAATATGAATAGACAATTTTCAGATGAAGAAATTGAAACTATTTCTAGCCATGTGAAAAGATGGCCCAAGTCATTATTAATCAGAGAAATGCAAATTAAGACAACTCAGATATCACTATACTGTTGGACTCTCTTGGATGACAGGAAAAGATAATGCGGAATGTTGGAGGGGATGTGGGAAAACAGGGACACTGATACATTGTTGGTGGAATTGTGAACACATCCAGCCATTCTAGAGAGCAGTTTGGAACTATGCTCAAAAAGTTATCAAACTGTGCATAACCTTTGATCCTTCAGTGTGTCTACTGGGCTTATACCCCAAAGAGATACTAAAGAAGGGAAAGGGACCTGGATGTGCCAAAATGTTAGTGGCAGCCCTGTTTGTAGTGGCCAGAAACTGGAAACTGAGTGGATGCCCATCAGCTGGAGAATGGCTGAATCAATTGTGGTAGATGAATGTTATGGAATATTATTGTTCTGTAAGGAATGACCAGCAGGAGGGTTTTCAGAAAGGCCGGAGAGATTGATAGGAACTGATAGTGAGTGAAATAAGCAGGACCAGGAGATCATCATACACTTCAACAACGATACTGTATGAGGATCAGTTCTGATGGGCTGGCTCTCTTCAGCAATGAGATGAATCAAGTCAGTTCCATTTGTTCAATAATGAAGAAAACCAGCTACGCCCAGCGAGAGAACTCTGGGAAATGAGTGTGAACCACTACATAGAATTCCCTCTATTTTTGTCCGCCTGCATTTTTGAGTTCCTTCACAGACTAACTGTACACTATTTCAAAGTCCAATTCTTCCTGTGCAGCAAAATAACTATGGACATGTATACATATGTTATATTTAACATATACTTTAACATATTTAACATGTATTGGTCTACCTGCCATCTGGGGAGGAGGTGGGGGAAGGAGGGGAAAAATGGGAACAGAAAGTTTTGCAATTGTCAATGCTGAAAAATTACCCATGCATGTGTTTTGTCAATAAAAAGCTAGAATTTAAAAAAAGAAAAAGAAAAAGTGGGGACATTGAGACATTGTTGTTGAGACTGAACTGATCCAACAATTTTGGGGAGCAATCTTGAATTATGTTCAGAGAGTTATAAAACTGTATATAGCATGATACAGAATAGAGAACAATCAATAGGAGAGGATTAGTCTAAACAGTGCAATCTCCAAGTAAACCCTGGTTTCTTTTTTCTCCTCATAAAGACTGAAAGAAAAATCTACTCCCCTCCAAAAAAAGTGTCACAAAAATGGCTTAAGAATTTGAGTTGTGTTTGCTTAAAAACATAGCATAGCATCAATAATTCACATCTTACAAGAATATCATGGATAGCTAGTACAAAACGTTTGTTTTCTGTGGCAAAGGAAATTATAGCAACTGGCCCTCTAGCCAGTTAGATGCACATTTAGATGCACATTAAGAAAACATCAGGGGCAGCTAGATGGCACAGTGGACAGAGCACCAGCCCAGAAATTGTGAGGATCTAAGTTCAAATCTGCCCTCAGACACTTAAAAGTGTGACCTTTGGCAAGTCACTTAACCCCAAGGAAAAAAACCATCAAAATACTTTGTGCTTTGGGGAAAGCTCAACACTATATACAAGTAAGGGTTATGTAAAGGAAGAGAGCTGCTCTGAATAGTCTTCATGATTGCACAACTCCTATTAGATGCTGTGGATCTCCTCCTCGTCTCTTAAGTGACTTTTGAAAACTGCACTTACAGAGCAATAACAGCCCCTCCCAGAGCACATTTTAATCCAAGCTTCATATCCCTAGTGCCAGCTCATCCAGACAAAGTCAGTGGAAGGAGAGAGAGTGACTACAGCTTTTTCTGGCCTGCCTTCAATGAATACTGCAAAGCACAGATTTATAATGGCCACAGCCTCTCAGGCTCTCATTAGCTGATCCTGTTCTCCAGTGCACTTTAGCCAGGTAACCTTCCCATCCGTGTGTACTTTTTTTTATTATTATTATAGCTTTTTATTGACAAAACATATGCATGGGGAATTTTTCAGCATTGACAATTGCAAAACCTTCTGTTCCTACTTTTCCCTTTCTTCCCTCCACCCCCTCCCCCAGATGGCAGGTAGTCCCATACATGTTAATTATGTTAAAGTATATGTTAGATCCAATATACATATACATATTTCACATATACCTTTTCAATGCAGACATTTCCGTGTCTGAGACCGAATGAGGGCTCTGATACCCTTGTGCTTCTGAGCCTCCCAAATCAACCCCCCTCCCTTTTCCTTTAGTTGTACCTGTGCTGGGGCTGGAGGAGGCCCTAGGCACTGGAATCCAAGAAGGGTTGACTCTAGGGGCTATGGAGTCCAATGGAGGAAGAAATATTGAGACTTTCCCGAGCCCTCCAAATCCCTTTCTAACTCACCTGAAAATGAGTCAGAACAAATTCTGGAGAGGCAGAATCAATAGGCCAAGGACAGACAGGACAGATAAACGCACAGCCAGGAAGATAAAGGAACTGGAGGATTGTCTTCAAAAAAATGCAAAGCTCTTTTAATGATCCCCAGGTTCCTGTGAAAAACTTAGTACCCACATTCTAACTGCTGTGTACAAAGAAACAGGCAACATGAGTGTCTTTAATTTTTTTAAGTGTCACAGTGAAAAAGGACAGTGTGTGTAGCTGACAAAGAACTTCCAGGAAAGGAGCAAATATTGTCAAGATACCAGAATGGGAAGGGGAAAAAATGAAGGAGAAACAATATATCTCCAATATGTGATAGCGTAACATCCAAAACCCACTGGGAAGGGGCATAAAATGTAGGCGTGAGAGCCACTATATTGTAAACAAGAAGTTAGTAAATCAATGAATATAATCATGCTCCTTAAGGGACAGAAAAAACCCAGAACAAAATATATTTACAAGTAAATTCTACCAAACAATTGAAAAAAATAATCCCAATGTTTTATAAAATATTTGGGAAAATAAGTAAAGAAAGCCTACCAAATTCTTTCTATGATATAAATATGATTTTGATAACAAGATGACCTCTTAAAAATTGGAACTGGTCAACTACAAGCTAATGACCTCATGAGACATTATGAAACAATAAAACAAAGACCAGAAAAAAATAGAAGAAAATGTAAATATCTCATTGGAAAACAAATGGTATAAAAACTGAGCAAGGAGAAATAAATTAAGAAATACTGGACTATTTAAAATCCATGATGAACTGTGTATACCCTTTAACCCAGCAGTGTCTCTACTGGGGCTGTATCCCAAAGAGATCATAAAAGAGGGAAAGGGACATATGTGTGCAAAAAATATTTTCTCTGGTGGCAAGAAACTGGAAACTGAATGGATGCCCATCAGTTGGAGTGGCTGAATGAGTTATGGTCTATGAATGTTATGGAATAGTATTGTTTGTAAGAAATGATCAGCAGGACGATTTCAGAGAGGCCTGGAGAGACTGACAGGAACTGATGCTGAGTGAAGTGAGCAGAACCAAGAAAACGTTGTCAACAGGGACAAGATTATATGATGATCAATTCTGATGGGCGTGGCTTTTTCAACATTGAAGTGATTCAGGCCAATTCCAATAGATGTGTGATGGAGAGAGCCAGCTGCATCCAGAAAGAGGACTGGGGGGACTGAATGTGGATCACAACATTCTTTTTCCACTCTTTTTGTTTTCTCTTTTTTTTCCTTTTTAATATGATTTTTCTTGGGCAGCATAATAAAGGTGGAAATATGTATAAAAATGTGTATGTTTAACATATATTGGATTACTTGCTGTCTGAGGGGGAAGGGAGGGAGAATTTGGAACACCCTTTGCAAGAGTGAACGTTAAAAACTATTTTCACATATATTTTGAAAATAAAGTTATTATTCAATTTAAAAAATAAAATAAAGCAAAATTAAACCTATAATCAAAGAAAGAGCCTAGACATATTTCAACAAATTATAAAGAAAAACTGCCCAAATATCCTCAAATCAAAGAAAGGCAAAGTAGAAATTCAAAGGATTGACTGATTACCTCCTGAAAGATATCCCAAAAGGCAAGATTAAGGGTATATTATAGTGAAATCCCAGAGATGTCTGGAAAAGAAAACATAGCAAAAGTAACAAGAAAAAAATTGTGCAAATAATTTGGAACCACAGTCAGAATCCCGTATGATTTAACAGTAACTTCAACAAAAGAATACAGGTTAGAATACGATACTCTAGAAGAGAAAAATCAAGAATAATGAAAACTAAATATAATCCTTCCCAGAGGGAAGGGGGGAGGAGGGGGAATCTTGATACTTAAATAGAGAACTTGGAAGCATTCCTGATGAAAAGACCACAACTGAAGAGAAATTTTGACATTCAAACACAAGGCTCAAGAGAAGTATAAAAAAAAGAAAGAGAAATCATGAGGTATTTAATAAGTTTAAACTGCTTATATCCCTATTTAGATAAATAATACATGTAACTCCTAAGACTTTTATCTTTATTAAGTCAAACAAAAGAAGTATAAAAATGGACACAGGGCACAGGTCTAAGTTATGGTAGGATCGTCTCATAAAAAAAAAATGGAAGGGATGAGAAAGAGATAAAAACAAATGCAAAGGGGAAAGGAGAAGAATGGGAGGGGGAGGGAAAAGCCACAAAGAGTTTTTTATAATAAAATAGGAAAAGATAAAAAGCAACATTTGAATCTCCTCATCTAAATTTGGAAATATACATTTAGATGAGGAGATTCAAATGTTGCCTTTTATCTTTTCCCACTTTATTTTTCCCAACAGGGAAGCGAGAAAGGAAGGAACTAAAAGAAAGGGCATTAAAAGACATATTCAGGGAAAGTCACTTTGCTAAAAGGTACCATAGACAAGAAATAGTATCAATATTGAACATGCATCAAATGGCATAGCATCCAAACTCTTGAAAAATAAAAACTATATTAGTGATGGCCTTCAATTTATACTTTTCAGATCTAGATGAATCTAACCATAAAATAAGTCAGAAATTAAGGAAATAATAAGCACCTTAAAAAATGAAATAAGCTTGATCTCTGGAGAATACATAATGTGAATAGAAAGTAGTATACTTGCTCAGTTATATATGGTGCCATCAAGAAAATTGATCATGTATTAGGACATTAAAAACTTCACAAATGCAAAAAAGAAAAAAATTAGATGTTCCCTTTTAAGAACATAATGCAATAAAATTTATATTTTACAAAAGGCTTTGGAAGCATGGGTTAAAAATTAATTGAAAATGAAATAATCTAATTCCAAAGAATAAGTGGATCAAAGTGCAAATCAAAGAAACAATCAATAATGTGATTAAAGAGAATTACAACAACAAAAAGACACTCAAATTTGTGGAATGCAGCAAGAGTTATTACATAGGGGAAAATGTTTATCTCTAAATGCTTATGTCAATAAAACAGGAGCAAAGAATGAGGCCTGGATTTTTTTTTTAAAAAAAAAGAAGAAAAAAAAGTAAATCCCCAGTTGCCAAGTCGGAAATCCAAAAATTCCAAGGAGACAATAATAAAATTGAAAGTTTAAAAAAAAGTAATAATGAATAAAGCTAGGAGCTAATTTCATTGGGGACGGATGAGTAAAGCCATAAGATAACCTGATTAAAGAAAGAAAAAGAAATTACCTGTCTCAAAAATAAAAAGGGTAAATATACAACTGAATGAAGATAAAATTAAAGCAAAAGGAGTTATTTTGCTCAAATATATTTCAACACCACCAATATGACGAAATGAGATAAATGAATCTTCATAAATACGTAAATTACCCAGATCAACAAAAGAACGAGATCACCTTAGAAAAACTAAAACACCTTCCATGGCACAAATCTGGTTTTGAACCTTAAACCAAAGAGAGTGAAAACGGAAAGAAAACCACAAACCAATTTCCCTAATAAGTGTTGTTGTAAAAATAAATAAATAAATAAAGTACTAGCAGGAGACACGGGCAAGGGTTTCCACAGACAGCGCGTCAGCACGCGGCTGCTTCAATGCGGGGACTTTCTCAGCACAGGCGGCCCGCGTCAGAAGCAAAAAGCAGCGTGCGACCCCCAAGCGCAGGAACAGCTTTGGACAAAGTACTCATTCCCACTAAACCACTGGGAAGCCTAAGAATAAATCGAGCTTTCCTTAAAATCAGCATTTATTTCCAAGCATCGGGCACAGGTTGTCTAGGACGGAAAGAAAACAGACGCCTTCCCAAGAAGCCCCGTGACTCCGCGTGGGGGGGGGGGGGGGGGGGGCAAGAAAAACCAAACCATCCCCCGCCGTAAACGATACACCGGAGGCTCAGAGAATCAAGTGAAAAAACTCCTTGAGATCATTAACAACAAGCCCGCACAGGCCAACAGCCAGAATCAGACCGGGAACCAACAATACTCCTCTTCAGACAGCTCCAGGCGGGACGAAATGCTCGGGAGTCTGCCCCGAGACACAAAGGAACCCACGGCCCCGCTCACACAACACGGTCCGCAAGTGAGGGCGAAGTGACCGGAGAAATGTCCACTCCTCGGGCCCGGCGGGCACACCAGGCCTCAGTCCAGCTCTCCCCTCACTGACTCGGGGGGGTCTCCGCGGGGGCCAAGGAAACACACGGGCTCTCCCCTCACTGACTCGGGGGGTCTCCTGGGGGCCAAGGAAACACACGGGCTCTCCCCTCACTGACCGGGGGGGTCTCCGCGGGGGCCAAGGAAACACACGGGGCCGGACCCGCCGCGGCCGGATGGGACCGGGTTAAAGGGGGGGGAAGGGAACGGGTGCTGCCACTACCCGGAGAGCCCCCGCACCCACGGCAAAGGGCAGCCAGCCGCCCCTCCCCCGCCGCCTGTGTCCCCCCAGCCGCACGGGGCTCCCGGCCACCAGCCCCAGGGGGCTCATCCCCCTCCCAGCTAAGATTCGAGGCATCCGGGAGACCCGGAAACCCTCAGTGCCCCTCCCCTATCCCGGGCATTAGAATCTGAGGGTACCAGGTGGGAGGAGGTCAGGGTCGCGCCCCCCATCTCGGAATCATACAGGAAAATAGGTTCTATGCCCCAGAAGTTTCTACAGCCCCTCCCCCTCTGGGCTCCCTTCCTTCGCTCCCTCCCCCAGAACCAGAGAGAAACAGAAGGTGCACAACGATTGCTTCGAGGAAGGAACTGCAGAGGTAAAAGGTCAAGTGTCAGGGGACGAGGGAGGCGGCAGCGGTAGCAGCCGGGAAGGTTCCGAGGGGCCCGGCTCCCAATTTTAAAAACAAGGCCGAGGGAGGTGCACGATGGGAACCCCCACGGCAGACCCAAAAGGGGAAGGTCCCAACCCAGCCGGGGAAACTGAGGCCCTCACCTCCATCAGGCCCGCGGCGACCCTCCTACCCGAGCCTTTGTCCCTTTGTCGTCGGAGTCCAAGATGGCGCCCGGCAGCTGCGTCCCGGCCCCAGGATGGGGCGCATGCGCAAACGGGGATGCCGTGGGGCTCCCGCACGTTCAAGGAGGATGGGGGCGGGGTCTTGGCTGAGGAGGGGGGAAGGAAGGGAAAAGGGGGAGGGGGGAAAAGAGGGAGGAAGGGGAAAGGGGGGAAGGGGAAAGGAAAGGGGAGAAAGGGAAGGAAGGGTGGGAAGGGGAAAGAAGGGGGAAGGGGGAAGGGGGAAGGAAGGGGAAAGAAGGGGAAAAAAGCGGAAGGAAGTGGGGAGAGGGAGCTCCCTGAAGTTCGGCCTGGGAGCGGAGCCCAGGCCCACCGAGGTGTCCGCAACAAACGCTAGCCCGCCGCGGGCCCTCTCTGCGCCCCCCCCCCCCTCCCCGCAAGGCTGGCGTCTCACCTCGGCCCCGGATCCAGCTGCCAGCATCCCGACCCGCGGCCCGACCTCCTCCCCTGTTTGTGTCCGGCTTTAAGGGGAACTTGCTTCCTCCTGCGGGGAGGAGCTGCGTCCGAGAGCGCAGGCCATCAATCATAAATCGTCACCCCCAGGCTCCGCCTCCCTGCCCGCGAGCTACCCCCGAAGGGGAGGGGAAGCTCTCTAGCAGACTTGGGGGCCACTGGGCCCAGCGGCCTCTTTTTCCAGCTCCGACTAGAGTCCCCTCCAATGGCTCTTGGGCCTTTTCTTGCCAAGCCCCTCCCCGGTTGTGGGGGGGAGGGGAGGGTCTGCCTAGCTCAAGACTGACCTGCTGCCTGTGGAACCCCCCCTTCCTCATGTAACTCCTCAGGGCCTTTAAGGGAAAGGAGGGAATAAGCATTTATTAAGCGCCTGCTGTGAGTCAGGACAAGCATTCATTAAGCACCTACTGTGGGCCAGACACTGTGCAAAGTACTTGGCAGCCCCTCCCGGCCCTGGGAGGCAGGTGATAGCATTACCCCCACTTTACAGGGGAGGAAACGGGCTTCAGTGACTTGCCCGAGGTCACAGGGCAGGCAGAAATCCTTCCCGACTGCAGGCCCCATGCTCTGTGCCCTGGGGCGCCGCCATTAACAGGCACTTATTAAACGCCTGTTGGATACGGCTGAATTAGCCCGGGAAGGACATGAAGGCCCCAGGACAGGCTGGATGTGTTCAAGTCTCTCCCGGGCTCTCCCCAGCAAGCTGAGCTTCCTTCAGTTGGGCCCTGGAAGTCGGCTCCAGGAGCGAAGGGAAGGAGCCCCAGAGAGGCTCATGGAGGCTGGGAGTCGGGAATGGGAGCTGGGCCCTCCCCCGCCGGCCTCAGCATTCCCCTTCGGTCAGAGTTGGGGGCTTCCCCTTTCCCCGAGGCAGCCGGAGGTCCCTTCCCACCGCCGGGACTTTGGAGGCGGCCCCTTGCCGCAGGATTCCCCCCCAACCAGGCCTCTCTGGGGAGGCCGGAAGCTGGAGAAGCCTCTGCCTCCCACACGAGCCCAGGATGGAGGCTTTGTGCCAAACCTCACAGCTTCACGCGGGAAGTGGGACCAGAAGCCCCCTCCCGCCTGTCAGACCCGCTGGGACGACAGGGAAAGATAATGGGGGGGAGGGGAATCTGGGACGCTGAGGCCTTGTTGGAACTGTGAAGGATCCACGCGGGAGATGGTCTGGGCCCGTGCTCAAAAAGCCATCAGACCGCGCACCGCCCCAGGGAGAGGCCCGGGGGAACCAAGCGCGGGCCGCAACAGAGCCGGCCACTTTTTGCCGCTTTTTGTCGCTTTTGCTTTTTACCTGCTTTTTCTTGCAGCGTATTCGGGGGAACATGATAGAGGAATGGCACACGCTTAACCAATATCGGATCACTTGCCGACTTGGGGGGGAGGGGGAAGGGAGGGGAACAATTAGGACAGGATTTTGTAAGAGTGAACATTGAAAATGTAGATACTTTGAAAATAAAAAGCTATAATTTTAAAAAAAGAAATAGAAGCAAAAAGCTGCCTTAGCACCCATGCCCTGCTGCCCCCACGCTCTGGCCCGGGGAAGTTGGTATTCTCACGTCTCTGCCGGCTAGCTGCGGCCCCCCCCCCCCCCCAGTTTGCCCTCATCCCACCCTCTGAGGCAGCTCCCGAACTGGCTTTAACTGAGGCAACGTCACACAGCCCCGCCCACTTTCCCCTCCGGTTCAGCCTGGAGACAAAAGTCAGACCGACCACTGATGGCTCGGGAGGGACCTTGGCGGCTCAGGGGTCAGACAGAGAACCTGCCTCAGTTCCCATGGCCCACCCATTCCCCCCCAGCTCGGGGTAGACGCCCCCCAAATTCACCCATGGGTTTGAGAGCTGTACGTGGTACATGTGTATATAGTAGGTGCATAATATATGCTTATCAGGTTGATTTGACAAATGCAGAGACCAAGGAATCACAAATAACAAAACCAATTGTGCCTGGGGGGAAAAAAGGAAAAGGACAAATATCTACAGGGTTAAAAACAACAATAAACAAGGGGGCAGGAAGAGATCTCTTTCTAAAAGCAGACAAAAGACAGAGACATGGCTGAAGAAAGGAGCGGAAATGGAAGGACCGATGGGGAAGGAACGGGGAGGAACTAAATAACTGATGCCCCCCTCACCCGCCCCACACAGTTGCAGGATGGAAGAAGGCGGCAGGGAAGGGAGAAAGTGCCCTAATCCCGTCAATGAGGAGCAATGAAGGCTCTTCCCGGAAGAAGGGGGTGGAAGGCTGGGGATGGAGGAAATCTGGGTGGGCTGCTGGGAAGTGAGTCCTCCACGTGCATTCAGCAGAGGGGAGGGGGGCTCCCGGGAGCACCGGGCGGGCTGGGAGACCAGGGACCCACTGCACCCGGGGAACGAGCCCGGAAGGGGAAAGGGCAGCGTGGAGACAAGGACGTTTTCCTCCGTGGGACACCATCGTCCTCTGCCGGCCTCCAGGCCCCGGCACAGGGACAGAGCCCTGGGCCTAGAGCCAGGAACAGCCGAGCTCAAAGAGCAGCTGAGTGACCCTGGGGAGTCGCCTGACTGCGCCTGCCTCGGTTTCCCTGTGTTAAGTGGAGACGGTCCCAGCAGCGGCCTCTCGGCGGTTGTGAGGATAAATGGGCCAGCATCTCCGCGTTGTCTGGCAAACCCGGAGGCGCCACATAAATGCTGGACGGTTTTTAGGAGAAACTCGGAGGAGGCAGCTTAAAAGCTGTGGCCCCGAGGAACCCAGAGAGCAAACACAGAGCCGGGAGTCAAAGAAAGTCTGGAAAGGGGAGGGAGGGCAAAACTGGGGGGGGGGGGCAGATAGGTGGGAGGGGAGAAGAGGGATTGTGACTGAGGGGAAGAGAATAAGGGACTGAGAGAGAAGCAGGAAAAGGGAGTTAAACGGAATTCCCGAACCAGAGAAAGTGGGACTGAAGGGAGAGCCGGGAAGAGAGGCAAGCTTCGGGGCTCCTGGGTACGGGGGCCTTAAAGGCAACTAAGCGAGAATCCCCGGGACCAGAGCCTCAGCCCCACCCCCAGAGCCTGACGGGACTCACTGCGGTCGGCGGCTGGGGGGTCAGGCCTGGGGAGCCCCCTCCTCGCTCCCGGCCTCAGCTTCTGCCCAGGAAGGAAGAGTCGGAGTAGCTGGGCCGGGGCCCTCGGGCAGCTCGGGCTTTGGAAGCTCTGGGGGGGATGGGGGGGGGGGGTCCCGTCCCTGCGAGCCTCTGCCCAGCCCACGGGGCCATTAGGCCAGAAGAGAGGCACCTGGCTGGCCCGGCCTTCCCAGGCTCCCGTGGGGCACAGCGGGGGAGGGGCCATTGTGCTGAGGATGCTCAGGTGTGCGCCCTCCCCTGCAGGTGCCTTTCAAATAACTAATTCAAGTCTGTAAAAGCTCTCTAAGAGTCTTGGGGGGAGGAGAAGGGAGAGAGAAGGAGGGAAGGGGGGAGAGAGAGCTAGGGAAGTGGGGAGAGAGAAGGAGGGAAGGGGGGAGAGAGAGGGGAGGGAAGTGGGGAGAGAGGGGAGGGAAGTGGGGAGAGAGGGGAGGGAAGTGGGGAGAGAGAGAAGGAGGGAAGGGGGGAGAGAGAGGGGAGGGAAGGGGGGAAAAGGGAAACGGGGAGGAGGAGGGAGAGATGGGGAAGGACAGGGAGATATGGGGAGGGGGAGGGGGGAAGGGAGAGGAAGAAGGAAAGGGGAGGGGGGAGGAAAGGAAAGGAGAAGGGAGGAGAAGGGAGGAGGGAGGGGAGAGAGGAGGGGGAGACACTATTCAAGGGCTCAGGGTTTTACCAAGACAGGAAGGGAGGGCTGGATGCAAATCCCGGGCTGGGCACCATGGGGAACCACCAGGGGGAAAGAAAGGGTCCAGGATAGAGGCACTGGGAGGGAAGAAATGGCCGTGGGGATGAAGGAGAGGGAAGGATCCTGGAAGACTTCCTGGAAGCACAGGAAGGGACCCTGGCAGGTCACATGTGTCCAAAGTCACAGAAAAAGGTGAAATTCAGGAATCCAGGCCGGGCCCTCAGTGTTTACTGATGGGGGGAAAATAAGAGGCCCTGACGGCTCCTCCCGAAGCAGGCTCAGACGAGGGGTGGGCGTCCTGGCGCTCGTACCCTCCGCTCCCAGCACGCGGTCACACAGCCCTCCCTCTTGCCCCTGCTGAGTTCTGCTGACCCCAGACCCACCAGTCTGGGGGCCTAGTGCCCAGGGGCAGAATGGGGAAGCCCCAGGGCCCTGTCAGAGACAGAGTCTCCCTCTCTCCCTCCTCCCCCTCTGCCTCCTTCCTGGCTCCTTGCCGTGTCTTTGCTCCGATCCAGCTCCCAAGAAGCCTGACTGGGTCCCCCTCATCCGGGGCCTTCCCTCTGCCGCTTGTGTGTCCCGGCCGGTGTCCCCAGTGGTTTGTTTCACGCCTTCCCCAAGAACTGGGAGCTTGGCCCAGCAGCGGGAGCTTGGAGCAGGGCAGACAGGGGCAGCCCGGTGCCCGAAGGGCCAACTCCACAGTCAGCGAATTCAAATCCTGCCTGGGATACCCATGGGCCTTTACCCTCGGCCGAGATGACAGCACCTGCTACCGGGCAGGGTGTGAAGATCACTTGCCCGATTTGTCCATCATTTTGCAAGCCCCCGCAGGGCTCTTCCTATGAGATCCCCCCCTCCCCACACCCTTCTCAGACCCAAGCCAACTCATATCCCCGCTTTCCGGGCTGAGCCGGCTGTTGAAGACAGGCCACATGATTCTAAATCCCCCTCTCAGCTTCATCATTTTGAAAAATGCAGGAAACAACAACTATAATACCTGCTTCACAGGGTTTCTGGGAGGCTCAAATGAGATACTGGTAAAAAGCACTATTAATGTCATCTATTATCATGATTATTATTAATTATTACGGCAATTGTCCAGGTAAGAGGTGCGGGAGCTTGGAGTAGAATGGACACCATTTAAGTGAACAGGGCCACATACCACAGCTGCTGTGAGCAAATAGGACCTGGCCCTTGAGTAGCTCAGGGGTGAAGGGACCTACAGGGGAGAAGAAAAGGGAAGAAACAAAGGTGAGGTTGAGATTTGAAGCCTGAGAGACTGGGAGGATGAATAAGTCGGTGCCACCAGGTGGCAGTGACAGCCAAGGAATACTCCGATTTTTAGCAGAATCTAAAATGCATTTAGTAGAATCATTTAGTATGTAGGTAAACAGAAACAAAGTGACTTGCCCTGACTGAATCTAGTAAATGTCTGAAGCAGGATTTGAATTCAATTCTTCTTCTGACTTTAGACCAAGAACTCTCTTGTGGATTTCACCCCTGCACCATCTCTTGTGGATTTCACCCCTGCACCATCTCTTGTGGATTTCACCCCTGCATCATCTCTTGTGGATTTCACCCCTGCATCATCTCTTGTGGATTTCACCCCTGCATCATCTCTTGTGGATTTCACCCCCTGCACCATCTCTTATGGATTTCACCCCTGCACCATCTCTTGTGGATTTCACCCCTGCATCATCTCTTGTGGATTTCACCCCTGCACCATCTCTTGTGGATTTCACCCCTGCATCATCTCTTGTGGATTTCACCCCTGCACCATCTCTTATGGATTTCACCCCTGCACCATCTCTTGTGGATTTCACCCCTGCACCATCTCTTGTGGATTTCACCTCTCCAGCATCTCTTTTGGGATGAGGATAGGCCCCCTTCTTTCCTCTGATCCTGCCCCCCACCCCAATGCCATCCCAATAGCAGTTGCAAGATCTACCTACTTCAAGTTTCTTACCACTGAATTCTTTTCTCTATTCAGCCACTAAAGCGATTTTCCCAGAGGACTGGGAAGCTGGGAAGAAGAATCTGTTATCTCCTTAATCAATAAACTCCTGGGCTCCTTGGTGGCCTCTAGGATCAAAAAGAGAATCCTCTCCTTTAAAACCTTCCATACCAGCAGCTTGTACCTTTCAAGCCTTTTTTTTTTTTTTTTTTTTTTTTTTTTTTGCCTCATTCCCTGCCATACTCCCTAAGATTCAGTCAGCCCGGTTGCTTCTGTTCCTCTAACACAACACTGATTCTGTTTGCACAGCTGTCCTCCACACCTAGAGTTCTCCTCTTCCTTATCTTGGCCTTCTGGCTGCCCCATCTTCTACAAGAAGGCGCCTCCTTATATCGGGGCCTTCTCTCTAAAATAATTCTTACTGGATCCTTCCATTTGTATGTTGCCTCCCCAGCTAGACCATAAGGTCCCTGAAACTGGGTCTGCTTTGCCTTTCTGTGTCTCTCCAGAGCTTAGCACAGGCCTGCCATGTAATAGGAACTTAATAAATGCTTGTTGACTAGACAGTCTCCCGTGGAGTTCCCCAGATCTCTACCTGGTTAAATATTTTTATCAATGACAGCGATAAAGGCGGAGAAGACCGGCTCCTTAGCTATGCAGATGACCTCATACTGGGGGACATTACTAAGCCAATGGATGACAGTCAGGGGTGAGGATCCAAAAGGACTTTGACAGGCTTAAGCAGCGAAGTGAACCCCACAAGATGAGATTTGGTAGAGATCGATGCAAGGTCTGGACCTTGGGTACAAAAAGCCAGCTGCACAAGGCTGTACAACATGGTTCTGAAAAAGAGTTGGGGGTTTTCTGGACTCCACTCCCTAGGAAAGATCAGACCTCAAAGTTAACAGTTTTCTGGGTCAGTGAAATAGCCAAGCTTGCAGCACCAGGGAGATGATGGCCACACTGTCCTCTGCCTTCATCAGAGCCCGTCAGGAGCATCTGACTTATTTTGGACAGGAAAGGGACAATGACAAACTGGAGGAGAGTATCCAGAGGAGGGCCTTGAGGCCAGAACACACAAGGGACTCTGAAGGGATTTTAGCCTGGGCAAAATCTGACCACAGGAGAAGACCATGAGTGTGTTGGGGGCCGGCCTGTGAAAGAGGATCACAATTTTTTCTCTTCACCTTTTAGGGCCCAAGCCAGAGCAGTGAGCTGTTGATGCTGCAGAGGCCCGCCGAGGCCGAATGTTAGGGCCAAGTCACTGGCAATGAGAGCCGTCTCAGGAAGAAGCCGCCGGGGTCAGGCTGGCCACTCGTTGGGCGTGTCTGGGTGGAATTCCTTTAGATAAAGGAGAGCTGCTGAGGCTCCTCCCAGTTCTCAGTTCTGAGACTCAGCCTCCCTTCCCCTTTTAAATCTTAAGGGAGCTGGGAAAGCAAGATGACTCCGCCTGCTCAAACTGTGCCCAAGGATCCCAAGTGCTGGGGAATGGACTTTGGCTCAGCAATCTCTCCTGGCCAGAAGCTGCTTTGACTTCCTGGTCTCAGTTGCGCTCCGGAGGGCGGGTCTCGCTGCCGAACGCAGGGCCTCCCCAGCCGGTCCCTGAGCCAGATCTGCACCCATAACACGAAATGTCCCCGATTGCTTTCTGTTCCGCAGCCGCTTGTGCCATTGCCTTTGATAAGGGAGCCATAAATCGTGAGCCATCAGCCAGGAACGAAGGTTCATGCTGATAACGAGGGCTGCAGGGACAAGGTGGGATGCGTTCTGAGAGCTCTCCTAGGCCTTATGTGGGTTCTCATGAGCCAGGGAGGAGACAGGCCATGGGAGCCCCTGAGAGAGCTCTGGAGCCCGGCCCGCTTCAGTGTCACCAGGAACAAGGCTCTTCACTCCCCTGGGTTTCCTTCTCTGTAATTGAGGGTGGACTAGTGACTTCCCAGGTCCTTCCCCGTCTCAGGCTCAGACTGCAGCCCTTTGAGCGGGGCCTCGGGGCTCTGGGAGCAGCCTCAGGAGGCCATCAAGAGGCTGCCGTGGGAGATGGAAGCTGGACCAGGGCGGTAAAGAACTGGCTTCCAAATCTGCCAGACGGGGCTGCTTCTTTATTTCCTTTCTCTGAGCCTCAGTTTCCTCATCTATACAATGGGGCTCAGGCAAGCAAACAGCTGCAAGTGCCTCCACTTTGCCCCTAGGTGCAAGGGGCAAAGGAAATAAAGCTCTCTGCCAGGGAGCTTATATTCGGTCTGGAGAGACCCCCCACCGAGCGCTGGGAGGCCCCTGAGCCAATGGAGGCAGCGGCTGCTGGTGAGACCCCCGCTGCTCTCTCTCCCTGCCTCACCTGACCCAAGTGCAAAGTTGCTCGGTGTCCCCCAGCCAAGCCCCCCCAGCTGCACGCTGTGGCCAGCGCTCCCGGCACGGCCCCACTGAGAAAGGCCCAGGAAGTGGGACCTGAGCCAAGGGGCAGCTCAGTACCAGGGTCAGTGCCAGCCCGGGGAAGTCCCAGCAGGGAGGCTTAGGTGCCTAATGACCCTCATTAGAGCTGGGGGGGTGGGAGGGGGTAGGACTTGGCTGGCCCAGACGGGTGGGTCACGCCTGGCCAGGCAGGACTGGACAATGCAGTGTGTGTGTGTGTGTGTGTGTGTGTGTTCCAAATCATTATTGATCAGAGAAATGCAAATTAAGACAACTCTGAGATACCACTACACACCTGTCAGATTGGCTAAGATGACAGGAAAAAATAATGATAAATGTTGGAGGGGATGCGGGAAAACTGGGACACTAATGCATTGTTGGTGGAGTTGTGAACGAATCCAACCATTCTGGAGAGCAATCTGGAATTATGCCCAAAAAATTATCAAATTGTGCATACCCTTTGATCCAGCAGTGTTTCTATTGGGCTTATATCCCAAAGAAATACTAAAGAAGGGAAAGGGACCTGTATGTGCCAAAATGTTTGTGGCAGCCCTGTTTGTAGTGGCTAGAAGCTGGAAAATGAGTGGATGCCCATCAGTTGGAGAATGGCTGGGTAAATTGTGGTATATGAATGTTATGGAATATTATTGTTCTGTAAGAAATGACCAGCAGGATGAATACAGAGAGGATTGGAGAGACCTACATGGACTGATGCTGAGGGAAATGAGCAGAACCAGGAGATCATTATACACTTCGACAACGATATTGTATGAGGATGTATTCTGATGGAAGTGGATTTCTATGACAAAGAGACCTAACTGAGTTTCAATGGATAAATGATGGACAGAAACAGCTACACCCAAAGAAGGAACACTGGGAAATGAATGTGAACTATTTGCATTTTTGATTTTCTTCCCGAGTTATTTTTACCTTCTGAATCCAATTCTCCCTGTGCAGCGGGAGAACTGTTCGGTTCTGCAAATATGTATTGTATCTAGGATATACTGTGACATATTTAACATATAAAGGACTGCTTGCCATCTTGGGGAGGGGGTGGAGGGAGGGAGGGGAAAAAACGAAACATAAGTGAGTGAAAGGGATAATGTTGTAAAAAATTACCCTGGCATGGATTCTGTCAATATAAAGTTATTATTAAATAAAATAAATTTAAAAAAAAAAGAAATGCACATTGTTTAAATAATAATAATAATATTTGGGAAAAAAAGCTGAAGAAATGGCAAGCTCGGTGGAACTTCCGGGGAAGAGCTGGAGGCCGGCCCAAGATGAGGTGGAGAGCTCGGCCTTTGCCAGCTCACGGCCGGACAGGGCGCTCCCTGCCAGTGGGAGCTGGGTTTTGTTTGTCTGCCTTTGTACCCCGCACTCGACATGGTGCTTGGCACACAGTAGGTGCTTAATAAGTGTTTCTTGTTTGAGCTGAGTGACCTGGAGGAGTGCCTTTATTCCACCGTCTATTGGCCAGGAAAGCCCCCTTAAAGGTAACAAGTATATCAGGGAAGGGCTCCATCCCTTGGCGGATCACGGGCTGCAGGCAGGAGGGGCTGCGATCTGCCTCCCGGAGGAGCTCCCCTCTCAGGGAGACCACAGATCCCCGCTGTCAGAAGGCAAGTGTCACGGGGAGCGACTGCAGTGAGTCCCGGGGTCTGCGGCGCCCCCGGCTGCGGCCATTCCACGCTGGGCGGGAGGAGGGTCCGGAGAGAGGGGGCCGTTCCATGGTGGGGGATGCCGGGAGTCCGGATGCGGAGAAGGGCGCTCACCCCGCCCGCGGCCTCGGGCCACCCTGGGGAGCCCAGGAGGAAGCGGGGGGGGGGGGGGCCAGAGGGCAGGCGCTGCCGCCGCCCCGTCTGACTTTGCCTAACCGAGCCGGGCAATGGGGCTTTTTCCCAGAGGTCAGCTCGCGGGGCAGGTCCGGCCGCCGCTTTCTCTGTTCCGCACCCGACTTGCCCGAGACGCCTCAGAAATTGCAGCGGGGGCGGGGGGAGGGGAGAGGGTTGTAGCAGCTGAAAGGGACTCGGGTCCCGGACAGGTTGTGAGGAGGGAGGCGCCGCCTGATCATCCTGCTCCCGCCCCGCTCCAGCGCGCTCCTGGGCAGGCGCTTCTCCGCCGGGTTACCCGGGGCCAATCCCGCTCCCAGCATTCCCACGAAGGGTTCACGCTGACCGAGGGGGCGCGTTCGGCCCAGGGGGCGCATTTCACCGAGGGGGAGGTTCGGCCAAGGGGGCCTAGGGCGCGTTTGGCCAAGGGGGCGCGTTTCCCGTTGGAACGCCTCTGATTGCTGGGAAGCCTCTCCTCCCTTGGAGCCCACGTTCTCCCCCCTAACTGACCCTTTGTTCCTCAGTTGAGCCTTTGTGGCCAGATAAGTCTCATCCCACTTCACCTCTGCCTTTTGGGCTCCTCCATCACTGATCCGCTCGGCCGAGGAACGGGCGCCAGCAGGAGCTTGGAGGGGACCGAACGAACCGCCCGAGCAGAATGGAGAGAGCCCTGGGGAGCTGGGCGGGCGCCTGGCCCTCCCCACCCCCCTCACTGACCCGACAATAAAGTCACTGACTCATCATCATTAATTAGGTACCAAGAGGGTGCAAGGTGTTTGGGGGAGGGGAGGCTATACCTGCGTCAGATTGCTCACCGTCTCAGGGAGAGGAGAAAGGGGGGAGGGGGGTTTGGAACTCAAAACTTTAAAAAGCCCAACCGCAAATGTTAAAAATTGATTTCACAGGTGACGGGGGGAAATCTTGTTTAAAGAAATGACAAGCAGGGTGGCTTCTGGGAAGGCTTATAGGAAGTGATACAGAAAGGAGGGAGGGGGACCTGGAGAACAAATTACACAAATTTGGGAGGGGGGTGCACCTCAATGGGAATGAAGCCTTTAATAAAGTTACACACTGTTGTAAATGGGGAAAGAAAGAGAGGGGAGGAGAGCCCAGGGCAGTAGCTTCAGGGCTGGGTGTGAGGCTGCCTGAAGGCAGGGCCGCAGGGTCTGATGGTCCTTTTTCTCTGGGCACTGAAACGGCTCCCTTCAAAGTTGTTGATGTCAGCCATCAGATCCAAGGGCCTTCTCTTCATCCTCATCCTCCTCGAGCTCCCTGCAGATTTTGGCTTGTCCACTGGTGCCGCACTAACACCAATCCACTCCTCACTCCAGTGCTGCTGTAGACCCTTCCCACTCTAGCACCAGCCGGCTGCCCGGGGACCATTAGACTGACCCAGTGGACAACCTTTACTCAATGTCATTGAACACAAACTGGACGGAGATCCAGCACAGGAAACTGAAGAATGTCAAGAAAAGGGTGATGGACACCCCAAAATCTGCAGGGAGCTCGAGGAGGATGAGGATGAAGAGAAGGCCCTTGGATCTGGTGGCTGGCATCAACAACTTTGAAGGGAGCCGTTTCAGTGCCCAGAGAGTTATGAAACTGCCTGTGCCCTTTGACCCAGCACTACCACTACTTGGTACATTGCCAGAGATGATTAGGAAAAAGTGAGAAGAACCTGAGGGTCCTAGAATGTTTATAGCAGCTCTCTGTGGAAGAAAAAACTGGAGAGGGGGGGGGTGTCCATCAGCTGGGGAATGGCAATAACAACAATGTTGTTTTGAGAACAACTCTGACTATGATACATACCCAAATTCACTACAAAGTCCCCATGGAGAAAGACCTCGCTGCATTTGAGAAAGGACTGAAAAGTCGGAGTTGGTGTAGAATGGGTTTACTTTGTGTCTCATGGTCCCTGGGCAGTGGGTAAGGGGTGGGATTGGGGATGGGAGAGGGGGAAAGGAAGGAAAAAGGAGAGGGGAAGAAACTTATATAGCTTCAGTATAGATTTTAAAGGAAAAACAAGTGCAGAAAGGCCAGGCACCCGCCCAGCTCCCCAGGGCTCTCTCCATGGGCAGTTTCAAGTACAATCCTCTTTTCGTTATTCTTCTATGTGATGGAAAGGCTTGTTTTATTCATAAATGAAAAAGAAAAGAAAAGAAAGCAACAAAGAAAAAGGTCAGAAGCCAGATGGCAGAGTCAGGAAGAAAGAGACATGTTTTCTGTTCTCTGAGTCTGTGAATGTGGGGACTCCAGCCCTCCCAACAAACATACACATACATACACACACATACATACACACACATAGAGACACATACCCACGCAGACACAGACACTGGGTATGCACCCAGGAGTAAGCTGCTGTTTAACCACATCGATGATTTCAGAAATGCTAATAAAGGCTCTGGCCTTTCTGCCCCACTTGAGGTTGTGACCTTTTCATGAATTCCCTTGGGAAGTATGGGCTAAAATCCCATCTGTTCCCAGGTCTTGCTGGAGGGTCTGGGAGAAGTACCTGCCTTCATGGAGCTCCCAGTCTGATGGGGAACTACAAAGAAGCAGCCTCCAGCCCTCAACAAAAAGGGACACTTTGTTTTTCATTCCAAACACTGCTGAAGCCCCTTCCTCCTTGTGGAGGTGGTCAGTCGGCTATCACTGAACAAACATTTCTTAACAGCTGGCCTTGGGCAAACCTGCCCAGAATTCCACAGGAGGAGGCCGGAATTGGACATTGTTCAGTGCCTTTACCTAAGCAAGACAAGGAGCTTACACAACCCAGGCCCCCTTGTGGCCAGAGGTCCGACGTGTTCAGTGGCCCGGGGTCTCAGCAGGGTGGAAGTGATCAGTGTAGCCCCTCTCCCCCAATTCCACACCCTGTGGCCAGTCCTTCGTGCTGGATGGGGGAGCCCATCCTTTTCCCTTTTAATGCACCAAGGCAGTGCTCCCCAAAAACGGGCCTGTGAATGCGCCAAGGCGGTGCTCCAAGAATGGGCCTGTGAATGTGCCAAGGCAGTGCTCCCCAAGAACGGGCCTGTGAATGTGCCAAGGCGGTGCTCCCCAAGAACGGGCCTGTGAGTGTGCCAAGGCGGTGCTCCCCAAGAACGGGCCTGTGAGTGTGCCAAGGCGGTGCTCCCCAAGAACGGGCCTGTGAGTGTGCCAAGGCGGTGCTCCCCAAGAACGGGCCTGTGAATGCGCCAAGGCAGTGCTCCCCAAGAACAGGCCTGTGAGTGTGTGTGGGCTGCCAGGGGCCCCCTGGATGGGCGGTGAGCGCACTTATTGACCCACAGGGTCTGCAGAAGGGACCTTGGAGACACATCTAGCGCACTTCCGCGGCTCCCAGAACCAGAGCTGGGTTCCAGTCCCAAATCCAAGCCGCTTTTCCCTAAGAAGTCTTTTTTTTGGAGTGAAATTCGCTCCCTTGGCCGCCTTTGCTTCAGTTGCTTTAGCTGAGAGCTGCCATGAGTGACAGTGCCATCAACAGAAAACAGCCTGTCCCCACGCCGGGACAAAGGTCAGGAGCGGCTCTGTGGGGGTGCGAGGAGGTGTCCTCAGGCACCTGTCCTTGGTCAGCAGGGCCTCCCCCCAGTAGGGGAAAGGTCAGAGAAGCAGCTCTTCCCCTCCCTCCTCCCCCACGGGGGAGCACCAGCTCTTCCTCCTCCCGTCCTGGGGTACAGCAGCTCTCCCTCCCCCCACCCCGGGGGAAGATCCCCCAAAGGCCTACTGAGGAGGGCCAGAGGCCACCTCTTAGGTAACTGCAGATGTCACCACACGCTCAAGGCCGCTCTTTTCCTTTCCTTTCCTTCTTCTTTAGAGTTTGAGTCTTCTTGTGCAAACAGACTCACGAGGAAACGTTTCACATGGTGCACGGGAACAACCCAGACCGGAGGGGGGAAGACTACCTGGGGAATGGGGGTAGAGGGGAAGAGGGAAGGCTTTTAATGTTAAAAAGTCACTTTAACACACAACTGAGGAAAATAAAAATAGAAAAGAACAGAGGAGAAACGTTCTCTCTGTAACAAGCGGGCTCAGCGAGCGCTCACCAAGCCTGGGACCGGCTTTGCCGTCACCCTGCAAACGTGGCCCGTCCTCCAGGCACTTACCTTCTGCTGGGGAAAAAACCATTTACCCGGTCGGCTGTCTTGGCGCAATTGTGTGTCCGGATGTAATGGATTGTGGGAGGATCACGGGAAAACATGGAGGGAGGGAAGGGCGGGGTGAAGAAAGGAGAGCCAGGAGCAAAGACCCTGAATTCTGCCATGGAAAAAATGGGCATCAATGGGCATAAATAAATAAATAGCTTTGGACCAAGGGCCGAGAGCCCTGATTCTGGGCCCCAATGGGGTGACTTTGTGAAGCTCCTCCCCATTTGGAATCTCAGCCTCCTCATCTGTATAATGGGAACATGAGCTGCACTGTGCGCCTTGGGGGCGGCTGCAAGGAAAGCAGTTTCTTAGCTTCTTCTCCTACCGATATGAGCATCATTGTCTTTTTCGAGATTCTGTACCAAGGTGGGTCATCAAAGGACAGCTGGGATCTGCCAGATTCGCCAAGGGAGCGAGGGGGAACCAGAGGGAGGGAATTGGGCCCAGGCTGCTCATTTCACAGAGAATGAAACTAAGACACACGGGGATCTGCCCTGCCCAGTCACAGGGATCTGCCCAGTCACAGGGATCTGATCTGTCCAGTCACAGGGATCTGATCTGCCCAGTCAGGGGGATCTGCCCAGTGCCTGGGGAGGAGAAACAGGACTTGAGCTTAGAGGGCCGCTGAATCCTGGGGATTCCACCTGTGGCCACCAATCATAGAGTCACGGGGATCCCTAAAGGTCTCAGGGACTTGGCTTGTGGGTACCACAATGAGCACTTAGCTGTGACAGGACTCAAGGGAGGACTCCCAGCCCTCTGCTGTCCACCTCCCCAGAGGGCTCTCCTTTTGGCACAAGAGAGAGACTGAGGCCGGCAGGAGGCAGGGAGATTCGCTGGCCATCGTCGGGCCGCTGGAGTTTGACCCTGGCTGTCCCTCATGTGACATCCGGGCCTCGCTTTGTGCACACAAGCCAGAGTCCAGATGGCCGGAGGCCTGAGGGGAGCCCGGGCCGGAGGGCAGCCCCGGCTGTTTGTTTTTCTCCGCTCTCAGCAAACTTCCCGAGCGGGGTTTGTGCTGAGGCCGGCGGGTCCTGTCGGGGATGGGGCCGAGCACGGCCGTACCCGGGAGGCCCGGCCCGGTCATCACCGCCAAAGTCCAACCTCTCCCCTTCCCCCGCCTGCTCCCCCCTTCCCCGGAGCCCGAGTCCCTGCAGGGCCCAGGGGTCCCCAGGGGCTGCAGAGAGAAGCAGCATCTCCATAGCGGTGACTCTGGGCTGAGAAAACTCCGGTCGTGGCAACCTTTGCCCGGCGCTATCAGGCCCCGGGCCGCGTGGCAGAGCGCTTGTGAATCAGGACCAGGGAACAAAGAGCGCTGGTCGGAGATAGAGCGCCTGTGCTGTCGCGGGCACAAGGAACTCCCGGCCAAGGAAACTCCCTTTCCCGGGGCACGTTAGCATCCTCTCGGCGGCCTCAGTCTCAGCTTCCAGACTTTCCTCGGTTCCCCCGCAGAAAGGGGCCGCAGGGAGCCTGGCTCCGGGTCTCTGCCCCGGCCCTGCTGAGCCCTCCCTGATCCAAAAGGCCCGGCTCCGTCCTTAGAGTGCCCGGAGGGCTCCGTAACGGTCCCTGCAGCCCTCACCCGCCCTCACGGAGCAGCCCCACGAGCCGAGCACGGGAGCCGGGCCGGAGCTGGGGCTGCCGGGATCCACCTCCTCCACCCTCAGGATGGGGGGCCCAGCGGCCAGAGCCCCGGGGGCTTCCCTGATTGGCTGTTGCCACTCTCTGTGTCATTAAAGAAAGCAAGAGATCAGTGAATTCTAGGGCTGGAGAATGGGGGCATCCAGGCCATCTGTGGGCAAGTCGCTGGACTCCCCTGTGCCTCAGTTTCCCCATCTGTAAAATGGAAGTACACACACACGTAAAGGCTGCCCTGAGGCAGTGACCCCTGTTCAGGTCAGGACACACCCTGGTCTCACAGGGAGGCGAGAAGTAAGTGAGAAAACGCTGGGGCGTCCCAGTCTCACCCTGAAGCCCCATGGGAATTGTTTGCCCGATAGACGCCCCCTCCTCCTCCCAGAGAGACGTTCCGGGCTCCCTCTGCGGCCGGCCCAGCACCGGCTGCGCCCTTGCTCTGCGGGGACTCTGCCCCGGGGATTCTGAGCCTTTCCCCAAACCCCAGGGATTTCTCTCCCCAGACGCCCCTTTTGGAGAGAGGGCGCAGAGAGAAGCGAGCTGCGTCCTGTGTTCTCCCGCTGCTGGGAGCTCAGAGGCTGCCCCAGCCTCACTTAGGGGCTGAGGAAATGCAGCAGAGAGGGTCTCCCAGGGGGGAGGGCGGGGGAGGGGCACCGGGCCTTCTTCCCGCGGCTCACAAGCTCTGCCCCGGAACCGTCCGTGCCTCCTGTCCGTCTGCACCAGTCAGTGACCTCGGAGACCGTCACATCCAAGCCCCTCGGTTCAGAGTCGGGGAAACTGAGGCAGCGACAGCCCGGCCTCCTAGGCAGCGTTAGGGGAGGAGTCCGGACTGGATCCCGATCCTGGGATCTTGTGGCACTTTGTGCCCCTTCCAGCCAGGGCGCTGCCCTCTGCAATGTGGGTGCGCTGGGACTCATGCCCCAGGAGCTCCCGCTCCTTTACAGCAGGGACTCACCGACAGCTGGTGGGGGGAGGGAGGATCAAGTGCTGGGTCTGAGTTCGAATTCAGACACTTACTGTGACACTCTGGGCAGGTCCCTTCACGGCTGCCCGACTCGGTTTCCACATTTCCCCTTTATCGGCCCTTCCTCCATGGAGCCCACGCATAAGGAAGACGTTTTCCCACTGAGGGGAGGAGGCCGACGTGGTACAATCAGTCAGACTTGGCCGGCGCTGCCGTGGGCCCCCCTCCCCCCCCCCCCAGCAGCATCAGCAGGGGCTTCCCGCGCTTTTCTTCGGCCATTTTGTCTCGTCCGGCTTTCCGTGCCTCCGTGACCCCCCCACCCCCACGCCCCCCGCTGGGCTTTCTTGGCAAGGACGCTGCCGGTCGCCGTTTCCTCTTCCAGGATTAAGGCAAACCCAGCTTCCGTGACTCGCAGCTGCTCCGTGTCTGAGGTTGGATTCGAACTCGGCTCATCTCGATTTCAGACCCGGCGCTGCCCACCGGGCCGGCTCCGCCTCTCCTATTCATGACTTGCTAACGTTTGCTTCGGCCGTTTTCCACCCTCCGTCCTGCCCTTCGTTGTTCCCCGGGACTCGACGGCTGCACTTTGCCTTTTAGGCCTTTTGGCGCCCACCCGGGGGTAGAGACGGAGCTGGGAGGGGGCGGAGGGGCAGAGGCCTGGGGGCTGTTCCTGCAGGGGCCGCTTTCTTCCCCCGCGGAGCTCTATTTCCCCAAACACGTGCCAAGATAGTTCTGCCCTTCGGAATCTCTTCGGCGTCTCCGAGTGGCCGAGCTTCGGCCTTCAGACGCGGCTCCGGTCCCCGAGAACGGGCGACAAGCCACCCCGCTGATGCTGCCCGAGAGGAGGATTCTGGGAGCCGGCGGAGAGGAGGATTCTGGGAGCCGGCGGAGAGGAGGATTCTGGGAGCCGGCGGAGAGGAGGATTCTGGGAGCAGGAGGAGAGGGTTATGGGAGCAGGAGGAGAGGGTTCTGGGAGCCGGAGGAGAGGAGGATTCTGGGAGCCAGCCAAGGGAAGAATTCTGGGAGCCCAGGAGAGGGTTCTGGTAGCTGAGGGGAGGGTTCTGGGAGCCGGCCAAGGGGAGGGTTCTGGGAGCCGGCCGAGGGGAGGGTTCTGGGAGCAGGAGGAGAGGATTCTGGGAGCCGGAGGAGAGGAGGATTCTGGGAGCAGGAGGAGAGGAGGATTCTGGGAGCCGGCGGAGAGGAGGATTCTGGGAGCAGGAGGAGAGGAGGATTCTGGGAGCTGGCGGAGAGGAGGATTCTGGGAGCCGGCGGAGAGGAGGATTCTGGGAGCCGGCGGAGAGGAGGATTCTGGGAGCAGGAGGAGAGGGTTCTGGGAGCCGGAGGAGAGGAGGATTCTGGGAGCCGGCCGAGGGGAGGGTTCTGGGAGCCGGCCGAGGGGAGGGTTCTGGGAGCCGGCCGAGGGGAGGGTTCCGGGAGCCGGCCGAGGGGAGGGTTCTGGGAGCCGGCCGAGGGGAGGGTTCCAGGAGCCGGCCGTCTTTATTGTTCCCCCACTCCCAGCTTATTGCACCGGAGCCCGCCAGCAGCTTCCCCTTGGGTGGGACCCGGATCCTCTCTGCTGAGCCAGGCCATCACGCTCCTAATGAGAGCCTTCTCTCTCCTGCCCTACACGCTCCGGCTGGAATTTTGCTGCTGATTCCGATAGAGAGATTTCTCTGGCGCTTGACACTGGCAAGTGTTCAATAATCGGCAAACGTGGGTGGGTGGGGGGAGAGGGCTCAGGCCTGGGCTACAAAGGCCTCCCCGGTATTGGGGAAACTGCTGGGAAGTTAGACCCAACCTGGGAATCTCGTCTCCTAGACCCACACCATTGCAGAGAGCAGAAAGCCTTATCTCTCCTGAGAGCCTCTCTAAGGACCGCAGACCCGCAGCCTCGGACCCACCTTTCTGCTTCCCCTCCTGGCGGGAACTCAAGTTTCTCTTAGAGAGACATGGGGAGAAGAGGCTGGCGATGTCTCCTACCTGCTTTTGAGTCTCAGGACAGCGCCATGTTACATGGGGGGGGGGGGGCAGCCGCCGTTACAAGTAAAACACCCCTTCTTCCTAAGTGTAAGTTCACCCCTTTTCTTCCCTCCATGTTCCTCCCTTTTCTTTATTTACGATGCTCCAAAAAAGAATAAAAGCACCTGTTTCTCTCGAATGTCCTCTCTGCTCCCTGAGGACACTGGAGTCCTGAGGAGACGCGTGTTTCTTCACCCCATTGGAATAGAAACAGTTTCTCGTTTTGTTGTTGTTGAGTCACCTCCGAGTCCCCGTGACTGGGGATCTGGCACAGTTGGCCATCACACAATCTCGCCATTACCGTGGACAATGTATTCCTGGTTCCGCTGGTTCCGCTCAGCATCTGTTCAGGTAAATCTCTCCAAGCCTTTCTAAAATCCTTCTTATAGAACGATGATGTTCCCTTACTTGCATGTGCCATGATTATTCAGTCATTCCTCAAATGAAGGCATCTATGAGATAATGATTATAAAGCACCTGGAAATGTGAGCGGTTATTATTAGGTATAATTAACCATATTCCAAAGAAAAATATATAAATTCTATATAGAAACATCCTTCCGGACAGTGCTGGCGCCTCCTCCTGTGGCCCGAGTTTCTGGGCTGTGTGCTGCATCATCTGCCCTTTGGGATTGTTGTTGCTCATTGGATCGATCCGAGTTCCCAAGACTCCCAGTATCGTTGCACACATCGTTCCGCATCCCTCTGCATCACCCCTTTTCCCAGGTCCTTCCAAAGCCATTCCCTTCATCATTTCTTAAGGTGGAAGGGAAAGGAATATAGCTCCTACTGTGTGCCAAAGTGATGGCCACAGCCGGGAAACATCCGGGAAGCCGGAGGGCCCAGCGTCAAGAAGCAAGTTCAGATTTGGCTTTGGATCCTCCGGAGCTGACCAAGGTACTTTTCCTATCTGCCTCAGTTTCCTCACCTCTCAAGTGGAGATCATACTATAGGACCTAACTCCCAGAGAGGTTGTGAACATCAAAGGCGACAGTGGACTAACTTGCAAGCCTTCAAGTGCTCCAGAAATGCAGCAGTGGCTATTATTATTCTTTCCCTTCTCAAAAGCTTCAGAGGCTCTCTCTTCTCTCCCGAAGGAGATGGAGATTCCACATCCTGGCCAGGAATCCATTCTTAATCGGAACCCACTCTGCCTCTCCATGCTCGGATGACTTTGCTGGTTTTCCTCTCTCCATCATTTCCTGTATGCAGCTGGCTTTGGATAGATCTGTAGATCACTGAGGGCTCAGAAGGGATCAGCATTGAACGATGGGAAAAGGGAGAACAATCCAAGAAAATCTGGGGGAACGTGGGAGACAGAAAGTGGAGAAGACTCTTGTTTTGTCTGCCATGAAAAGTGACCTCTGAACTGGAGACAACGGATCCTAGATGCCCAGAGGAACTGACGTGGAAGTTAAGGACAGAGGGGATCTGGCTACTGAGCTTAGAAACTGACCCAGCTGACTACGTGGGCCGCCATAATTGTTTAGCCCTCACCAGAGGTGTCTGCCAGGCTGAGACCGACAGAGGAGAGACCACCGGTGTGGAGAACCCAGGTTCCACTTTTCAAAAGAAAAGGAATGGGATCAGATATCCTCAGGCCAGTGACTTTGACTTTCATTCCTGGAGAAATTTCAACATGGACTGAAGGCGCCATTAGTGAATTACTAGAAAGAGATGCTCTGAGCTATTTTACACTTTCTTTCTTTTTCTTTTATTCAAGTCTTCTTGTACAAAATGATCAGTGTGAAAACGTTTTACATGATTGCACATATTGGATTGCACCACCTTGGGAAGGGGGGAGGAAAAGAAGAAAGGATAGAATTTGTAGCTCAAAACTTTTTAAACGAGGCAGAGCCAAGATGGCGGAACCCAAACTCTCCTTCATTCCCCTCCACATACCTTTAAATAATGACTCTAAAATTCTAGAAGAGTAGAAGCCACAAAAAGATGCAGTGAAACAAGTTTCCAGCCTAAACCAACTTTAAAAGTCAGCAAGAAAGGTCTGCGGCACCTGGGTGAGAGAGAGCACCGTCCAGCTCTGGCCTGACCCCAGAAAACCAGCTACAGACCTCGGGAACCACGGAATCATCGGTGACGGCCACTTCCAGAGCTCTCACACACAAAGGGGTCGAAGGACTGATCAGAAGGAGATGACTGGGGATCCTTTTGCCAGCACTGAGGCAGGACACTGATGCTTTCCCCATGCTTGGATCTTGTTGCAGCCTTGGATGGCGATCCAGGAGGAGCACTAGCACACCACGGGCAACGGGGGACCATCCTCACAGTTCCAGGGCAGTCACACAAGGCAGACTTGTGGTCACTCAGACCCAAGAAGTAGTAAATGCTTAGATCATATGGCCTTGGAAGAACTGAAAATGTAGAGGTACCCGGAAGCACTTCTGAAATGGGCTGCACAAAACCCCTGAAGCTTGGGGTAGGGCTCACTCCACCCTGGAAGCAGAGCCCCACTTTAACAAAGACTTCAAAGTCAAGTAAGAGACTGAGAAAGGAAGCAAACACAGAAAAAGATTCTTACCCTAGACAGTTACTATGGTGACGATGAGCAAAACATCACTCAGAAGATAACAATTGAATTACAACAATAACGCAACAAATCTTGCTCCCTCTGAGCGTGGAGGTAGACGGTGCTGTGCTGTTAGATATTTAACAATCGACTCTGAAAAACATGACACATTTTAAAGTATTTTATCTCTCTCCCAGTATATGTAAAAACATTTTTTAACATTAAAAAATTTTGAGTTCCAAATTCTATCCTTCTTTTATCCGCCTCATATGGTAAGCAATCTTATATAGGTTATACATGTGTAATCATGTCATATACTTCCATAGTAATCATTTTGTGGAATGATTTATGATTATTATAATTATATATTATTATAAGTAAAACACTTCTTCCTAATTGTAAGTTCTACCTCTTTTCTTCCCTACATTTTCCTCCTTTTTCTTTATTTATGATGCTCCAAAAAAGAATAAAAGCACCCTGTTTTCTAGTGAATGTCTTCTCTGCTCCTTGAGGACACTGGAGTTCTGAGGAGACACTTGTTTCTTCACCCCCATTGGAATAGAAAAAGGAAAGAGGAAGGAAGGAAGGAAAGAAAGAGAGAAAGGGAGGGAGGAAGGGAAAGAGAGAGAGAGAGGAGAAAAGGAAGGGGAAGGAAGGAAAGAAAGAGGAGGAAGGAAGGGAGAGAGAAGGGAGGGAAGGAGGGAGGGAGAGAGTGAAGGAAAGAGGAGGAGGAAGGAAGGAAGGAGCTTTAATCTACATTCAGAAGATTTCTGTTCTTTCTCTGGAGGCAAATAGCATTTTTCACGATGAGTCCCTTGAGAGGGCCTTGGATTCACTGCGTGACCTAAAATAGCTGTCTTTCACACTTCTGAATCAGACCCTCACTGTCACTGTGTACAATGTTCACTTCACGTTGTATCAGTTCGCCTGTTTCCAAAATAACATGACGCATTTTAAGTCTGACATCACTCATGCTTTCTCCCGTGCTTTCTTAAGTTTAGACAATCAACAAAACCATAAATCAATTCTGATCTGTAGCATTTTCCAAGAGCTATAAATGCTCCCATTAAACACTTAAAAGTGGCTCTTGAGACGGCTTCCTTGGAGGTGGGAGACTACAAGGTTATAACACTGTCACATGTGGCCATTACATCGATTTTTTTCTTAATTTTATTGCTTTAGGAAAGAACAAACAAATTTTAAAATACGGAATTGAGAAAAATACAGCAATAAAACTGATTTTGAAAGTTGAGAATGGGGGGAGGCGGGCGAAAAAAGCAGCTCTTACTAGATTGACTTTAGTGTGTTTTAAAAAGTCATTCATTAAGCACCTACTGTATGCCAGGCACTGTGCAGTGGGGAGACAAAGGTAAAAGATTTCCCTATCTTCAAGGAGCTCACAGTCTAAAGGAGGAAATAACAAGTGAATATATGTATATACACATATACCTTTTATATGATATATGCACAAACAAGTTCTCTACAGGATAAGTAAGAAATAATTAGCAGAGGGAAGACACTGGGGTTAAGAGGAGCTGGGGGAGCCTCCTGGAGAGATGAGGCGTGAGGTGAAAGGAAAGAAGTTGGGAAGCAGAGTGGGAAGGGAAGGACATCTCAGGCGGGACCGGGGGACAGAGCAGGAAAGCGGCCAGAGCAGCAGGGAACGGCCAGAGCCAAGAGATGGAGGGCCTTGCACTGAAGCCCGTCAGGGAGTCAGGTGTAAAAAGGCTGTGAGTGAGGAGGGGGCAGGTCGTGAAGGTTTTGAATGGCAGGGCACTTTGTAGTGGAGGTGACGGGGGCTCTTGGGATAGCGGGGGAGAAATGGGCAGCTGTGCTTTAGGAGGATCACTTTAGCGGCTGAATGGAGGATGGATGGGGGGAAGACTGAGTCAGGCAGAGCTCCCCCTTCTCCCAGCAGCCACTGCAGTAGCCTGGGCCGAAGGGGAGGAAGGTCCGCGCCAGGGTGGGCAGGAACAGGAGAGAAGGGTGAGAACTGGGCAGATATCCTCAGAGGAGACTTGCCAACAGCCTGGAGGTGAAGAGGGGCTGGGCTCAGAAAGAGTGAGGGAGCAATGCCCTCAGGTTGCAGGCCTGGGACCCCGGAGGAGGTGGTTCCCTTGAGTTTAATAAGAAAGTTAGGAAAATGGCTGGGAGGGAGGGGGGATAATGAGATCAATTCAAGGCACATTGAGCTTAAAATGTCAGCGGCACGTCCAGCTTGCGACGTCCAAGGGGTAAGAGAGAGGTCAGGGCTGGAGAAGTCAGGCTGGGAAGCACTAGAGCACCAACTCCCAGGAGCTCTCGAGGAGATGACCAAGTGGAAGCATCTATTCCTCCCCAGAAGAGAAGGCCAGGGCAGAGCTTGGGGGGCACCTGGGTGAGTGGGGAGAGATTCCTCCTCTTCAGCCTTCCAGGATCCCCATCTTCATCCCCCACTTCAGAGACTCTGGCTGTAATCACTAGCAAAAGTTACCCTCCCAGTACTCCTGGCATTTTAGAGGATGCCCCCATTTTAGAGATGAGGAGCCTGAGGCAGATTGAGGAAGTGACTTACCTAGATTCAAACGGCTGGCAAGGTTCTGCATTCAGGTTTTCCCAGCTCCAGGCCCAGGCTCTCCCTGCTGCCGGAGCCGCCTCCAGATACATGGTCAGAGAGGGGCCAGACTCAGGCCTTCCGGGGGATGCTGGAGTGATCTGGCCAGTAGATAAGGCCCTCAGTCAACCGTGTCTGCACCTGTGCTCAACAATGGGTGTGAAGACAAATTAGGTGGGTCACGGTCTCCCTGACCTTTTCTCCACCGAACAATTGCATGGACCACCCCTTATCTGGAGCAGATTAAACGTTAACCATTTTCCCTGGGAGGGTCACAAAGCAGCTTGGGAAACCCTGAGACCAATAGCTCTGCCTCCCAAAGGAAGGGGCGCAGGGCCCCCCACGGACCCTCTGGCTGGCTCCCGGGAGGCCCTCAGACCCCGGGGTGCGCTTGGGAAACCCTGAGATCAGTAGCTCTGCCTCCCGAGGGCCTGGGGGAGAGCCCCAGGGAGGACATTGATTAGTTGTAGAAGAGGGCGGCCGCCAGGCCGGGGAGAGATGGGAAACGAGGTGGGAGCCCTGTCCCTTCCCTGACGAGGAGGCAGTGGGACATGGCGAAGGGGGCTGTGCTTGAGTCAACAGATTTGGATTTGGACTCTGGCCCCTTTGTGATTCGGGGGACGGCGGTGACCCCCTTGGGCTGCATTCTCCTGAAAAATGGGCTCAGTCCCCTGCCCCTGAGTCCCTCCCAGCTCCCTTCCAGTCTGAGAAGCTGCCAGCATCGGCAGGGCCGTCGGGCAGAGGTTAGGTTTGTGGGTTTGCCCCAGAGGGTAGAGATGGACAAAGTAAAGGGAGAGCTTCGCACCCCAGCGATCCCCGGTGGCCCAGGCTGACCCGGGAAGCAGCGCTCGCCTCTCCTGGGGGCAACCCCGTCACTCATGCTCTCAGCTTCAGTGGCATAGTGCCACGGGGAGAGCGTGGTGCCACGGAGGAGGGCATGGTGCCATGGAAGAGGGCGCAGTGCCACAGGGAGAGCATGGTGCCACAGAGGAGGGCATGGTGCCATGGAGGAAAGCTCAGTGCCACAGGGAGAGCGTGGTGCCACAGAGGAGGACATGGTGCCATGGAAGAGGATGCGGTGCCACAGGTAGAGTGTGGTGCCACAGAGGAGTATGTGGTGCCATGGAGAGCGTGGTGCCATGGAGGAGAGCTCAGTGCCACAGAGGAGGACATGGTGCCACAGAGGAGGACATGGTGCCACGGGGTGAGCATGATGCCATGGAAGAGGACGCAGTGCCACAGGGAGAGCTCAGTGCCACAGAGGAGGACATGGTGCCATGGAAGAGGATGCGGTGCCACAGGTAGAGTATGGTGCCACAGAGGAGGATGTGGTGCCATGGAGAGCGTGGTGCCATGGAGGAGAACTCAGTGCCACAGAGGAGGACATGGTGCCACAGAGGAGGACATGGTGCCACGGGGTGAGCATGATGCCATGGAAGAGGACGCAGTGCCACAGGGAGAGCGTGGTGCCACAGAGGAGGACATGGTGCCATGGAGGAGAGTGCAGTGCCATCCAGGAGGGCAACAGGTCAGGGAGCGCCTGGGAGGCAGAGAGAGGGTCCTTCGTTATCACAAAGCTCGAGGCCTTGGAGTAGCCAGCGCCCTGGCACAGGTGGTTGTGGGGAACCATGGCTGGTAGCTCGGCCCTGCCTGGAACTGCTCCTGCAGCATCAGAAAACCATTATCGGGCCCTCCCTCAGTCAGTGCCTGGCCGTGTGTCGGCAGCAGAGACAGGATCCCGTTCTGGGAAGCAGGAGTCCCGGACAGTTCTGGGAAAGGGGCGGGCGTGTGCAGGAGGGGCAGGTTAGGAACGGGCGCCCGCCTGCTCAGCCCCGGCCTCCTCGGCCCCTTTGTCCCTCACAGGCCAGACCCTGGCGAGACTGAGGGCAGCCGCTGAGGGCCAGGCCTGGAAGGCCCAGACGCAGCCCAGGGCGGGGGACTCTGAGGCTTATGGCACGGAAGCCGTGAATTCTCACTTGTGTCCCAGTCATCGGAAATGGGAGGAAGGGAGGGGGGGAGGGGCGGAAAGAGAGGGGGGAGGAGGGCGGGAAGGGAAATAGTGTAAGGTGGCTGGGGAGGGAGAGAAAGGGGCTCTTTTGTACTGTTCTGACTTCCTCACACTGGAGGTCTTCGCTGAATTCTGGGCCTGGCTCCCACAGTGGGACAAAGGGGGAGTAAAGGGAAGCCGGAGAAATTATGGCGCGGGAATGTGAGAGTTACTGGGCTGTGGGAAACGCGGGATCGGTTCAGAGGAAGCTGGGAAAACTATCAACGGATGCAAAGAAAAGGCAGGAGAACCAGGAGGGCGGCGCACACAGGGAGAACAGGGTGAAGACAAACGTTGGGAAAGACTGGAGCAATTTGGTCTGGGAGCACCAGGCACTGTGGCGGAGAGCTGATGGTGAGAGCTCTCCCTCGGCCCGGTGGGGGGAGGGGGGCGGGAGGCAAGCCTTGTTTCCCGTGACCATCCACGTTGGGCCCACGTTGCTTTGTTTTTCAATAGTTTCAGTTTTTTATTGAATTACTTTTAATGGAAATAAATGGAAACAATCGTTCAGTGATGGAGAGCCATCTCCACCCATGGAGGCCTGTGGGAGCCGTGCGGGTCACAGCGCAGCACTCACTCTTTCTTTATCGTTTGCTTGCGCTTTGTTTTCTTTCTCAGGTTTTTCCCTTTCTAGATCCAATTTTTCTTGTGCAGAGAGAGAACGAGAACTATGTACCCATATATTGGATTTAGCACATGCTTTTACCCATGTATACCCGAGCACGCAAGAGGGCCAAGGTTCCTCCTGGCGAGGGGGTCAGCAGTGAGTCCCGCACGGGACTATTCTTTGGGCGTTGGGGTGGAAGCCCGGGGGCACTGGGACTGCCCGGCTCCCCGTGAGCTTCACCCCCACGGCCACCAGCCTCGGTCTGAGCCGCTCTTCTCGGGGCATCCACACGTGTCCTCCCTAAGCAGCTCCCCGGAACTGGAGGCAAACAGATCCGCCGAGCCCCGCATCCGAGCCCCGCATCCTCCCCCCCCTCCGAGCCCCGCATCCCAGCTGTGCATCCCCCGCATCCCAGCTGCGCATCCTTCCCCATCCGAGCCCCCCATCCGAGCCCCGCTGCCTACTGATTCTCTTATCTCCGGCCGAGCCCAAAGCCTCCCTCTCAGACACCATTGTCTCAGGCAACTGTTTGTTTTCCAGCTGCCTGAAATGGGCCTCGGAGGGCGGGAGTCCCGGACTCGCCCCGGGGGTCTCTCGGCCCTCCACTTCCTCCCCTCGGAGTCACTGATTCCAGCCGGTCCCAGAAAGGGGGTGGGGGGGCGCGGAGGGAGCGCAGGGAGCCACCGGATTAGACGGGTCTGCAATATTATACGTGAATGCAGAGATGTCCGTGCGCCCTTGGACGGACCTAGAGTGGGCGGCCGTGTGTGAGTGTGTGTGTGTGTGTGTGTGATAACTGGCTTCCTTTTAAAAATCACACAAGCACGTGGCCGCCAAACACGTGCAGGAGTGTGAGCGCCTGCGGGGAGACGGAGGAGGGGTCTTGCGGTCTTTGTTCTAAGAGCCCTCCCCCTTGTGGCCTTGGCAAAGCGGGGTCCTTCCTTGGCCTGGGGGAAGCTCCATCTTGGCCCTTCCCGTCAGATGGACCGCTGTGGGCTGGGAGTCGCCTCCTGGGGATCTAGGGAAGGTTCTGTAGAACGTGGGCCTCACGTGGCCGGAGGAGCCGGCGGGAAGATCCCGGGGCCCATTTTCCCCAAAGGTGCCCTGGGAAATTCAGTGCTCACATCCCGCCCTCCTGCTCCCGGAACACCGGGAGGTTATGGCTGCGGCACCGAGCGGGAGGAAACCCGGCCAGCCTCGGAAAGGCGGCAGTGAGGCTCCCTTCTCCGGGGCATCGCCCTTCTCCGGGGCACCTTCCTCCCACCCGCCTTTGCACACATCAGCCCGCCTCTAAAGACGTGAGACCCAGGGCTAGGAGGGAGCTTGAGGGAAAATTCAGCACCTACAACAGTCCGCGCTGTGCCAGGTAGTACAAATGCTAACCCATTTGAGCTCCTGACAGTCCCGGGAGGAAGGGACTACCATTACCCACATTTTACAGATGAGAAAACTGAGGCAGAGGTTAAGGGACTTACCAAGATTCATCTAGGCTGGATTTGAACACAGATCTTCCTGACTCCAGTCCCGCTGCCGCTCTCCGCATTGCATGGTCAGCCACGAGATCGCCTGCTCCAGAGGAGGAGCCCAGGCCAGCATGGAGGGAGCAGGCGCAGGTTCTAGGATGAGCAGACCCACAATCCGCTGCCTCCTCGGGTCCCTCCTTTCCTCAGTGGGCCCGTCCCTGAAAGGGGGCCACGAATTGTCTAGAGAGAGAACAGAGGCCGGAATTTCTATTCTCCTCTGGGACCTTTGGTTTATGTGGGAATCCTCCTGGACTCTGAGCCTTGATGGTACATGGCCCCGCTGACCCTAAAATGCATATTCAGGCCCCTGATGCTCCATCCTTTATCTCCATCCTCCACAGTTCTGGGAGCACCACCAGCCCTCCCCACCCCCTTTCCTCGCCCTCCATCCCTTATCTTCCATCCTTCCTCTCCCACAGTTCTGGGAGCACCACCGGCCTTCCTCAACAGTGATTCCCCTTAGAGCCCCATGCCCTCCTGACTCACTCCTGGAGCTTCCATGCGAACCAGGCTGCTGAGAAGGGCCTGACTCAGCCCCCCCCCCAGGAAGCCCTCGGCATTGGTCCTTTGGCCTGGGATCCCTGGTGCTCCTGAGCATGCTCCCAAATCATGGGAAAGGGAGGACCCAGGGGGGAAAGCAGCTTTTGGGTGCAGGCCACTCTCCAGTTGTGTGACATTGGACAGGCCATGGTCCCTCTCAGCTTTTGTTTCCTGAGCCCTAAAATGGTGGGGGTGGGCGCTCTCCTTCCAGGTCCCCCAACTCCAGAACGCTGTCAGGCGTGTTCCAGAGGGGCTAGAACCGTGGGAGGCCGGGGGCTCTGCTCTCTGCAGGAGAGGGCAAGGCAGCAAGTCCTCGCGTTGGACCCATTTTAAGGGGGGCCAGAGCTATTTGAGCCAGAGGAATGGCCTGCCCGGCCCCGCGGGCAGTGACTCAGCTGCTGACACTGGCTTTTAGCAGCCGCCTGGCAGCAGGGGTTGGAGGACCCGGGCTTAGTCTCCAGACCATTCTCCTCCAGGCCAAACCACGGCCTTTTCAGAATCGGAGGTTCTCCAGCTACCAAGAGACTGTGTGTATGTGGGGGGAGGGACGATTTGGGGATAGAAAGTTTGAGCCTAAATGGCTCTGAAACCAGTTGTGTTGAAATGAACCATTCTTCTGGTTCAGCCATTTGGTGGTGGTGGTTGGGGGGGTTGGAGCTCTGAACAAGGAGCACTCAAACTGTGCCCACCCCTTGTCACCACTGGTCTGTGTCCCAAGGAAAAGGGGAGGAAGGACCCCCGTATGTGACAGCTCTTTTGTGGTGGCGAGGAATTAGAAACCGAGTGGCTGCCCATCGACAGGGGATGGTGAATCGGGCAGTGATGTGTGAGGGAAATGGAATATCAGCGCGGCAAGAAATGGCAAGCAGAGTGATCGCAGAGAAACAAAAAACCGCACGTGAACTGACGCTGAGGGAAGAGAGCAGAGTCAGAACCCCGGGCAGGGTAACAGCAAGGCCCTTGGCCAAAGATCTGGGGATTTCCCAGTAATGCAATGATCCGAAGGACGGTGAAATTCGCCCTCAGCCTCCGGAAAAGAATTGGTATTTTAATACGGACTGAAGCGTGATTTTTCACACACCCCCTTTTTTTTGAGTTTTTTGGTACAAAATGACTAGTGGAGATTTTTATGTAATTGCACATAGATAAGCTATATCTGCTTACTGTCTCAGGGAGGGGGGAAAGAAGGGGAGGGAGGAGAAATAGAATCGGGAACTAAACTTTAAATAAAGATGTCTTTTTAAAATAAAAAAAAAAAATAAAGGATCAATTGAATGGGGAAAAAAAGAAATGATCCGTACTTCGATCCAAAAACAAATATTTGGGTGCTGTACCTTGTAATAGCCCTGTTTTCCAGGAACCTGAAAATTTTCCATTGAAGGGATTGTTTTCTCTTGTTACTTAATAACATCTGAGCGGCAAGCTGTTCCCTTTACTAACAGTCTGATAGCAGGGGCTCTTATCAGCAGATAAACTCAGCCTGATCCTGCAGTTTGGACCTTCCTGGGATCGAAAAAAAGCAAAAAAGCTAATTCAGCTGGAGAAAAAGCAAGGTGTGGGGAGTGTTTTCTCTGGCTCTTCGATAACAGGGTCTTATTTCAAAGCCAGCCTTTAAGGAGCTCTCGGTCCCCAGGGAGGGAGGTGAGCATCGAGAAGCCAGCAGAGGTGTGACATTCCCAAACTGACAATCACCAAGTCCCCATCGCCTCCAAAGGCGCTTTTGACCCAAGCTGGGAAAGCCAGGGGATGGGGAAGAGCTTGCCCTAGAGTCTGGGGCTCTGGGAGGGCTCGGAAGCCTCTAGTCAACGGCCCTGGAGCCGAGAGAGAAGTCCCCTGTACTTGACCATATCATTGGTAACTGGGGCAGCCAGGATCTGAATAAAGTCTACAGGACCAGCCGTCCTCTTCCTTTGGTAGAAATGGCCATTGGTAGAAATGGCCAAATGGACTGGCTCCCTACCACGGGGTCTAGATTTGGGTTACGAGAACCCGGGAGCTTGAGGCACCGGGCCCCCGTGTTTGCACAGACATTCAGAGAGGAAGGGGTCTTCTGGGACCCCCCACTACTGGAGACAGCCTAGAGCCGCAGAGAGCCTTGCTTGGGACTCTCAAGTCTTGCTTTGTCTCCTTGTTAATCCCCTCCTTGCTCCTCCTAGGAGGGCCAAATACCCCCTCCCCCACAGGACAAGCCTTCCGGGGTCTGCAGAGATGTCCAGGGGTGGGAAGTGAGCAGGAGCATCTCTCCAGTGCCCACAGGAAGGCTGAGCCATGGGTCATAGAGAGATGGGCAAGCGGGGTGGGGGTGGGGGCTGTCGGAGGAAGAGCCCAGCTCATCCTGCAGCCGAGCAGAGGCCAGTGTCTGCACTTTGCCCTGCCGGCCTGGGGAGGATGCAGGGGAACGTAAAGTCTGGCTCTTGGAGCCCCTCGGTGGGGCGGAGGAGCCAAGCCCCGCTTCCCAGGCCCTTGCCCTAACCCTGCCATCCTTCTCGCTTTGCTCAGCAGATAAACCAGATGGGAAGGGTCAGCGGGCTCGGCGATAACCGCTCACGTGGCTGCAGGGATTCACGGGCTTCCAGAGGCCTCCCCCAGCCTGAAGGTCTCCGGCCAAAGCCGCCGTATCTTTGGAGAAGGGAAGAGTTCCCCTCTTGTTTCCTCTGGTCCCTGAGCACACCCCTTGCTGGCTCCCAAGCAAACGGCTCTTTGGGGGCTCCCAGAGCACCGGGACCCTCCCTCCTCACATGGGCCGAGGCAGCCCAGAGGCCTTGCTGCTTTCACATTGGATCTTTGGGGTGGTTTCTGAGAACTCTTGTCCGCCCACCCACTGAGGTCCTCGGGCCAGAAACGAGGAGTGGGGCCGAGGCACGAACTTCTTCCATCTGGGCTTCGGGCATCTCCCCCAGACCAGGGTCTGAATGTCTCTCTCTCTAAGCCTCAGCTTCCACATCTCCATAATGGGGATAGTTATCCTTGGTCTCACCCTTGCTCTACACTTCTGAAGCCATCCGGCTTCCCTCAGCCTGAAACTCAGCCATCAGAGGCTCCTCCTCCTGTTCTCCACTCGGAAGACAGAAGATTTTCCTGCTGTTGAGCATAATCTGTCTCTACAGGTTTGATCCTGGTTCTCCTTCTGGTGTCGGAGCCATCAGAAACCATCCCTGTAGAGCCTTTCAGCCATGGAAAGCTTTAGGACCCCCTAAAATGTGCCCAGGCCGGCTCCTACCAGGGAGAGGCCCCTCTGGGGGAGCGCGTCCCCGGAGCGCAGCCCAGGGGCACAACGGCCATCCGGGAGCCGCCCATCCGGGAGCCGCCCATCCCTGCCGACCTGACGGGAAGTCATGGAAACTCTCTCATCTTTTTCAGACCTTGGCCCACCTCCCTCTTATCCCTTGGACTTGTCCATGTAAATTTTCAATCCAAGTGTCAGACTTGATATTGCTCCCCCCAGGTCTTCTCTGGGCCTTGGAACTTGAGATCTTGACCAACCTCTTGTGGGGTGGATGCGCAGCTCGCCGTTCTCCCGAGCTTTGTGCGCGTTTCTGTTACCGTGAGCGTGCTCCGATGCTTCCACCAAGACATTCGCCAAAACAAGGTCGCCCACAAGGTGGAGTTGCGCTTCAGTCTTAAACTGCGATGTAGATGGCTCAAATTCAACATGTCCCCAGGGGAGCTCGTGGTCTTTCCTCCTAAACCTCCTCCTCCTGCCTTCCCTTGTCCTGTCAAGGGCAACACTCTCCTTCCACACTCTCAGGATCCCCCCCAAGTCATCCTGGATTCCTCACTCTCCCCCCTCATCCAGTATGGTGACAAGACTTGTTGATTTCACCTCTGACATCACTGGTTGATTTCATGTTGATTTCACCTCTGACATCACTAGTTGATTTCACCTCTGACATCACTGGTTGATTTCACATTGATTTCACCTCTGACATCACTGGGCTGTTCCACAAACAAGACTCTCTATCTCTCTGTCCCTGGCATTGTATCTGCCTCCCCCTCCTGCCCCTCCCATGCCTAGAATGCTCCTCCTCCTCCTTTACACCAACTACTGAGCTCTCTGGCTACTTTATTAAGAATTATTCATTTATTATTAATGATATTATTATTAATGATAACTTATTAAGTTCCAACTAAAATCTCCCTTCTACAGGAAGCCTTCCCCACCCCCTCTCCATTCCAGTGCCTTCTTTCGGTTAGAGATGTTCTACTCCTCCCATACGCATCTTACTTTGTATAAATTTGCTTGTTTGCTCCCCTTAGAATGGGAGCTCCTTAAGGGCAGGAACTTTTACCATTCCTTGTATCCCCAGCACTAACCCAGTGCCTGATGCATGGTAGGTGCTGAATAACTATATTTATTGATGGATGGGTGTACACACACACACACACACACACACACACACACACACGTGTGTAGGATCTGGACATACAGATATAGACCCTGCTCGCCATTCCCCAGAGAGAAGTGACCAAAGCCGGTCCCCAAAGAACTCTGAATTATTAAACAAGCCTTCCAAAGAAGCCTCCATGTCCTCATCCTCATCATCCTCATATGAGAAAAACAATTCCAAAGTTTCATCTGACACACATCAGCGCAACAGTCATTGAGGGGGGCAGGAGGGGAAGCCCGCATCCATTGGTGATGGAGCCTTAAGAGGGGCTCCCGTTTTGAAAAGCAAGTAGGAATTACGCAAATAAAGTTACTGCAAAGTCTCTTCCTTTGAGCTCAGGCTTCATTATTTGGCTTATGCCCCAAGGAAAAAGGAGCGATTCCAAAGGACAACCAGAAGGGCTTAGATTAGATGGAATTGGGAAGCTTGATCCTGGGTGAAAATAATGCCTGAGAGGGAGAAGGCTGCGGGCAACTGAGCACCACTTTAAATCAGACACTCTGCTAAGCTAAGAGTCAGCTGTCCATCCCCAACGGAGGGGCCGAGATGAGACTCCCAGCAGAGGCGGGATCCAAGAACACGGGATTCTCGAGAGAAGAACCACAAACTGTCAACAGTCATGTGCAAGAGTCTTCAAGCCTCTGTCTTTCCTCGTGTCACTCTCTCTCCATCTCTATGTCTCTCTCCTGCCTCCTCTTTCCTCTTTCTGTGTCCCTTTCCCCCTCCCTCCCTCTCTTTTTTTTCTCTCTCTCTCACCTTCCTTTGCCTTTCTTTCTCTCCCTCTCACTTTTTTTCTCTTTCAGTCTCTGTCTTTATCTCTCACTGTCTCTCTCTAAATGTAGCAGCCCCACACAAGCTGAGCCCCACTGCTCCCCAGTCAGTCCAGCAGCTTCAGATCACCCAGCAGCACCCCCATTCTCGGGGGTCACTGATGTCAGCAGCAGGTCGGTTTCAGCCTCACTCTAGTCCAGAATGCCCAGCAGGTCTCCCCAGGCCAGAGATCCCTGGCCCCCATTACCACCGCCCCAGCTCATGCATCACCTCTGGAAGCTCCCAGGTGTGACAGTCCCTTCCTCCCCTCCAACTGCTGTTCCCTTCCAGCCTCCGCCAAATATCATCTTCTGGCACCACATTAGACTGGAATCAGAAGATCTGAATTCAAGTCCAGGCTCAGACTCTTACCAACTGCATGATCCTGGGCAAGTCACTTAACCTCTATATGCCTCAGTTTCCTCATCTATAAAATGGGTCTCACAATAACACCGACCTCCCAGAGTTGAGGATCAAACAAGACAGTTATCCTGAAGTGCTCAGCACAGTGCCTGGCACATAGTAGTCTATATAAATGTTCACTCCTTTTATTATCCTTATCGTTAGGATTCGGAAGGAAACCTGGACTAGCAGGCCAATCCTACACAGTGCTTGCCCCTCCCTCTCCCAGCCCCTCTCAGTGATTGTCGGCCAGCGGGACAAAGTGGCCAATGACAGCATAATAGAAGGGAGGTGTCCATTAGTCCCTGCTTTGTGCCAAACCCTGGGCCGAGGACCAGCAGAGCATCCTACGTGATCTGCCCGCAAGGCAGAGGAAACAAGAGACTCCTAAGGGAGGCTTTGGACTAGACAAAAGGGTGCAGGGTCTGGCTCTTCTCTCAGTCACTGGGAAACATTCATTTCCGACGTGAGCCACTGGACAGGGCTGCAGGAGCAGTCACAGCCCAGACCGCATCTTCCCAGGGGCCACCTCCCAGGGTGAGGGCTGTGGGCACCGGGCTGGAAGCCTGACCCTTCCCAAAGCCCTCGGTTCAAGAGCCTGGGCCATCTCCACGGGCGGTTGGGGTGGAAAGGGCAGTTTGACTCGCCTGGCACAGACTGCTCTGCCCTTCTCAGGGTGTCCAACTTTTTGTGGAACCCTGCCTAAGTATCTGACCTTCTTGATAGAGTAGTTAGTTTGGCCCAATTTATTTTCTTTCTTCCACTTTTTAAAGTTCTTCCTTATAGGGAATAGCTCTCCAGAACTGGGTATGAGGAAGTATACAGTAGAAAATGTAAGCGACATAAAAAATAAAAGCCATCAACAAAATCATATCCAAAGACTGCAGTTCTAGGATTTTGTCAGACTCTACCTCACTCTTCCTTATCTGAAACTCTGATGAGCTTTTATCTTCTTTGTTCCCTCCTGTGGTTCCACCCTGTTCCTCACTGTCTTTCTGAGACTTTGACCAGGGCTCAATAGTCATAACACCAGGTCTTGAGGGATTCTGGAATGGAGTCTCCAGATGAGCCTTCCTTGGAACCGTGAACACACAAAGACAGAGAGTAATTTTTTTTATCATCTTTTTACTCATCTTGGGTTTCAAGCCTCTCTTTATCATTTTTATTCTATCTTCTCAAGACCAAAGGTCCTTCTCTTGGGCAGAGAAGACACAAATAAACAAACAAAAATGAGTCATTTTGTTTTCTCTTCATCCTCCTCATTCCATCCCCCTTGGTAATGGCGTCCATCTAATCTCCTCCTTGCTCTTCTTTTCCCCAACACAACTTTTCTTGTAGTTCTTTTTTTTGGGACAGTCTCAACTTGGTCTGAGCTTTAGCCCTCCAGATATAATTCTTAAAGTGGGGGACCTTTCAAATTCACCCCCCATTACATGCTCTTGTTTCCCTTTTCTATTTGTCTTAAAAGTTTGCCGGTAGATGAATTACTTAGATAGTCCCATTCGTGTCTTTAAACAACTTCGCACTTTTGTATTTGCTGATATTATTTCTGTAGGGGGGGGAGGGGAGATCCTCAGTATGATTCAGCAGAAGCCCTAGCTGGGCAGGAGCTCAAGGTTTGTTCAGTTGGCTTCAGTTAGGTCCAACTCTTCGTGATCCCGTTTGGAGTTTTCTTGGCAAAGATACTGGGGCGGTTTTCCATTTTCTTCTCCAGTTCATTTACAGATGAGGAAACTGAGACAAATGGGGTTAAATGACTTGCTCAGGATCACACGGCCACTGGGTGTTGAATTTCAGATTTGAACTCAGGAAGAGGAGCTAAAAGTTAAAGACATTGAAGTGGAAAGGGAAAATCCTTCAGATGTGAAATAACCAACTTTCTGGCCATGGGAGTGGGGCAGATAGCCATCGATCTAGTTATAATTCCCAAAGAGGCTGAACTGAAGCAGACCCAGCTGAGGCTGGGGCTCTTTGACTTCTCTCTGTGCTCAGGCTCCCTTGATCAGTCTGGTGAAGATGATGAACCCTTTCTCAGAATCCTATTTCTCAGTTCGATTCAATGCAACAAACATTTATTAAGCACCTACTACATACTAGGCATTATGCTGAATTCTAAAGAAAAAAATTTTAAAAGGAGTTTATAATCTAATGGGGGAAGAAATTTTGAAATGTATACAATAATATAGGATTGCAAAGGAAACTTTTAAAATATAGTTATCAAAACATATATTAAAAAAATAAGATTATAGAAGCCAGGTTAAGACCCTTAACCTAAGGCAAGATGGAGTGACTGACTAAAAGAAGAGGCTTTTGAATCAAGAAGGGATTATCAGACAGGGGAGCAAGGCAACTCCTTAGAGGAGACTTCTGAGGAAATTAAAGGGACTGGGATTCAGACAATCAATCAACCAATTATTAAACATGTAAGCGTCGTGCTAACTAATGGAAATACAAAAAGGCAAAAGGAGCTTGCAAGCTAACGGGGGAGAGGAAGTAGAAACCAGTACACACAAAGTCAATATAAGCCACAAAGCCCTAAATAGAAGTTGGGTGGGGATGTGAAGGGGGGCGGGATTGGCAGGAGAATACCTTCACTTTAGGAAAATCCCTTTGGGATGAATGGAAGAAGTACTGAAGTAGGCAGGCAGGCAGGGGTCTAGGGATGCTGTAACAGGGTCTGAACCAGAGTGGGTCCTGTGTCAGAGGACAGAAGGGCACAAAGAGAGATGGGGCAAAGGGAAAACTGGCACCATATTGGATATGGAGGGTGAGATGGCGAGTTCAGGATGACTAGATTGGGAGGCTGAAGGACTAGGAGGAAGGTGTTGCTCTAGACAGTCATAGGGAAGGCTTTAAGGAGGAAAAGGAGGCTTCAAAGGTAAATGTAGGACAAGTGACCCATCAGGGAACCACTGTCAGGATTCTTCATGGGGGAGGGGGTATCTCTTTGGTCCTGTGATGGGAGGACTGATTCATGAACCAACTCACTGATGAAGTATTCACTGGGTGTGGCAAGAGATCTCAAGGCCTGGGTCAATCACAACTGGAGATTATGCTTGGCTCTGTATCCCCAAGCCACTCTGAAATCAGACATTTAGCCCAATTTGATCAGCAGTTTATCAGCTGGGGCTGGAAATATGGAAATGTTTATAAAACTTGTTTTTATAAAACAACAACACTAAGATAAATGATTATTTCCCTCTTAGGTTGATAACCGATAATTAAATTAGAATTTAGGCTTTCCCTTCTATTTCCTCATTCAGAACCAGCCCCTGTAGGTTATTCAGCTAGTCTCTGAAGGGCATTGATGGTACAAGAGACTGCCCAAACAAGAGACAGGTTTCTCTGTCTTGGATGGGACCCCACCCATTAGGAAACCTTACAAACAGAATCCAGACTAGGTCAAGTTCTTACCCTCAGGACACAAGCTCTTCTCCTTGGGGTCTTCCGTTAAAATTTAGGGTGACCAAGTTAAGGAAAGGGGAGGTCTGAGGAGAAATGCATCCTTGTGCCTCGATTGCTGGAGGCAACGGAATCTCATAGTTAGGTCAAGTTCTGAGAGAGAGGAGCCACCTCCTCAATAATATATCTACCCCATTGATTGTTAACTAATCACAGCTGATTTCAGGGGCACTCCCTTTTCCAAAGGCTTTTAAGCATTCAGTGTTCTCCAGGGGGCATCTTTGGTTGCTGAGAAAAACTACTGGCTTTAATTTATTGATTATTTGCTAGCCTAAATTAATAAATTCATTATTAGTTACCCAGAAACTTTGCTTTTGTAACAACACTCAGAAATGGTCTTGGCAAGACTAAAAACACCTGTAGCCACATTGAGGAAGGAAAATGTAGATTCATCTTCTCTTAAACTCAATGCCTCCTTGGTAGCTAAGTGTGGGAACTGTCCCTGTCCCTTCCCCATCCACAGACCCATAGAATATCAGATCTATAAAGGATCACTTTACAGAGACGAGGCAAGGCACGCAATTAGCTGGAGGTCAAGCTGGGATGAGGACCTGTTCTTTCTGACTTCTGATTTACATTCATTCCGCTTGTCTGCCTTGAAGAAGGAGAACCAGAATTTCCCCTGGAGAGCCACAGAAGCTTCCATTTTTCCTTCAGCAAGTGTCCAGAGGCATGTGGCTGCCAGCCAGGACTGGTGCCTTTTAGATCTGGGGCCTCTTATCAATTTGCAAAGCACTTACAGGCAGTGACCCCAAGGATTGAGCAACGGCTGTTGTCATCTTCGGAGGTAACAGGTCACAGGCCCTTGGAGAGAAGGGGCTGATGAGAGACAAGTAAGCAAAGATCTAGAGCAAATCCACCCCTGTTTGCATTGGGCTTAGCATGGGGGGAGCCAATTTCTGAATGGAGCTTAATAAATTCTCTGCTGTGTATAAGGCCCTGTTCTGGGTCCTCGGGGGTTGCCCATGCCCTGCCCCAGTCCCGGGAGATCCCAGGATTTTAGAGTCCCATGAAGCCTTTGGAATAATAAGGGCCAAGTGCCAGGTTTGGGGAGAAGGAGCCAGTTCAAGAGATGGGAATGTCACACCCTCTTCCGATCTCAAGCTCTGGGATTAATCCACCACTGCCCACAGGGGAATGGCAATGATAAGATATGGGAACAAAATGAGCTGATACCTGCCCAAGGGAGGTCCGTAGGAGGTGTTGGAAAACTCAGTGGAGGGCGGATGCTTCCTGCTTGGACCATTGGGGAGGTGGCCTGGGACGTCTGTCTTTTTGACCCCCTTTCTGTGCTTTCCATTCACCGGGCTCCAGGACCGACTGGTTGAGGCAGCAAGGTGGCTCTAAGATCCAAGAATGCTTCCTTTGGAGAAGCTGCTAACGCTGGCTGAGCTGCCTCTTGTTTGTGAATCTCCCTCGGCTATTGAGGAGAGGGACTGGGATGTTCTGGTCCTGGACATCTCCTGTCTATGGTCTGCAGGCTGGGAAGGTACCTAAAGGAGGTCACCCAGTTCCCCAGAGGCAGGCTTTGAACCCTGGGTCTCCCCTATTCTCTCTACTAGCTGCCCTGCTGATCAGTCACCGGAAAAGACTCAAAGGCCAGAGGAATGCCTTGGAGATTGTTGCTCCCTGCAGGGAAGGGCCATAACCAAGGCCAGGCTTCTGGCTGGCCCAGTCCGGGAGCTTGCACATGGAGACCAAGTCCTGAAGGGCTTCTTCCCACAGCCCGTCAGGGACAGAGAGAAAATGCATTCACTGTGCAGAATGCTATCAAAAAGAGGAAACTGAGGCAGGCAGGAGAAAGGAAGGGGCTTCAGCCCATAAATACTTACTAAGCACCTACTGTGCACAGATGAAAAGCTAGTCTCTGTCCAAGAGCTTACAGTCTAATGGGAGAGACAATGAGCACACAACCATGGACAGACAAAAGGGGAATAACCACAGGGAGGCTCCAGCAGCATTAAGGGAGACTGGGGAAGGCTTTAGCCAAGGGCTATGTTGGATGGGACTTGAAGGGAGCCAGAGAAGCCAGGAAGCAGACATGAGGCAAGGGGGCTGGCCAGAGGAGACGCACAGGGGTAGCCGGTGTCGGGTCTCCTTTGAGGAACAGCCAAGATGCCAAGGACACCAATCTGCATGCTGGGAGTGTAATGGGAGAGAAGATGCAGGAGGGCAGGTTAGGAAGACCTTCCAATACCAAACTGGGGGGGAGGGGTATGTTTGATCCTGGAGGTGATAGGGAGCCACTGGAGTTTATTGAGTAAGGGGTGACATGGAGGCTGAATGGAGGAGTGGGGAGAGATCTGATGCAAACAGAGACCCTGATATGCAACTACTGCAATGGTGCAGGTATGAGATGATGAGGGTCTGAGCCAGTGTGGGTCAGAGGAGAGAAGGGGGTGTAACCACAAGATGGGAAATGGACCAGAGATGCTGCAGAGGGGAAATGGACCAGAGATGCTGCAGAGGGGAAATGGACCAGAGATGCTGCAGAGGGGAAATGGACCAGAGATGCTGCAGAGGGGAAATGGACCAGAGATGCTGCAGAGGGGAAATGGACCAGAGATGCTGCAGAGGGGAAATGGACCAGAGATGCTGCAGAGGAGAAATCGACTAGAGATGCTGCAGAGGAGAAATCGACTAGAGATGGTAGAGGTGAAATCAACCAGAGATGCTATGGAGGTGAAAGGGGTGAAACTGACTGACTTTGGCACCATATTGGATATGAGGGTAGGGAGTGAAAAATAAAGGATGATTCAGGTTTTGAGCCCGGGGCACTAGGGAATGAAATGGTGGTGGTGCCCCAAGTCATAAGGAAGGTAGGAAATGAAAAGGGCAGAGGGGAAAGATCAGGAGTTTTGTTTTGTACATGTTGAGTTTCGGAGTGTATCAAATGTATAGTTTGAGATGTCTGAAAGGCAGTTGGAGACGAGAGAGTGGAAGTTAGCAGAGACTGGAGAAGGAACAGGATGTTTAAAAATAGCGCAAGGAGAGTCATTAAATTAATGGTTGCTGCTGAGATCACTCAGAGAAGTGGCATAGAGGGAGAAGAAAGAGAAGAGGACCTAGGACAGGGCCCTGAGGTACACCCAAGGTTAAAGGGCATGGTCTAGAGGCTGACCCAGCAAAGGAATCAAAGAAGGGATGGGCAGAGAGGGAGGAGAAGAACTGGGTGGGTGAGGGTGGAGGGGTGGCAAAGGCCTAGAGAAAAGAGAGTAAGGGGGAAGAAAGAGTGATTAACAGTGTCAGAGGCAGCAGGGAGACCAGCGACCATGGGGATAGAGAAGGACCACCGGATGGGCCACTGGGGGTTCTCAGGGATGATAAATGAGTCAGGATTCAAGCTCTGGTCTTTGACTCCAAATGCAGCGCCCTTTCTAGACCAAGTAGAAGTGATAGGGACCTGCAAATACTCACATCCCACCTGAAAAGGAGCACACCAGGAGAAATCAGACTAGAAGGGGCATCGATTGGGACTTGGAAGGGACCTTAGACCCTCCACTCCAAGACCTTTCATTCTGCAGTCAAGAAAAGAAGCCCAAAGAAAGGCCTCAGCAAGTCATGCAGACTGGGAGCCTCGGAGCCAGGGTCCAAGCTGCATCTCTGGGCTCAGGAGCTGTCGCTTCCACAGAGCACCTGGCCTCTCCAAGGATGTCAGGGAGCTCAGAATGAAGAAAGGTTGGGAGAGGCAGCTTCTAAGCTTGGAGAAGAGAAGCCGCTGACCAGTGCACCTTTTCCCGAGTACACTGGGTCACCCAGAATGGCCCCCGATGACTAGAGATTGTGGGGGCTTCTCAGGGAGGCTGAGGGGAATTTGTGCTTAGGCAGAGGTAGAGCAGGGGAGACATTAATGGGAAAGTACATGGGCTTTAAGACCTGGTGTAATAAAGACTTCTTGCATGATGGATCAATTATTTTTAACAGAATAGATTTCTATTTTCGTCCTGCTGATCTCGTCAGAGGCATCGTGCTGTTTTCCTGAAGAATAGCGTCCTGGTAAAATTGTATTGATCTTGATTTTAGTCTTCCACCAAAATCCTACTTGGTTGTCTCATCATCAATTAAGTCACTTATTGAGCACCTACTGTGTGCCAGATACTATGCTAAACACTGGAGATAAAACCCCCAGAGTGTACGTGGTGTGTGTGTGCACGTGTGTGAGTGCTGGTGTGTGACATGTGCTCGTGTGTGTTTGTGTGTCTCTGGGGCAGACGTGCATGTGTGTGGTTGAGAGTGTGAGTGTGCATGCGTGTGTGTGACCTGTCCTATCTGAGCAGGGACTCTCCTGCGACGCTGGGGGTCCCCAGGGCCGGCCACGGGTCAGCGTCTTGGCCAGGGTCACACCGCTGGGAAGCGGTTCACAATTGCTCGACAATGATTTGAGTGCGAACGGTTCAGATGGATGATTGCTGGTTGTTGGTCCTCCTTTATTTTTGAAAAGGACCAATGACATCGGGAAACAGGCATTTATTAAGCTCCTACTGCATGCCAGGGACAGGGTCAAGCACTTCCCTAATATCTCTGATTCTCCTAACCCTGGGAGGGAGGTGCTGTTAATCCCATTTTGGAGCAGGAGGCAGGCAGAGGGTCCGTACCAGGCTCACCCGACTGGGAAGTATCTGGGGTCAGATCTGAACTTGGACTTCCGGCCTGCAGACCCTGTTCTCTGCCAGCCCCGGGGCTGCCCCCGGGTCACATGGCCCATGGGCTCTGGGCCAACCACAACACAGCTCTGTGATGTTTTCAGAAGCATGTGTGACATTTTGGGTTCCTGACATCCTGGGAGGCAGCAGCCCCCACAGGGAGAGGGGCTTTCCTAAGGTGACACAGCCCCCCAGGCCGGGGCAGGCAGAGCAGCCAGCCCAGAGGCAGCGGTTACCACAGGAGCCGAGGGGGCTCAGGGAGAAGCTGGGGAAGCTGCCGAAGGGCTGTTCTTACTGCAGACGGTAATTGCCCTCAGGATTATGGGGCTTTGGCCAAAGAGCTGGGCCAGGGCTCTGTTACCAAGCAGCTGTCAATCTGCTCCTGGCGGCTGAACGTGCTGCTGGGGCTGCCTGGGTGCTCACTGGGGGGCCCTGAGGAGCCCTGCTCCAGCGGGATCCTCAGCCACCAGCTGTGCCCCAGTTCTCTCCCCCAGCCTCTCATGCCAGGCTGTGGCTTGGCCCCAGCATCTCTGGTCACCGTGCCCGGGCCCTGGTCCCTCCAGCCCGGCTAAAGCCCTGCTCAGCTGGCTGGCACTCCCCCATCTTCCTGCTCTCCCCTCCCCGCTTCCCAGCCCTGCTCTGGGAGGGGGGCCCCCACAGAGGGCTCCTCCCTCAAAGCCCCTCTGCCCGCCTTTCCCACCCTTCATAGCCTTTTCCCAAATTGATTGTAAGTAGCCCTCCCCCATGCCTTCCCTCAGCATCTTGGCCGCTCAGGCCTATTTGGGGTTCCCCTCGTGGGCTGTGGCCCTGTCAGGCTCACCCAGGCCACCCCTAACCCGGATGCCCTCCCCCTTCCTGAGTCTTCTTAGTGTTCCTCCCTCCTAGAATGGCTCGGGCCAAGTCCCGCCTCCTAAAAGAGGCTCTTCCGGACCCCTCAGCCTGGGCTGTCGTGCTCTCTATTGCCCCCGGATCCGGGGGACCACTGGCCTTCCCCTCCCCCCTCTCCTCACCTCTAACCTCCCTGGCTGTGGAGGATGGGGGAGGGAGGGGACAGCGCCCCTCTGGTTGCCAAAATGACCTCCGTCCCAAGGGAGTTTATGTGCCCGGCCCCCGAAGGAGAAGGGCTTCAGCTTGCTGTGGGGAGGTGAGGGGAGTGATGGCGACTAGGACCATGGACAGCACAGAGTCAGTTCTGTCCCCCCATACACACACACATTCACATACACGTGCACACACACATTCACACATACACAGTCACACACACATTCACACACACACACACAGTTTCACACACACTCACAAATCACATACACACTCACACTCACTGTAGAGAGGCAGAGATCATGAGGGAGGGACCTTTAGAAGCCCGGCCTGGCCCTCTCAGCAGGCAGTGACTAAGACCAGAGCATGATCCCCAGGGCTCTGGTCCCCCACCTCACTGCCCTTGGGAGCCAGGGTGACTTCTGATGCACCCCGAGCCCTGGGTCCGTGGGATTTCAGGGGGATGCTGCCACACCCCTGAGGCTCCCCATGGCCAGGGCCCATGGGAGTCAGTGCGGGCACAACAGCTCAATAAGCAGCAGTGAGCAGATATCTGTTCTCGGGGCCCCCTCCTCCTGGGTGCCCACCCTGACTTTCCACTCAATCAGTAATGCCATGGACTTCAGGTTGCACCTCAGGTACCTGTTCCTGCCATGACTGAGCCGGCTCACAGCAGGTGGTCAAGGAAGGACGGATACAATTGGTGATCGGATCTACCAAACCACAGGGGCTCCTGTTCAGAGCTGCATCATCTGTAAAATGGGTTGTGTGTGAGGTATTGGAAGCATTTGAACCCAAAGCCTTGGCTTCAGATGCCAGCTGTGATACCTCCTCCCTGTGATTGCTCCCCCACTGAGCCTTTTGTGTTCATTCCTGAGCATTTGGTGAAATGCTGGGGGAAGGGGAACAGGACCATGAAAGAAAAAAAGAGAAAGGAAGGAATGAAGGAAAGAAGTGAGAGAGAGAGAAAGCGAGAGAGAAAGAAAAGGAAAGAAGGAAAAAAGAAAGAAAAGAAAAAAAAGAAAGAGAGAAAGAAAGAGAAAGAAAGAAAGAAAGAAAGAAAAGAAAAGAAAAAAAAGAAAGAAAAGAAAGAAAGAAAGAAAGAAAAGAAAAGAAAAAAAAGAAAGAAAGAAGAAAGAAAGAAAGAAAGGAGGGAGGGAGGAAGAAAGGAAGAAAGGAGGGAGGGAGGAAGAAAGGAAGAAGGAAGAAAGAAAGGGAAGGAACGAAAGAAAGAAGGAAAGAAAAAAGGGAGGAAAAGAGGGAGGAAGGAAAGGAGGAAGAGTAAGAGGAAGGAAGAATGGAGGGAGGGTCAGAGCCATTTGAATAGGGACTAAAGGTTTATTCTTTTATTCCAATGAGCTGTTGCTTTTCTCTATAAAAAGGTAGGCAGCCCATTTTCTTGTCTGGGTCTCAGTTTCCTTCTCTGCTCATGGGAAAGAGACTGACCATCTCTGCCAAGTCCCTTCCACAGCTCTGAAGTCTCCAAAACTAAGGTTCAGGGCAGGGGCTCATCCTCCATGGCCAAGAACTTTCAGAAAACCCTTGGAGCAGGACAGCTCCTTGGGAGAAATGCCTCCTGGCTAGCTGGCCACTGTGGGGCTCTCCAGGCTGGCCAGCCATTGTGGAGCTCTCTGGGCTGGCCATTGTGGGGCTCCCAGCTGGCCATTGTGGGGCTCCCCTGGCTAGCCGGCCACTGTGGGGCTCTCCGGCCGGCCATTGTGGGGCTCCCCTGGCTAGCCGGCCACTGTGGGGCTCTCCCGGCCGGCCATTGTGGGGCTCCCCTGGCTAGCCGGCCACTGTGGGGCTCTCCCGGCCGGCCATTGTGGGGCTCCCCTGGCTAGCCGGCCACTGTGGGGCTCTCCCGGCCGGCCATTGTGGGGCTCTCCCGGCTGGCCATTGTGGGGCTCCCCTGGCTAGCCGGCCACTGTGGGGCTCTCCTTTCTCCTCTGCCTTCCCTGCCTTTCCTGCTGGGGCCCTCAGTCGAGGAAAACCTAAGGTGGAAACGCAGGAGGACCCAGGACTCTGCCCTTTGGACCTTTTGCAATCTTCTGTGAACTTCCTATCCCATCCAGCTCAGCGGCTGAGAACTATATAAGGGAGGCTCCAAATGAGGGGCCTCATTTCTCCGGAGGCAGCCAGCAGGAGGAGAGCAGGGAGCAGCCTCACAGCAGCCAGAGGACGCCAGAGACGCATTCGGGAGCTCGCAGGAAGCCCCCTCCCCGGCGGGCCGCCATGGCTCCCTGGGGCACCCTCCTGCTCCTGCTGCTGCTCCTGGGCAGCAGCTCTTCCCGTAAGTGTCTCGCTCATGGACAGGGGCACAGGCAAAGGCCGGGCAGGAGCGCTCTGGGATCTGCTCCGGAGAAAGGAACGGGGCGTGGGTGTGCTGGCCCCCCGGCCCGGGCGGAAGCCTCACTGGGGTGTTTGGGGGTGGGGCGCCTTGTCCCTTGTCCGAGGCCTCCTGGCATGTGGCACAAGGATGATGCCAGAGGCAGAGGTAAAGGGGGAGGCCCAGGAATGCCCCCCGAGAGCCAGCAGCAGCTTAGCTCCAGTTGCTAGAGGAGGGGTACACAGGCAGGAGCCTGCCTCAGTGGGCCAGGACCCACAGAGGAGGCCAGGACTCCCGGGAGGGCAGCCAGGACCCCTGGAGGATGCCAGGACCCACAGGAGGATGGCCGAGACCCCTGTGAGGGTGGCCAGGACCTCCAAGAGGGTGGCCAGAACCCCTGGGAGGGTAGCCAGGACCCCTGGAGGATGCCGGGACCCACAGGAGGATGGCCGAGACCCCTGTGAGGGAGGCCAGGACCCCCGGAGGGCAGCCGAAGTAGTCAGACAGGAAACCTTATTTCCAGAGGGCATCCTTGCTTAGAGAATTGATAACGCCAGGGAAGCCTGAGCCCCTTTGGGGGAAGGGGGGCAGCCCGCGAAGTGGGGGGTGAGGGTCCTGGTCGTGGCTGCCACAGATTCACACCGGATTATTTCTCTTCTTTCTTTCCAGAAGAGGAGGGGGCAGAAAACAGCCCGAGCTGTCCCAGTAAGTCCCTGGAAAGCTCGGGTACTGGGAGGCGTGGGGTTGGGTGGGGGTGGTTTGGCTGCCCTGGCTAAGAGCCCCCAGTCTCTCCCCTGGGCTAAGGGATCTTTGGAGCCCCCGAGTTAAGGCTCAGGGGCCCCCTCCCCCAAAATCAACACGGTCTTGCTGTCGTGGGTGGGGTGATTAATCATTGATCAGACAGGTTTGCGCCACCTGATGGGCAGCTGACCGCCCCCCAGGCTGTCCCCATGCTGTTTGCTTGACCCTTCCTGTCCCCTCCCCCACCTCCACCCCTGGGGCTCCCGGGGACCTTTGGAGTCCAGCTTTGAGCCAATAACCTTAGTCAAATAAGGAGGGTCACCTTTCTTTGGCAAGGGCCTGGCGCCACCTGCTGGCCGGACCCGCCCTCCGGCCGCAGGCAGGACAGCTCCCGGTGCTGGCGGGCTGTCTGCGAGGGACCCGCCTGGGTTAGCAGCCGGCTTCCCCCCGGCCCCGCGGCCTCTCCTGGTTCCTGGCCCAGATCCTCAAATGTCCTATAAGTGGGGTCTGCAGATTTGGGGGTACAGGGGCTCTGTACCCCCACAGTAGGGTGGGGATTCACCCCGTGGGCCCAGCCCCTGCCGCAGCAGGAGCCTCAGGAGCCTCGATAGGGCTCCGGCCCCGAGATCCGCCCCCCGCCTCTGGCACAAGAAGGCAGGCTTGGTTTGGGTCACCATGAGTGAGTGCAGACCAAAGCCCAGCCCGGGGGCTCCCAGGGCCCCCAGCTCCTCCGGGCTCCCAGGAGTCCTGCCGGGGTCCTGAGAAAACCTGCCTTTTTCCAGAGGACGCCACGCGCTTCAAACACCTCCGGAAATACGTGTACAGCTATGAAGCCGAGAGCGCCAGCAGCGTGGCTGGCACCGCGGACTCCTACAGCGGCACCAAGATCAGCTGCAAGGTCTGTGTCCCAAGGGTGGCTGGGGAGGAGGAGGGGCTTCCTTGGGTGGCAGGGGAGGGGCCTCTCCCCCCAGAGCCCAATCCAGAGCCCTTGCCCACAGGAAGATGCTTCCTGGGGGAGAGTCAGGGGTCATCACTTCCAGGCCAATCTGCCCGGCTACCTCCCCCCCTGGAGGGCTGGGCCTTTGTATCTCCAGTGAGTCCAGGGGTCCTCAAACTTTTTAAATAGGGGGCCAGTTCACTGTCCCTCACACTGTTGGAGGGCCGGACTATAGTAAAAACAACTTTTTTGTGGTCCTTTAAATAAAGAAACTTCCTAGCCCTGTGAGGGGGATAATCGTCCTCAGCTGCTGCATCTGGCCCGCGGGCCGTAGTGTGAGGACCCCTGCATTAGCCAGTCTTCCTATCTAGTTCTCAGCAGAGTCAGGCACACAGACGGTGCATAATTAGTGCTTATTGCTCAGAGATGTTCCTGTCCAGGAGAAATGCTGATCCTTTTGTCTCATAGTGGGGGGGGGGCGCTCAGGGTAGAAGCTCCAAGGCAGCCAGGCTGGGTCCGGATGTTTGGGGGCGGCAGAGCAAGCGTTTTGTCTGCTCTGCCTGATGCTCCCTCAGGAGCCCCCTGCTGGGGCCCAGAGGGGTGGGCCGCGGGCAGGGACCCCAGAGCCGCTGGGAGGTCTGGCGCTGAGGCTCAGGTGGCCTGCAGGCGGCTCCCAGGAGGCATCTTGGGACACTCCGGGGGGGCTGGACGGACACCAACCGGCCTGTGCTTTGGGAACCCTCCATGAAGCACCTGCTCAGGGGCCCAGTCTTGGAGGGTGGCCCCCCTTAAGGCCAGGTTTGGGGGAAGGTTTCCAGGTCTGGGGGGCAGCAGCAGGTGGACAGGACTCGGGGTTCCCACAGAGGGGGGGTCTCTGCACTGGTTCTGCAGGGAGCGTCGCCCTTGGAGAACCAGCTTCTGCCGAGGGGGCCGGCTGATGGGTCCATCTTCCTTAGCACTGGTGGGGAGGGGGGCGGGGCGGAGGCCAGGGAGGGGGCTCAGAGAGCGGCCCTGATGGTGATGAGCAGCCCTGAAATGCCCAGGGAGTTGGGGAAGGGGGGCTGGGAGACCCCGTGGGGGCACCTGAGTGGAGGTGGGAGCTGCCAGGAATGAGCTCTCCAGCTTAGGAGGGAGAGGAAGGCCGGGCCACCACACTGGCTCAGGAGCGGCTGGTCTTCCGGAGGAGGAACCGGCCCCCTCTCCTCCCGTCCTGGCCTGACCCCAACATAGGTTTAGACGATGCTCGGCAAGGACAAAACTGGGGGGTCCGGTGCTGTGGAGAGGGCAGGGGCATCCTCAGGAGCTTAGGGTGCTGCCCCTTTCCCATAGATGCCCCTGCCATCTGCCCCTGCTGGACCAAGCGGCAATCGCCTCGAGCTCATTTTGGGGAGTAATTGTCGCTTAGTCAATCAGCCAAGTTTGAGGCTCCTCCCACCTACTCGTGGAGGCTCGGCCCAGCACCTTGTGACGGGCTGCCCATGGAGCCCCCCAGGACCCTGAGGGGAGGCCCCACGCTTCGGCCCTCCGAGGCAGGGCTGCCCGGCCTCCAGACCCTGAGGGGAGGCCCCGCACTTCGGCCCTCTGAGGAAGGGCTGCCCGGCCTCCAGATCGGCCCCACGCTTTGGCCCTCTGAGGCAGGGCTGCCCATGGAGCCCCCCAGGACCCTGAGGCCAGGCCCCACGCTTCGGCCCTCCGAGGAAAGGCTGCCTGGCCTCCAGACCCTGAGGGGAGGCCCTGCACTTCGGCCCTCCGAGGCACGGCTGCCCGGCCTCCCCCCGCGCTGGGCCCCGCGGCCTGAGCTGGGCGCCCCGGGCCGGCCAGCACTCACGCGGGCTCCGTTTCAGGTGGAGCTGGAAGTTCCCCAGCCGTGCAGCTTCGTCCTGAGGCTGAGCCAATGCGGCCTCAAGGAAGTCTACGGCTTCGACCCCGACGGCAAAGCGCTGCTCAAGAAGACCAAGAACTCGGACGAATTCGCCGCCGCCCTCTCCAGGTGAGGAGGCGAGGCGGGCTGGGAGGCCGCCGGGTGGGGCTGGGGAGGCCTCAGGGAAGCTGCGGAGAGAGCGGGGCCGGGCCAGCGGGCCCAGTCCCCCGGGCAGGGACCGGGGCAGACTCGGGGGCAGGGACGGGGCGTGCCCGGGGCCTGCTGGGAAAGGAGCAGCTTCCAGCCCCGCGGGCCGGGCGGGAGGCGGGGGCGGCCACGGCTGTCTGTCCCGCAGGTACGAGCTCCGGCTCCGCATCCCAGACGGCAAGGAGGTGCTCCTGTACCCCGAGGCCGCGGAGCCCGCGCACATCCTCAACATCAAGAGGGGCGTGGTCTCGGCGCTGCTGGTGCCCACGGACACGGAGGAGGAGCGGCGCGTGCTGGCCCTGGTGAGAAGCGGCTCTGGGGGCTGGCCACGCCCTGGGGGGTTCCTCACGGGATTCCCACTTCACCCCTGAGGAAACTGAGGCAGGGGCTCACACAGCTGGTGAAACAGAACTCGAACTCGTCTCTTCTGGTTCCCGGTCTTGTCTGCCTACTGTGAGGGCTAGCTGCCCTATCATGTGCTTAGCGCCCCGCTGGCAGGATCTCCCGCGCCCCAGGCAAACCGGCCCCCAAGAAAACCATTGGCCGGTGGCCCCCAGCCAGATCCTCCAGCGTTAACACAGGCGGCCCTCGTACCCCCCCCCAGAGGGAGGCAGCCTGCCCGGCAGCTCCCCTCGTCCCAGAGGGTTGGGGCACCCTCCCTGAAACGCCAGGGGGGGCTGGGAAATCGGGGAGCAGCCTGAACTTTCCCAGAGGGAGGTTTCCTGCCGAGATTAGTTGGGCCTGACTGCACAGGGGGCCCCGGGAGGACCCGGCTCCTCCCCCTTCCCGGGCAGGGAGGGGCTTCCCAGTTCTTGCTGCTCCCGCCGCCCACCCCCAACCTCGCGGCCCCCAATGCGCCCCCTCCTCTCCCCCCAGGACACCGTGTACGGGAACTGCTCCAGCGACGTCACCGTCCGGGCCCGGAAAGGAAACGTGGCCACAGAAATCGCCATCAACAGAAACCTGGAAAACTGTGCCGGGTTCAAGCCCGTCCGCAAGGCCGCCAGTCCCATTGCGCTCATCAAAGGCCTGGTAAGTGGCCCGGGGGTTCAGAGTGACTGTCAGTAACCCTCCCAATCTCCGACAGGGGGCGGGGCTCGCCCAGTCCCCGCCTCCCAGCCGCGGACTTGGGCGGGGGAGGGGGGGGGAGTCACCCAGGCCCCAGAGGCCCGGAGAGGGGAAAACTTGGCGGCCATCAGACCAGGGATGGGCAGCTTTGTCCGGGCTCAGGAAGGACGCTGAGCTCCCTCTAACAAAGAGGCTGTGATTGAGCCTCTCCTTCAGCCCCCACCCGCCTCCCCTTTGTCTCCCATGGGCCTGAGTCTCCAAGCTGGACCCGTTCTGTGTGGCAGCCCAGAGTCCCCGGGACTTCATCAACCTGGTCCTGGAATTGACTTCAGAATGGCCCCATTGCCAACAGGCAGCGGGGCCTGGGCCCCGGGCGTCGTTCCTTGGAGGGAGGCAGGCTGAGCAGGGCAGCCAGGCTGGAGCTTCTCCGCTGCCCGCGGCCCGTCCTCCCGCTGCCCGTGGCCCGTCCTCCCGCTGCCCGCGGCCCGTCCTCCCGCTGCCCGCGGCCCGTCCTCCCGCTGCCCGCGGCCCGTCCTCCCGCTGCCCGCGGCCCGTCCTCCGCTGCCCGCGGCCCGTCCTCCCGCTGCCCGCGGCCCGTCCTCCCGCTGCCCGCGGCCCGTCCTCCCGCTGCCCGTGGCCCGTTCTCCCGCTGCCCAGTCCGTTCCCATTGCTCCGTGTCCTTGGGGTTCCTCGCTAGGATGGAAGCTAAAGGCAAAGACCCCTGGCTTTGTGCTCCTGGGCCTGGGGCGCTGTCCAGCACAGGCTGAATCAGCAAGCGGATGCACAAGGTGGCAGTGAATGAATGAACAAAGGAGTGAATGTAAAAGTATAAACGAATGAACAAAAGCGCAAATGGTCGGATGCGTGAAAATGGAGAAACGAGCCAAGTACTGAGCCCTGAGTACATGCTTGCAGATAAAAATTAGGAATATTAAGGAGATCCACAGCGGAAGGCCAAGGTGCTCAGGCCACTGTGTGAGGCAAGGTGGGGTCCTCAGGCTAAGACAGCCAGGCCTCCAGTGTCCCAGAGGAAGAACAAAAGGAGGCCCTTGATTAATGTGGAGACGGATTGGCTGAGAATTCCAGAGGCCTTGGTGGAGCAGGCCCTGACAGTGCCCAACTCTGGGCATCCCGGGGCTGCAGGACTGGCCTGGGCTGGGGGGCTCCCGAGGGCTGCAGGACTGGCCTGGGCTGGGGGGCTCCCGAGGGCTGCAGGACTGGCCTGGGCTGGGGGGCTCCCGAGGGCTGCAGGACTGGCCTGGGCTGGGGGGCTCCCGAGGGCTGCAGGACTGGCCTGGGCTGGGGGGCTCCCAAGGGCTGCAGGACTGGCCTGGGCTGGGGGTGCCCCAGAGGCTGCTCTGAGCCCTACTAGTCTGTCTAGGGAGACAAGGTGCCCTAATTTGAAACAGAAATAATAATAGTAATAGAAGGTGTGAAGCTGCCCAGGTCGGGAGAGTGGCAAGCTTTCTCCACAGCCAGGGAAGGGATCAGGGAGCAGGGGCTTCTGGGAAGCAGGCTTTGCCCAGAGCAGGTGGGCATCTCGTTCTGGCCAGGCTTGGCTCGGTCCCGCCCGGAGGCAGCCCCCGGGCACGGGGAAAGCTTGGAGTGGGAGCTGAGCGGGGCATCCCCGGCCCGGGCCCAAGGTGGACGCCGCTCCCCGATTCTCCTTCCCAGGGCGGCCCCTTGTCCAGGACGCTCAGCAGCCAGCAGGAGTGCGTGTACACTGTGGACCCCCGAAGGAAGCATGTGGTGGAAGCCGTCTGCAAGGAGCAGCACCTCTTCCTGCCCTTCTCCTACAAGTACGTGCCCTGGCCGACTCTCACTGGGCGCCCCGCCTGGGGGTGGGGCAGGTGGACCAGGCCCTGGGGCTGTGCCAGGGTCTCGCTGAGCCCACTGGGCCAGTTTGTCCTAGAACGTGGGGGCAGGGGCCTGGGGCTCATACTGCTGGCCTGAGACCGGTCGCCAGAGAAGGAAATCTGGCCGGCCAGTGGGGCCGGTCACCAGGCAATCTGTGGGCATGGTGGCGATGAGGGTGAGCGGGGGAGGCCGGAGTCTGACTGAGGACGCCGTTAGGCTGCGGGCCCTTAAGCTTGGTGATGGGGACTCCGGGGTGCCCAAGAGCTGGGGCAGAAGGGGGTCTCTAGGGGGAAGCCTGGCTGAGCAGGACGGTGGGCAGGAGGGGTGGTGCCCACCGGGTGTGGAGCCCGCTGAGAGAGACCATTCTGTATCTCAGGGGTCACTATGGCATGAAGGCCCACATCACGCAGACTCTGAAACTTGAAGACACCCCCAAGATCAACAGCCGCTTCTTTGACGAAGGTGGGAAGCCTGGGAGAGGCCGGGCCGGGCAGGGGGGAGTGCAGGGGATACAAGCGGATTCTGGGCCCTCTCTTGGGCCTCTTGGAGAGCCTCCCAGGCACGGGCCGGTCCTCCCCTCCCGGGGTCTGGGCTGGACCCCATGTGGCCACTGGAGGCCATTCCCAGTGGCGAGAGGGGGCTCAGGCCGGGGCTCCCGCCGACACTGAGACCTCTCCCGCCGGTGCTGAGACCTCTCCCGTCTTCCAGACGCCTTCCCGAAGAAAGGCCTGGCCCTGGAGAACGTGGAGGCCGCGGCCCCCGCCAAGGAGGGCAAGGAGGAGGTTCTGCAGACCCTGCAGGAGCTACAGAAGCTGGCGGTCTCCGAGCGAGGCGAGCACCGGGCCAAGCTCTTCGGCAGGCTGGTCACCGGCCTGAGGGCCCTTAGCAGCGAGGCCGTCGCCTCCCTTTGGCCCGAGCTACTCCAGGTGTCCAGGTACTGTCGCTGGGGCCCTGGAGGCCCGAGCCGTAGCCAGAGACTGGCCTGGGAAGGCCTGGGAAGGCCTGGGGGGACGGGGGGGGCACAGATCCAGCTCAAGGTAACCCGTGGCAGCCCCTTCACAAGGCAGCCGGGCAGAAAGTCCCCAAGCCGATCACTGCTTTGGGAGGTCAGGGAAGGCTTGGGTATGCGGTGACCACATACTGGGGGCCAAAGCTTGGGTATGGGGGTGATCACTGTATTGGGGACCAGAGAAAGTTCCACAGAAGAAGCAGATTTTGGGCCAGGAAGGGAAGGAAGATAAGGAGCACCCCCTGGGAAGGAGGAGGAGGAGGAGGAGGGTGGAGAGCACAAGGTCCAGAGGCAGGAAGGAGGTGCCAGCCGGCCGAGGAGCCGGGGATAGAGCAGGACCTGGGCCAGGGCTTGGGGGGTGCTGAGGAACAGGCCGGGCTCAGTTCTGGTGAAGCTCCCGCCCTTGGGGGACTCCCGGTCTCCTGGCACACCAGGCTCCTGCAGAACAGAGGGCAGGTCCTCCCTGGCAGGGGGAGTAGGCGGGCAGCCTGGGCCGAAGGCCATCCCAGCTGGGCTGTAGAGGGCAGAAGGGGGAGGACCATCCCAGGGCTAGCCGTGGGCAGAGGCCCGGGAGCCCCAGGAGACTTAGCAGTGGGAGGGACCGAAAGGGAACGGCCGAGCCCAAACCCGTGCCCTCTGTGCCCGCAGCCCCCTCGCCCTGCAGGCCCTGGTGCAGTGTGGGCAGCCCCAGTGCTACGCTCACATCCTGCGCTGGCTGAAAACCGAGAAAGCCGACCCCCTGCTGATGGACACCGCCACCTACATCATGGCGCTGGTTCCCCGGCCCTCCGCCCAGAGGCTGCGGGAAATCCTCGAAGTGGCCCAGGAACGGCCAAACCGTGTCACCCTCTACGCCCTGAGCCACGTGGTGAACAAGTGAGTGCCCCCGCTGCCGGGAGCCACGGGAGGGGGAGGAGGGATGGGGGAGGGGGGAGGAACGCCCACCCACAACCCTGCCCCGGGCCCTGGGAGACAGAGCCTCCTCCCGAGGGTCTCCCCTAAGGGGCCTCTGGCTGGCAGAGCACCGCGGGTCTCCCGGTCCCCAGTACCTCTGCTCTCTGCCCCCCAGATTCCAGCCTCAGACGGTCGTGGAGTTAGAGGAGCTGACGGCAGTCGCCAACTTCCTGATCTCCCGGCTGGGCGACGAGTGTGCCGGCAACGAGGAAGCCACCTACCTGACCCTCAGGGTACGGACCTGCTCCCCCAGCAGGGCTCCTCCCCTCCCCCACCAGCCTCAGTTTCCCCAGCCTTCCTCTAATGGGGGCCTCTCCTTCTCCTGGCAGGTTATCGGCAACATGGGCGGAGCCCTGGAGGAAGGGAACCCCGGGCTGAAGGCCTCGGTCCTGAAATGCATCGAGAGCCCCGCGGCGTCCCTCGCCGTGCAGAAAGCCGCCATCCAGGCCCTGCGCAAGATGGAGCTGACGGAGGAGGTGAGACCCGGGCAGTGGCGGCTGCCCCGAGCCTCCCGCTCAGGAGGCGTTTCTGCGCCACCAAGGGCTTTCTCTGCGCAGTGAGGGCGGGTCCCCAGTGGGCCAGACTGCGGTCGGGTTCCCCACAGCGCTCACCGCGCCCCCGAAGCCCCTGACCCTCCCCTCCGTTCTCATCGCCCTGTTCATAGCAAGGCAGAAGACTTTAAACACAGGCGAAGGTTCTGATGGTCAGCTGAGGAGAAGGGACGTTCCAGGCCCAGCACAGGCGCCCATGGGGGCCGGCCCGGCCTCTCAGTGCAACCACAGGCGTTTCCCGCGGGGACTTGGGCCCAGGAGGGGCTGCAGCACGGGGCACCGGGAGGGCCGGGCGGGACTTGGAGGAGGCAGCGCGGGGCCTGGGACCGGGACCTGAGTTCTAGCCCAGCTGCGCGGGTTCCTGCACGTCCCGCGGCCTCTGACTGCCTCGGTTTCCTCCCCTGTCACTGCGCCCCTCCCGGCCTGGGAGAACCGAGGAGTCCAGAGCGCTCAGCGGGCGGAGCGCGCTCCCTTCTCCGGCCTTGGGGCACCTGCCTCCGGCCCCGGGAGCTCCCTTGCCCAGCGTAGCGGGGCCTTTGGCGGAGGGGAGTCGGGGCTGTGGGAGGCTGCGCCCGGGCCGCCAAGCAGCGGCGGCGGCCCGACGGTCTGCGTCTCTGGCTGCAGGTGCGCGGCGTCCTGCTGCGGGCCTTCCTGGACGGCGCCTCCCCGGAGGACAAGCGGCTGGCGGCCTACCTCCTGCTGATGCGGCGGCCGGGCCGCGAGGGGCTGGCGCGAGTGGTGAGCGCGCTGCAGGCCGAGAAGAGCGAGCAAGTGCGGAGCTTCGTGGCCTCCCACCTGGCCAACGTCCTGGTCTCCCAGGATCTGAGTGTGCAAGAGTAAGGGAGGCCCCGCCCCGGCCGCGCCCGCCCCGCCCCTCCCTCCGGCCGCGCCCGCCCCCCATCCCCTCCACGGCCCGGGGGCGGGGCCTCAGGCCAGACTGGGCAGGGAGGGTCCGGGGGTCCTTCCCCAGAGGGCCGAGGGGGTGGGAAAGAGGCATCCCCCCAGGGGCCCGGGGTGGGGGTCAGTGACCCAGCGAGGTGCGGGGGATGGGGAGGAAAAGTGGGGAGGCGGGCAGTGCGGAAAGGCGCCCCGAGGCATCGGGAGCTACCCGTGGTTACTGAGTAGGGGGTGACAGGCCTCCCTGAGCCTGAGGAAGCTCACTTAGTGGGGAGGGAGACTAGAGGCAGGCAGACCCCCCAGCTCTTGTGGAGCCCCCAGGCCGGACGCAGGGGCTCGGGGCCCTGGAGAGCAGGGGGTGCCAGAGCTCGGGGACCTGGCCGGGAGCCGGGAGCTCTGGGGCATCCCGGCAAACCCCACTCTGCTCTCCTCCAGCCTCCGAAGCCAAGTGGAAGCAGCTCTCCAGGGCTCCCAGCTGCCCGAGGCCATGGACTTCCGGAGGTTTTCCCAGAACTACCAGCTCTCCAAGGCCGTGTCCATCCCCTCCCTCAGCCCCTTCTCTGCCAAGGTGGAGGGGAACCTGCTGCTGGACCCCCACAACTACCTCCCCAAGGAGGCCATGCTGAAGACCACCCTCTCCATCTTCGGCTTCCAGCCCACCGACCTCTTTGAGGTTAGTCCTGAGACCCTCCATCCCGAGGATCTGGGGACAAGGGGCAGGGGCCGGCCCAGAAGCCCCCTCTGCCTCCTGCCGCTCCCCAGGACTCACCCCAGACAGCTTGGGGGTGGGGTGAGGTCGGGGGCACCTCCCTGCACCAGGGAGTCAGCCGGCCGGGTGGGGGCTCTTTCCCAGGGGAGGGGCCCTGACGATGGCTCCTTCTCCTCAGGTGGGCCTGGAGGGGAAGGCCTACGGGCCCACCCTGGAGGCCCTCTTCGGGAAGCAGGGCTTCTTCCCGGACAGCGCCACCAAAGCCTTGTACTGGGTGGACGGGCGAGTTCCCTCCTCGGTGTCCAAGGTCTTAGAGGACCACTTCGGCTACTCCAGGGAAGAGAAAAGGGACCAGGTACTCGGGCCCCCCGCCTGCCACGTCGCTCCCCCAAATTCTCGCCCGGCTCTTCCCATCACTGACCTCCTCCCTGCTGGGAAACTCCACTGGGGGTTAGGGTCCCCCGGCCTGGAGGCTGCTGGGAAAAGCAGCCTTTTGGCTTTGGGAAGGCCCTGGGTCAGCCAGGATGCTCGAGTGTGGGCAGTCCTGTGGGGGCTGGGGGTTGTGACGCAGGTCAGCCTGGGCCTCTGCTGGGGGGGGGGGCATCCATCTACACCACGGGGGGTGGGAATCCTCCCTGCGGCTCACCCAACCCACAGCCTCCCAGGCCGGAGCGCCGGCCGGCCCCCCTTGGCCCCCCACCCGTTCCCGCAGGCTCCTGCTCCTGCTCCCCAGGGCAGTCAGGGCGTCCTGAAGCCCCGCTCCCCTTTCCCCTGAGCTCCTTCCGCGGCTCCACCTCCAGGGGCCCCCTGGCCCCAGCCCAGCTCTGTCTAGTTCTGCCCAGACAATGGGGTCCCATTATTGCCCAGTGGACGGTCCCGCTGTTGCCCGGTGGACAGCCCCACTTTTACCTAGTGGACGGCCCTGTCATTGTCCAGTGGAAGATCCCACCATTGCCCGGTGGACGGCCCCGCTGTTGCCCGGTAGACGGCCGGCCGTGGTCAGCCTCCGCCCTCTCTCTCCTCCACCTGCAGGACATGGTGAACGGGCTCATGCGCAACTTCCAGAAGCTCCTCAAGGACTTGGGGTCCGCGGAAGCCCCTCAGGCCGAGGCCTACCTGCGCCTCCTGGGCGAGGAGCTGGGCTACGTCAGGCTGGAGGAGCTCAAGGTCCTGGGCGCGAAGCTCCTCGGCATGGCCAAGGCCTTGCGCGGCCTCCCTCAGATGGTGAGTGTCCGGACTCTGACCGGGTCCCCAGTGGGGAGGGGGGTCCCCAGACCCTCAGGGCGTCCAGGCCCACCAGGAGCCGGCTCGGTCACCCAGGGGCTGGAAGGGCCCTGCATTGGGCACCCAGGGGGCCCCGGGGGCGGGAAGGGCCCTGCATTGGGCACCCAGGGGGCCCCGGGGGCGGGAAGGGCCCTGCATTGGGCACCCAGGGGGCCCCGGGGGCAGGAGGGGGCTCGCTGTGCTCCCCCTCACGCGGCTTCTCGGGGCGCCCCCAGGTGGCGGCGGCCCTGGCCGAAGGCTCCAAGAACGACCTCTTTGTCCACTACATCTTCATGGAAAGCTCCATCGAGCTCCCCACCGGAGCGGGGCTGCCCCTCCAGCTGTCCACGTCCGGCCTGGTCACCCCCGGGCTCAGGGCCGGGATGAAGCTGCAGATGGCGAACGTGAGTCCCGGGGGCGAGAGAATGGGGGAGCCCCGGCGGGGGGGGGATGCTGAGGCTGCGGAGGAGACGGGAGGCTCCTGGCCGGGGGCAGGGGAAGCTTTGGAGCCCCCAAGGGCAGCCTGGTGCGGGCCGGGCCGGATGGGTCCCAGAGGGGCCCCCTGGCCTTTGGCCTCCGGGGAGGCCGCCGAAGCTCGGGCCTGAGAGCCCCCTTCCCCCCCAGATGCAGGCGGAGCTGGTGGCCAAACCCTCCGTGGCCGTGGAGTTTGTGACCCACGTGGGGGTGACCATCCCGAACTTCGCCTGGAGCGGCGTCCAGATGAACTCCAACCTCTTCCACGAGTCCGGCCTGGAGGCTCGCCTGGCGCTGACCAGGGGCCGGCTCAAGCTCGCCATCCCCGCTCCCAAGGGGCCCGTCAAGCTCTTCCGGGCCAGGTGGGCCCTCGGGCTGGCCCGGGCCTGGGGGGGGAGGGGGGCTGAGTCCCGGCGGGCGGATCCTTCTGGGGCCCCCTCCCCTCTCTGCAGGGAGGGAGGGAGGGGCTGGGCCCCCCAGACAGACCCCGGGGGAAGGGGGGCGGGAGAGGCCGTGCTGACCCCCCCTTTCCCTTGCAGTAACAGCCTCCACCTGGTCTCCACCACCACGTACTCCAAGGTGATCCCGCCCCTGATCGAGAACAGACGGTCGTGGTCGGAGTGCAGACCCCTCCTCAGGGGCCTCAGCTGCTGCGCCAGCCTGGCTTACTCCAACGCCAGCTCCATCGAGGCCGCGCCCTACTACCCGCTCACCGGGGACACCAGGTGCCGCCCTCGTGGGGGTCCCGGCCTCCATCCCCGGCCCAAAGGGGGGGGCTTCCCTTCTCCCCGGGAAAGGAGGGAGCAGGACTCAGCAGGGCCTCGGCCCCCCCAGCCCCGGCCCGGCCTCCCAGGAGGCCCCGGGAAGCCCCGAGGGCTCGGGGTCAGGCTGAGGGCCCGGCCTTCGTCACTGCCCCCTCCATGCAGGGCTCCAGTCGCCCAGGGCGTCCCAGCCTCTCGTCCGGGCCCGGGGGGGCTGTGCCCCCCACTTCTCCCTGCTGACTCTGGGGGCCCCTCCGGGGAGAGGGCGGGAGGGAGGGGGCTGGGGTCAGCGGCAGGCGGTGAGCCCCCGTCCCTGCTCCCTCAGGTTTGAGCTGGAGCTCCGGCCCACGGGGGAGGTGGAGGAATATACGGCGGGCGTCACCTATGAGCTGCAGGGCCGGGGGCCGGACGCGGTGGACCAGCTGAGGTTTGCTGTGCAGGCAGGTGAGCCCCTCCCCCCAGAGTGTGGGTGCCCAGGGCATCCTGTGGGGGGCGTCAGGGGGCGTGGAGGCACCCCGGGGTGGGGGTCCCTGTGCCTGGTACAGGGTAGGAGCGCTCGTGCACAGGGGGACGCTGCAGGGGCTCCCACCTCCAGGGCCCCCAGACAGAGAGACCGGGCCCAGCCTAGAGGGGGAGGAGCCATGGATGCCCAGAGAGAAGCAGAAGGGGGAGGGGAGGCCCTGGCATCCAGGGGTGGGGGGGAGGAAAGGAGGAGGAGGCCCCAGTGTCCCGGGAGCAGGGGGGGCAGGGGGAGGCCGGGGTCCGGGGCAAGCGGCTCCCTCGGGCTCGGCCGGCCCGATCCAGGCGCTCAGGAGGGACACTGTTTCAGAGCCGCTGCCCAGCGAGGCCGCCATGACCTTCCGCTACCACCGAAGCCGGGCCGCTCTGACGGGCGAGCTGCAGGTGCCGGGCTTGGGCGTGGACCTCGGGGCCAGCCTGAGGGTCCAGGACCAGTCGGACGAGGAGGGCGTGTTCTACAGCCTCGCCCTGGATCTCCAGGACAGGAAGAAGTCGGAAGTGACCCTCACCGGCCACCTCAGGTAACCTGGGGCTCGGGGGGATGGGCCGGCCGCCTCGGGGCACCAGAGCTCCGCCTGCCTCAGTTTCCCCCCTGTAACAGCCCCCCCAGCGCGGCCCCCCCAGGACTCCCCCCCCTTCTCTGCACCTCTGTCCTGAGCCGTGGCGCTTCCGGACTCAGGGGTCCAGCCTCTGGCCCCGGCCTTGCCCGGGCAGCCCCGCCAAGCGGGCCCTGGCTGCAGGTGACCGGCGCTGACCGTGCCCGCTTCGGTTCCCCACAGGTGCGACCGGAAGGAGCAGGGCGTGATCGGCGCGGTGCTCTCGGTGCCCCTGCTGCAGGCCGAGGCCCGGAGTGAAGTCCTGGTGCAGCGCTCCCCCGAGAGGCTCCTGCTGCAGGTGGAGAGCTCGGCCTCCGCCCACGGCACCACCGTCTCCCAGAAAGCGGCCTGGCAGCACGGTAGGGGCGGGGGCGGTGGTGAGGGCGGCGGGCTCCCCCCGGGTGGTGGCGAGGGCACTGGGCTTCCCCAGGCACCACCAGGGCCGGGCTCCCCCGGGCACCACCAGGGCTGGGCTCCCCCTGGGTGGCACTGAGGGCACTGGGCTCCCCCAGGCACCACCAGGGCCGGGCTCCCCCCGGGTGGCACTGAGGGCACTGGGCTCCCCCAGGCACCACCAGGGCCGGGCTCCCCCTGGGTGGCACTGAGGGCACTGGGCTCCCCCTGGGTGGCACTGAGAGCACTGGGCTCCCCCCGGGCACCACCAGGGCCGGGCTCCCCCGGGCACCACCAGGGCCAGGCTTCCCTCGGGCACCACCAGGGCCAGGCTCTCCCAGGCACCACCAGGGCCGGGCTCCCCCGGGCACCACCAGGGCTGAGCTCCCCCTGGGTGGCACTGAGGGTACTGGGCTCCCCCTGGGTGGCACTGAGGGTGCTGGGCTTCCCCCAGGCACCACCAGGGCCGGGCTCCCCCCGGGTGGTGGCGAGGGCACTGGGCTTCCCTCGGGCACCACCAGCTCACAGCCTTTGCTTTTTCAGATGACAATAAGCTCGAATTTGAATGGAAGACGGGCACAAACACAAAAACCCAGAAGCTGCTCTCGGAGGCCTCCGCTTTCGGGGGGAGCCTGCGCCGGCGCGCCCAGGACTGGCTGGACCACAAGGTCGCTCACACGGACATGACCGTCCGGCACATGGGCACCAAGTTAATAGCGGTGAGCGAGGCGAGCTGCCCCAGGAGAGGACGGGCCGGCTGTGGTGGCCGGGGGTTCCTGGGGGAGGGTGGGCTGAGGGACCCCCCCTCAGGGCCCGTCCTCCCTGGGGCTGCCTCCAGTAGAGCCCTTCGGGGGGCTGCCTCTGGGGGCTGGACTTGGGGCATTTATTCACCCGCCTCCGTGGGCCTGGGACCTGGCTGCCTCCAAGGGTACAACAGTCCCCCCCTCCCCGAGCCATCCCAGGGGCCCTCGGTCCTCGGCCTCCCCTGATCCCCTCCCAGACTCCCCTGCAAATCCAGCCCCACTGGCCTGAAGCTGCCCTTCCCCCTCCTCTAGGCTACCAACACATGGTTTCAGAAGGCATCCCAGAACCTCCCTTATGGGGAGACCCTGCGGAGAAAGCTCCAGAACCTCCAGGAGTGGGAGATGCCCAAGCTCCAGGTCCCTGACAACCTGTTCCTGAAAAGGTAAAGGAGGAAGGGAGCCTGTCTGCAGAGCCGGGGGTGGGGCACCCGGGACGAGGGGCTTCTGGGTCTCTTGGTGGGCAGGTGTTGCAGGGTCAAGAAGGAACAGAAAGGTGGCCCCTGTACAAGCTGGGGTACAGCCTGTTCTCCCCATTCAACAGACAAGGAAAGTAAGGCTCCAAAAAGTTCAGAACTCAGCTAAGGCACATTAACACTTAGCCAGTTAGTTATCCAGCCAACTAGTTAGTTAGCTAGCTAATGTTAGCCAGTTAGTTATCTAGTGAGCTATCCAGTTAACTGGCTAGCCAGCCTGTTAGTCAGTCAGTGATCCAGTGAGCCAGTGAGGCAGTGAGCCAGTGAGCCAGTGAGCTATCCTGTTAGTCAGTGAGCCAGTGAGCCAGTGAGCTATCCCGTTAGCGAGGGAGCCGGCTAGCTGGCCAGGCAGTGACCTGGCTGGGGACACAGGCCTGGAGCCCCCCACCCTTCATTCCGAGCTTCTCCTCTGCGGTCCCTTCACGTGCTTCCTCTCCCCCGCTTGCTTACAGCGACGGCCGGGTCAGATACACACTGAACAAGGACCACGTGGACGTGGATATCCCTCTGCTTTTCGGCGGGACATCCCTGGAGCAGCTCCAGCTGAGCCGGGTGATCCGGACGCCCGCCCTGGACCTGCGGGCCATCGGGCTCCAGGTGCCCTCCAGGGAGTTCCGGGTGCCCCCGCTGAGCATCCCCAAGTCCTACCCGCTCCGGGTACCCCTGCTGGGCGTCTTCGACTTCTCCACCAACGTCCACAGCAACCTCTACAACTGGTCGGCCTCCTGGTCCCTGGGGAACACCACGGCCCCCAAGGCCGAGCACGTCAGCTTCCAGGGCCGCTACCACCTCAAAGCCGACTCGGCCCTCGAGCTCCTCTCCTTCAGTGTGCAAGGTGAGCCGGCCCGGGGTCCCGCCCGAGATGCCAGGAAGCAGCTGCTGAATGGACACTGGGCAGAGCCTCTGCAGGGGGACGGGGGAAGAGAAGCGGCACTGGGCCGGAGAGGGGAGTGCGCCTCCCAGAGGGGAGAAGGGGTCCACACGGGAGCCGCTCCCAGAAGAGAACTTCGCCTTGTTGTGGGTGAGGGGAGGTGGAGGCTGGCGGGGCGGGGTCCGAGGCCTCTGCTGGCTTTGCCTCCCTAGGCACACTGTGGTGCTGCATAGTTGCATAGAGACAAACTCTCCAGAAAACAGGAGGCTGAGGGGCCCGTGGCCCCCTGGCTCCTACAAAGCTAAGGTTCTTGTTGGATTCAAAACAAAGTCACCTTTGGTGGGGTTGGGTTTGCTTGTAAAATGGCTGCTTTGTCATTGCCAGTCACGCCGGCTCCCCCTGAGCCCCTTTGGGGTTTTCTCAGCAGAGATACGGGAGGGGTTGGCCATCTCCTCCAGCTCGTTTTACAGATGAGGAAACTGAGTCAGGGTGACGCGACTGGCCGGGGGTCTCACGGCCAAGAAGTGTCTGAGACTGGGTTTGAACTCGGGAAGATGAGTGTTCCTGACTCCAGGTCCGGCGCTCTCTGTGCTGCCATTCCTTTGGAGGTGTGAAAAGTAGAGCCATTTCAGGAAGGCAGCGCCTTCCCCTGGCTCACTGATTTTCACTGAACACACCATGACCATCCTCAGCCCCTTTGCCAGGTTCTCCCATCTTCCCATGAGTCCTCACATCCCGCGAAAGGGTGACCTAAATGTGGCCACAATGCACGTTGAGGCAGACCCTGCGTCTTCCTGCACGGCATGAAACAGAGCCTGGGGGGGGGGGTCTGCCAAATGCGGCCAAATTAGCTCGTCCCCCAGGAACACGCAAGGGAGGTCCCTTCGTCCTGGACCTCAGTCTCCCCCCCCCCGAAAATGAACATAGGCACTTAGTCCGCGGACATCTCCCACTCACCTGCAGCAGCAATCCCCCCATGTTGCCTCCTCCTCCACCATTATCTATGCTTCTCTTGGTGCTAAGCAGACACACCCTCCTTCACGTGATCCATCTCTCCTTTCTTACATACGAACATACTTACATTCCTTTCCTCATCCATCCATCATCCACTCATTTATAGTTCATCCATCCTTCCTTCCATCCTTCCATTCATTCATCCATCTTACCATCCATCCATCCATTTATTAATATGTCCATCCATCCACCCACTCATTTATATGTCCATCTATCCATCCTTCCATGTATTCACTCATCCATCCATCCATCCACTCATTAATGTGTCCCTCTATCCATCCTTCCATTCATTCACCCATCCATCCATCCACTCATTAATATGTCCCTCTATCCATCCTTCTATTCATTCACCCATCCATCCATCCATCCATCTACTCATTAATATGTCCATCTATCCATCCTAACATTCATTCATCCATCCATCCATCCATCCATCCACTCATTAATGTCCCTCTATCTATCCTTCCATTCATTCACTCATCCATCCACCCATCCATTAATATGTCCATCCATCCATCTACTCATTAATATGTCCATCTATCCATCTAACATTCATTCACCCATATATATATACATATATACATTTATTCATCTAGTCTTTCCTTCATCCACCCATCTTTCCATTCGTTCGTCCACAGTTCAGTGACCATGCTAGGAAGTGGATGGGTGGGGTCTTGGGGAGCAATGGCAGAAGCCACAATCCCAGTGGGCAGGTGGGGGCCACATGACTCAGAAACAGACAGAACTAAAAGTCTTTGGGGAAACCGGCTGCTTCATTTCATTTCTTCAGTAGCTGTCAGGGTCTAGAGGAGGATCATCCCGGCGCAAGGCGGGCTCCCCGCCTCACTCCCTGCCTAAGCTTTCTGACCGTGTCGGGGTGTGGAGCCGGGACAGGTTTTAATCATTTTATCTGTGCAGGTAGGAGTGGAGCAGCCAACAGACTAGTCTTTGGATAAATAGGACAGGAGCGACTTACTGGGAAGCTTTAACAAAGATTTTGGTTGGAGAGGATTATTTGTGGCTGTCTGCATTCGGTCCCATCCAGCTCTTTGTGCCTCCACTGGGGATTTTCTCAGCAAAAGCACTGGAGGGCTTTGCCCTTTCCTTTGATGGTTCGTTTTACAGATGAGGAACCTGGGGCAAGCAGGGTTAGGTGACTGGCCCGAGGTGACCCAGCTGACAAGTGTCTGCAATGGTAATTGAACTCAGGCCTTCCTTCCTCTGGGCCGCAGGGCTCTCACTGTGCTACCTACGTGTCCTAGCTCAGATGGTACTTATTTTAACCGGGAGCATTTCTTTTTTACCTTAGGGTACGGGGAAAGCACTTATGACCACAGGAACACATTTACCTATTCTTGGGACGAATCTCTGCACCACAAATTTCTGGATTCAAACATCAAGTTCAACGTTGTAAAAAAAATCGGGCATAATCCGGTGTCCAAAGGTTTCCTCACCTTCAACGCTTCCAGCGCCTTGGGGCCCCAGGCGTCCTTTTCGGTCCACCTCGATTCAAAGAAGAAGGTTCATTTGTACCTCAAAGAAATCCAAGCATCCGGCCAGCTCACGGCGGCTTCCTTCCACGCTAAGAGCACGGGTGCCTTGTCTTACCAGAGGGACCCCAACACAGGTCACATCAGTGGGGAGTCCCAGCTGAGGGTGGACTCCTCCCTCCTCCAGGCCTCCAACCAGGTGACGGGCAGGTACGGGGACGGGAGTCTCTCCATCACCTCGACCTCCGACCTACAAGACGGAGCCGTAAGAAACACCGCTTCCTTGACGTACGAAAACAGCCAGTTGACCCTGAAATCGGACAGCAGCGGGCAGCTCTCCGGCCTGGCGGCCACCCACAAGCTGGACCTGACCCTGATGCGGCAGAATGCCCTGCTCCGCTCCGAGCAGCAGGTGGACTTCCAGGCCATGAAGGTCTTCACCCTGCTCTCGGGCTCCCTCAATTCCCGCGGCCTAGAGCTGAACGCTGACGTCCTGGGCACCGGCCAGAGCAGCAGCGCGGCCCACAAGGCGACGCTGAGGATCGGGGCGGACGGCGTGTCGACCAGCGCCACCAGCAACCTCAAGGCCCTCCCGCTGATGCTCGAGAACGAGCTGAACGCTGCTCTGGGGCCCCTGGGGGCGTCCCTGAAGCTGGCGACTAACGCCCGTTACCAGGAGCACAGTACGAAGTACAGTCTGGACGGGAAGGTGGCCCTGACGGAGGTGGCCCTGGGGAGCGTGTACCAGGCCGCGGTGCTGGGGGTGAACGGCAAAAACATCTTCAACTTCAGGATTAACAAGGAGGGGCTGGCGCTGTCCAATGACATGATGGGCTCCTACAAGGAGTCCAAACTGGATCACATCAGCAGCCTGGTCGTTGCCGGCTGGGCCCTGGACTTCGCCTCAAAGATGGAGAACGTGCTGAGCCCGGACAAATCTTACCAACACAACTTCAACGTCCAGCTCCAGCCCTACTCTCTCTCGGCCACCTTGAACAACAACCTCAAGTACAACGCCCTGGATCTCGCCAACACGGGGAAGCTGAAGCTGGAGCCGCTGAAACTGAGTCTGGGGGGCAACATTAGGGGCACCTACGGAGGCGAGGAGATCAAGCACATCTACACCCTGACTTACGCCGACTTGTCCGCCAGCTACAAAACAGACACCCTGGGCAGGGTGGGGGGCGCGGAGCTGACCCATCGGGTCAGCGCCAACCTTGCCGGGCTGGCGTCCGCCGTCGACGTCAACACCGCCTTCAACTCCGAGTCCCTGCGCTTCAGCAACGTCTTCCACTCCATGATGGAGCCCTTCAAATTGGCCATGGATGCGCAGACCATAGGCAACGGGCGCTTGATCTGGGCGGGGGAGCACACAGGCCAGATCTACAGCAAAGTCTTGCTCAAAGCGGAGCCTCTGGCCCTCGTTTTCTCCCACGATTACAAAGCGTCTTCAGGCCACCAGCTCCGCTCAAAAAGGAGCATCGAGACCACCCTGGAGCACAAAGTCAGCACCCTGTTCACTCCAGCTGAGCAGTCCAACACCTGGAAGCTCAAGGCCCTGGCCAACCAAAACGAGTACAGCCACGACCTCCAGACCTACAACTCCAAGGACAGCGCGGGCGTGGAGCTCAAGGCTAAGGCTGTCACCGACCTCGCTGTGGTTGACTCGCCCCTTGAAGTGCCATACCTGTTCCACGAGCCCATCAACGTCATCGACGCATTGGACTTGAGGACTCAAGTCGGCAAGCCCCAGGAATTCAGTCTCACGGGTAGCATCAAGTATGACAAGAACTTGGACGTTCACGTGATCGACCTTCCTTTCTTGGAGACCCTGCCGGCGCTTTTTGAGAAGATCCGAGGGGCCGTTCTAGCCGCCCTCCAGAACCTCCAGCAGTCTTTGAAAAGCATCAATATTGACCACTACGTGAAGCGGTACCGAGCAGCCCTAGACAAACTCCCACAACTAGTTAATGACCAGCTCAATAACTTTAATTTAGAAGGACAAGTTATAAATGCAAAAGAGAAACTAATCACTTTTATGGAAAATTCTAAGATAACAGTCGATGATCTGCAAATTTTATTAGATAATGTCAAAATCAGACTCAATGAAATCACATCCCAATTACAGACTTATTTGATACAATTTGATCAGTATATTAAAGATAATTATGACTTACATAAATTAAAAGAATCTCTTAAGGAACTAATCAATGAAAAAGTTAAAGAATTAAAGGTTTTTGAGGACAATTATCAAATTCGTTATTATGTGATGAGCGCCATTCAAGCTATCTATGAATTTGTTGAAAAAATCAGTGTAAATAAAGTCCATGCCATGAGCCGGATTCGAGCTGAAATTCTTGAGAAACTACAACACCTGAACCGGCAGATTCAGAACATTGATTTCCAGCACTGCGCCGATTGGCTGAAAAAGCAAGTCGAGGCCATTGACATCAGAGTGTATATACAGTTCTTGAGATCTTGGCTGCCAATCCGAGAATTAAATGCTGTTCTCGAATATCTCAGAGACGTTGTGGTGAATCTTTTGGAAGATTATGAGGTGACTGAGAAGATCAATGCTTTTCTAGCTAAAGTCCATGAGCTCACTTATAAGTATGAGGTCCACAAACGGGTGCAGGTCCTAATGGATAAGTTAGTCCAATTGGCAAACCAATACAAGCTGAGAGAAACCGCTCAGAAACTGTCCAACTCCCTGAAAAAGATGGAAATCAAAGCCCACTTTGAGAAAGTGCGCACCCTCGTGGACAAAGCCGTCAGGAAAGCCCAGACGCTGAGATTTGAGCAGCTGATCCACGAAGTGAACAAATTCCTTGACCTCCTGATAAAGAAGTTGCGAGCTTTTGATTACAACCAGTTTGTGGATGAGGCCAACAAGGCGATCCATGAGCAGATCCAGAAAATCAACGAGGAAATCCGGGCTCTGGAGCTCCCTCAGAAAATCGAGGCCGCCAAGTCGTACGCATCAGAGGTCAGAGCCGCGCTCTCCGACTACCTGGAGAAGCTCCAAGACACCCAGCTCTCGGTGATCGCCGACTGGTTCTGGGAAGTCACCAACTCCGCTTCTGTGGCCGACATCAGAGGGAGGTTCCAGGAGATCCTGGAGGACACGCGAGACCGACTCTACACCTTGGACCTTCAGAAGGAAATCCAGCAGCGCCTACAAACCCTCAGCCAAGTCTACAGCACCCTTGTCACCTATCTCGTGGACTGGTGGACCCTGATTTCCAAAGAGCTCACCGACTTTGCCGAGCAGTACCGCGTCCAGGACTGGGCGGAGAGCGTGAAAAGCCTGGTAGAGCGTGGCTTCACCGTCCCCGAGATCAAGACGGCCCTGGGCACCCTGCCCGCCTTCGAGGTCAGTCTCCGCGCCCTGCAAGAAGCCACCTTTCAGACCCCCGACTTCGTCGTTCCCCTGACGGACTTGCACATCCCTTCTGTTCAGATCAACATGAAGAAATTGAAAGAAATCAAGGTCCCATCCCAGTTTACCACCCCAGAATTTTCCATTCTCAACATCTTTGTGGTTCCATCCTTTACCATCGACCTCGTGGAAATCAAGCTCAAGCTCATCAGGACCATTGACCAGATGATGTCCAGTGAATTAAGATGGCCTCTGCCAGCAGTCTCTCTGCAGGACCTGAAGGTGAAGGACACGCTTCTGGCAGCACTCACCCTGCCAGATTTCCATCTCCCGGAGGTGACCATCCCAGAAATCGTGATTCCAAAGCTCAGCCTAAATGAATTCCAGCTTCCTGATATTCAGATCCCAGAATTTCAACTTCCCCGTATCCCCCATACACTGGTGGTCCCGGCCTTCGGCAAGATGTCTGCCGCTTTAAAAATCACCTCTCCCTTTTTCACCCTGGATGCCGCTGGGAACATTGAGAACACAACTACCTCAGCAAGGAACCCCGAGATCGTGGCCTCCCTGACTGCTGCGGGACGGTCCGCAGTGGACTTCCTGGATTTCACTCTCCAAGCGGATGCGCTCCTCTCGGCCCCTGAAATGGAAAGGCTGATTTTGAAGGAATCGCTGAAGTTAACCAACAAGTACCTGAAGGCGGAGCACAACGGCGAGACGCTGTTTTTGCAGACCTCCATCCTCGGCAAAGCAAGCACGCTGGTCGGCATCTACACAAACAAGAACACGGTGGAGCTGGACAACAGTCTCTCCCTCAAGCTCCAGAAGCAAATGACCTTCGACAGCAACACAAAGTATTCTCACAAGCTGAACCTTCCTCAGGTGGACTTCTCAAGCCAGATGGACCTGCGCCATGACCTGGGGACGCTGCTGGATGCGGGGCACGTAACGGTGACTTCCGCCGGCAGGGGCACGTGGAAATGCGCGTTCCCCAACTTCTCGGACGAGGGGATACACGAGTCCCTCCTCAAGTTCACCGTGGAAGGACCGATAGCTTTCCTGGACGTGTCCAATAAGATCAACAGCAAACACGTAAAAGTGAACCAAAAACTCACCTCTGAAGCCAGTTTCCTCAATTTTGCCAAACTTGAAATCCAGTCTGAAGTTGAGTCCCAGCACGTGGGTCACAGCGTGTTAACTGTTCGAGGCTCAGGGGTGATAGGGGAGTTGAAGGTTCGGCTCGATGGGATCCACGACGCTTCCTTAAATGGGAGAGCTACTGGGACTTTGAAGAACACTCTGTTGTTTTTGGTGCAGCCATTCGAGATCAACACCGAGATGAGCAACGAAGGGAACGTGAAGGTGAGCTTCCCGCTGAAGCTGACCGGAAAGATCGACTTCCACAACAACTACGCTCTGGCTCTGAGCTGCGACTTACAGCAAGTCAGCTGGCAGGCAGGCGCCAGGTTCAACCAGTACCGATACAGCCAGAATTTCTCTGTGGGAAACGACTGGAACAGCCTGGAAGCTCATGTGAGCATCAACGGGGAAGCCAACCTGGACTTCTTAAACATCCCTCTTACAATTCCCGAAATGACTCTGCCTTACACCAAGCTCACGACGCCTCCGCTGAGAGACTTCTCCCTGTGGGAGAGGACCGGCTTGAAGAACTTCCTCAAGACCACCAAGCAATCCTTTGACTTGAGCGTCAACGCCCGGTACAAAAAGAGCAAGGACTTTCACCTCATCCCCTTCCCCCTTGGAGCCGTTTATGATGTCTTCAGTTCAAAGATCTACGTTCTCCATCAGCACTTTGACAACATCAAGTGGAACACATTGGATTTCCTAACCAAGTCCTATAACACAGCCAAGGTCAGGCTCGACCAGCACAACGTGAAACCCTCCCTCGACAAGCTCCCCCGGACCTTGGAGATCCCGGCCTACTACATCCCGGTGCTCAACATCGAAGTGGATCAGTTCACCGCCGAGCTGCCGGCCTTTGGCTTTGTGACTCCCTGGGAGGTGAGCACCCCCAGCTTCACCGTCCCCGGGATCGGCTTCTCCATGCCATCTTACACCTTCGTCCTGCCATCCCTCGAGTTCCCGGTCCTTCACGTGCCCGAGAGCTTCCGAGAGCTCTCCTTCCCCGGGATCACGATCGCACACCCGCCAGACTACATCCCCATCCCGGCCGTGGGCAACCTCACCTACGACTTTTCCTTCAAGTCGAGCGTCATCACGCTGAGCACAAACGTGGGGCTGCACAGCCAGTCGGACCTCGTGGCTCACTTCAAGTCATCCTCCTTCTCCGTCATCGACGCTCTGCAGTACAAGTTAGACGGGACGACCAGCCTGACCAGGAAAAGGGGCTTGAAACTAGCCACGGCTCTGTCCCTGAACAGCAAGTTCGTGGAGGGTAATCACGACAGCACCCTCAGCCTGACCAAGAGGAACATGGAGGCCTCCGTGACCACCGTGGCCAAAGTCCAGTGCCCCGTCCTGAGAGCGAATTTCCGGCAGGAGCTCACCGGGAACATGAAGCCCAAGCCCACCGTCTCGTCCTCCATCCACCTCAAGTACAACTTCACCTCCGCCCGGCTGCACAGCAGCACCAAGGGGGCCGTGGAGCACAAGCTCACCTTAGAGAGCTTCACATCGGAAAGCCCGACCCCCTACCTGTCGGTCGAGACGGCCGCCAAAGGCAGCGTCAGCGGCTCCCTCCTTTCCCAGAAGTATTCCGGGGCCATCGCCGGCGAAGCTAACTCCTACTTGGACACCAAGGGCACGCGCTCTTCTGTGAAGCTCGAAGGCGCCTCCAAAGTGGACGGCGTCTGGAACGTGGAGGCAAAGGACAACTTTGCGGGGGAGGCGTCTCTTGGGCACGTCTACGTGGTCTGGGAACACAGTGGGAAGAACCATTTCCAGCTGAGGAGGGAATTCTCGACAAACGGGGAGCAGAAGGCCAAGGTGACATTGGAGCTGGCTCCCTGGACGGCCTCCGGGGTGATTCAGCTTCAGGCCAGCCAGCCCAGCTCTCTCTTCAGGAAGGCCTCCCTTGACCAGACGGCGACCCTGGCTGCCAGCCTCAAGAACCAGCGGGTCACCTGGAAAGGCGAGGGCCACATCCAGACGGTGTCCCTCAGTCACAACGTGCAGCTGGCCAATGACCCGGCTGAAATCCGGCTCGATGCGGCCAGTTCGTTGGAAGGCCATCTGGCCTTCCTCAAGGACACCCTGCTGCCGGTCTACGAGAGCAGCCTGTGGGACATCCTGAAGCTGGACGTGACCACCAGGCCCGACAAGAAGCAGTACCTGCACCTGTCCGGAGCCCTGGCTTACACCAAAAGCCCCACTGGCCGCTGGCTTTCCATCCCTGTGCGGGAGACGGCTGAGGAATTCCTCATCCCCGGGCCGGGGCTGACGTCCTCGGGCCCCCCACCCTCCGAGAGGAGCTCCCTAAGAGTGCCCAAGAAGACCAGCGTGGCCCCGTTCTCCCTCAGTTTGCCATCACTGCCCCAAGTCAAATTCCCCATGGTCGAAGTCTCCACAGAATACTCGGGCACCGAAGGGGCCGCCCTTCCCTTCTTTGGGGTGACTGTGCCCGAGTTCCAGGTGACCCTGTCTCCTTTCACTCTGCCCAAAAAGTTTCCCCTGGCCGGCGCCGTCCTGGATCTCAACGAGGTGGCCAACAAAATCGCCGACTTTGACCTGCCGAGCGTCTCCGTGTCCGAGCAGAGCATCCGGGTCCCGGCTCTGACCTTCTGGCTGCCGGCCGGGATCTTCGTGCCCAACTTCGGCGCACTGACCGGGGACTTCCGGGCGGCGTCGCCGGTCTATAATACCTCCTGGAGCGTCAACGTGACGAGGAAGGAAGGCATGGAGCTGAGCCTGGAGGCCACCTGCAGCAGCACGGTGCAGGTGCTGGAGTACGATCTCACCTGTAAGTACCGGAGGCGCCGACTCCTCCGACAGAGGGGCCCCCACGGGGGGAGCCAAGGAAAGTGTGTCCCCACGCGCGGCAGCCTCCCAGAGCGAAAGGAAGCCCTTGGCAAAGGCAGTTGGGAAGCTCTGTGGGGACGGGGTGGTTTTGTAGTAAGACGCGTCTCCCTGTGTTTATGGGAGATGGAGATTTGCGCCTCATATGCTCTCCCCGTGACTGCTCCCAATGGAGGATCTCCCCGATCCTGGATTAGCAAACTTTATTAGCACAGTCTCATTTCCTTTCCTTTTTTTCCTGAGGCAATTGGGGTTAAGCGACTTGCCCAGGGTCACATGGCCTTAAGCAAAGGGTTGTTACGTGATGAGAAGGAGCTGCTCCTCCCGCCGGGGGAGATGCTCCGCAAACAGCTCTCGGGGAGGCGCCCTCCCAGAGAGGGGCCCAGCCCTCGAGCCCGCGAGAGTCTCCTCAGGGAGAACGGGGCCAAACCACTTCCCGGCTCAGCCCTGGCTTTGTTCTTAATAAGCCACCTTCATTTTTCCACAACTGGGGGGAATTCCCACCAGTTAGAAATTCAGAAAAAAACAGATCGATGACGATCTCACCTCGGCTTACGGGGCGCTTTAAGCTTGCAAAGAGCCTAACGGATTCGGTCCGGGGAAGAGGCGCTTTTTAGCGGAGGAGACGGGAGGCGAGAACGAGGGGGGGGGGGGGGGGGAGAGGAGGATAGATAGGAAGTCGGGCTGGGCTAGCTGAATTCGCACCCAGGGCTCGGCACTCCCAGGGCTCTCCTGTGCTGACCCGGCTCCCGGGGCTCTCTTCCCCTAGATGAGGTTAAGCATGTCACGGAGGAGGACGTCATCACGCGGAAGGACAAGGGCTCGTTCTCCCACAGGGACCTGAGTGTGGAATACGAGGAGACCTTCAAGGTTCAGAACTTGGAGTAAGTTTGGCCTCCTGTGGGGGTAAGGGAGAGGCCAGTAAACATGCAGAACGACAGTCCCAGGGAGCCCCGGGCAGTTTTTTTGGGGGGAGACAGAGGGGGAATTACCCCCTGTAGGCGGGGGCTGCGGGTCTGAGTCTGGGTGGAGCACAGCGGGGCGGCTGGGGTGGAGCACAGTGGGGGGGAGGGGGGACTGGGGCGGAGCACAGTGGGGGGGAGGGGGGACTGGGGCGGAGCACAGCAGGGCGGCTGGGGCGGAGCACAGTGGCGGGGAGGGGAGGCTGGGGCGCAGCGGAGTGGCTGGGGCAGAGCACAGCGGGGCGGCTGGGGTGGAGCATAGCGGGGCGGGCTGGGGCTCACCACCAGTGGCTGAGGAGGGACCACTACTCTTTCAGACCTCTGGAGGATGTGCAGACTCTCAAAATCACCAGCCCCACGTTTACTGACGTCCTCATGAACTACCGGAAAGCCAGGAACAGCCTCTCCCTGACCGTCTCCTCCCCGCCCATCGGCACCTTGGGCCTGGAGAGCCAGGAAAGCCCCGACGCTCTCCGCAGCAAGATGTACTACCGCCCCAAGGTGAGGGCCGAGGGCCGAGGGCGAGCCCGCCCGGCTCAGGAGTGGGCACGGTGCCCTGGGAGGCTCCCCAGAGCCAGGGTCTTCGGGCCGGGCCCAAGGACCGCTTCTGGAGACTGGGGCAGTTAATCTGTTTCGTCACTGGGCATCCTGGTGAAGCCCAGTGCAGCTGGGGGAGCTCCTTGGACAGCGCCCCGGCCGAGCCTGTGTCCCCCAAAGGGCTCCGGTCCCCAAGCCCCACTCCCAACGGGCTCAGGGAACTGCCAGAAATCTGGCTGGAAAGGGGGAGGTCATCTGAGCCATTTTACTGATGAGGAAACTGAGGCTGTCAGAAAAGTGGCTGGAGTTTCACAGCTACCAGTGGCTTGCAGAGGCTTATGGGGCCTTGCTGGGGCACAGCCTTTCCCTCTCTGCCCCCTCCTTCTCCAGCTGCCCCTTATCCCTCCCTCTATTATGGCAGAAGCGGGAAGGGCCTGGAGATACGTGTGAATACGGACAAACTGGCAGAGGAGCAGAGCCTGCCTGGAAAGCTGGACGGCCAATCAGGTCCGCAGGAGGCCCCCCCTTGACCCTGTTTTCTCCCTCCAGGGCTCTCCGGAAAGGAAGCTGGACCTGGCGGAGTTCTTGATGCCGAGGAGGAGCCCGGACGCCCTTCAGCTCAGTGTCCGCTGGAACGAGGAGACGGCCTCCGAGCTGGCGCAGACCGTGGGAGCCGCCCTGCCCGCGGCCGCGGAGACCCTCTACGGCTACGTGGACCGGTGTCACTGGGAGCAGACGGGCCTGGACATCAACGGCGCCTCGGGCAGGCTGAGGAGGCTCCTGCTGAAGGGAGGGGAGGAAGCTCAGCGGAGGCTCCTGAGCCAGATGGAGAAGGTGGACGGGAGGCTGCGGCAGACGATGGATGAGGCTAACCACGCCTACCGGCAGTGGGGGGACAGCGTGCAGCGCCTCTACCAGGCAGAGGAAGGGGCCCCCCAGCTTCTCAAGGACAAGGTTTTGGAGGGCGCCCTGAGGCTCACCCACGAATCTCGCAAGAAGATCCGGCTCCTCCTGGACTCGGCCATCGAACTCCTGAAGGTCAGTCGGTTCCAGCTCCCCGGCCAGGACTGGAGCTACACTGGCGACGAGCTGTGCTCCGCGGTCCTGCGCCAGGCGGGGAGGGCCTTAGCCCGGGCTTATTCCAGGGTCCACCAAACGCTAGAAGTGCTGGTTTCCCACATCAAGGATCTGGGCGAGGACGCAGCCGACCAGAGCCTGGTGGAGTTCGGGGAGATCCTGAGGAGTTTTTCTGAGAGCATCCAGTCCAAGCTCAACGAGCTTCAGGCGGTCACGTTCTCCGACCTTCTGATCTATCTGCAGTCATTCACAGACTATGTTTTCCAAGAGGTCGAAAGAGATATTAAAATATTAAAGGAGCAAACATTTTCTTCTCTCAAAGAGGATTTCCGGATCGCGGTTCAGGCCATTTTTGATCTCATCCCCCCGCTTCTTATGGAGCTGACAGAAAATCTCAAGTACCTGCATTCACTTGTTCTGACCCAATTCCAGGAAATTTCCGGAAATTTCCACAACCACATCAAGACTCTCTGGGAAGAATATCTGGACCCGAACATCATGGAGTGGACAGAGAAATACTATGAAATCAAAGACGAGTTAATCAGTTTGGCCAGAAGGATCCTTGCCGCCCTGACGGATTTCCAATCCCAAGCCTTGGAGGGCCTTCTCACTTTGATTTCCCAACTGATCAATGAAGTGGAAAGTTTCACCAACGCGAATGTCCAGAAGTACCTTGACTTACTCCTCGATGTCGACGGAAAAGGAAAAGAGAGGATCCTCGGGGTCTCCGCGGCCGCCCAGGAAAAGATCGGCACGTGGGCCGCGGAGGCCGTGAGGACGGCCGCCGAGCTTCGGGATCGGCTCATGTACCGGCTGCAAGCCGCCTGCGACCACGTCGCCGAGGCTTTCTGGTGGGCCACCGAGCGGGCCGGGAACCTCCCCGGCCTTCTTGTCCACGGCTGCCAAGCCCTCCTCAAGTACGTGGCTGAGCTTCTGCAGAGCCTGCAGTGGGCAACGGCCAGCAGCCTGAACACCTATGTTCAGACCAGCCCGGGGCAGCTCACGATCAACGTCCCCTACCCTTCTCCCTAGAACCGATTCGCCAAAGGGCCCAAACTAAAGGCTGATGTCCTTGGGGAAAACCTTCAAGGGGTGAGACCAGGAGGGAGTCGGCTCACTGGGCTCGGGCCTGTCGAGTCCCGGGTCCCCCACGCTGTTGCATGGATTTGAGATCACTCACTCACCCTGCGAGATCCTGGGCCTCCCTCTTAGGAAGAACTCTCCTTTCAAGGGCAGAGAATTAAAGTATATGGAATTGGAATGGATTCAGGTGCTGATAATCAGGGTGTTCGAACTTTGTGGAACCATGGCTTTGTAAGGAGAGGAGGGGGAATGAAAATTATAATCTGAGTTATTTTGATGGATTTGGAAAATATAAATAAATGAATTTCTTCTTAAGCTGACTGACGAGTCTCTCATGAACTACCTAGCACCCTCTCCTGAGGGATAAGTAGGGGGCACTGACACATTTTGAACAAGAGAGCAAGACGCTCTGGCCGAGGCCCTAGAAAGATTAATTTGCCAGCGAGTCCTGCCTGTGGCCCCTGCTCCATGTGACCTACTCTCACAGCAGCACAAGGAGGGCTCCCTCTAAATCCCCTTCCCCCGACCCAGACTCCCAACTCCAGAAGTCACTCTATTTATGGAAACTTGGAACCATGTTCTAAGAATCATCAACTTCTAGATCAGAAGAGAAACCCTCTAGTCTTGATCCTCCTTTTTCCAGATGAAAAAAAGCTGAAGCCCCTAGAACAGGAAGCCCCTTGCCCAGAGCCAGAGCCCAGGCTAGAAGCCAGAGGACCCACTTTAATAATATCAGGATAGTATCTCACCACTCCTGGTAGCTCCCCTCTGCCCCTTCGCCTTATTATTCCCACAGAGACAAAAGGGGTCTTCAGAAAGGATCCCTTCCAACGTGGAGCTTGCCCTCCCCTCTCCTCCACATCAGTCCCAAATACCGCATTCAAGCTTTGCTAGAACATTGTCCATGAAAAGCAGTCCTTGGGGCCACCCATTTCACTTCTGGCTAGTTCTCATCATTAGAAAGGCTTTCCTTACATCAACCCTCGATCAAAGTTTCTCCAAGTGTTCCCCCTGCTCTTGCCCCTAGTTCTTCCCTCTATGGCCCTCTTCCACGTGGCCGCCCCTCACACAAACCACTGTCTCGTTATGACCTCTACTTATGAAAGTAATTGCTTGAACTGAGGTGTAGAGTTATATATTAGTGCTTATTCAGTCCCGTCTCCTTGGTTTCAGTCTGTTGTTCTAGCTCCAGAGGCTTTTTCTGAATCTTCACCAGCTCCCATTTGGTTTGGCACATAGTTTACAATCCCTCCTTTATAGCCTCATCCAAGAAGTTGGATAACAACAACAACAACAACAACAATAATATAGCAGAAAGCCAAGCACAGGTTGTTGGGCCTGGTCACTCAGCTGATTCCGACTATACTCTCAGGTAACGCAGAGCAACAGCCCTACTGTATCCACAAGCACCAGAGGTTTTGTGAAAAGCTTAGCTTGAACCTCTGTGGAATATGCCTTCATCCTTCCCACCAGCTGCCAGTCCTGTTATTTTGACAAGAAGAGGTTAATCGGGCACAACCTATTCGTGCTGAAGCCGTGATGGCGGCTTCCCTTTCTAAAGGCTCACAACCCGTCCCTTTCATGACACCGGCCAGAATTTTGCCAGGGATTTGGGTCAAGTTCACTGGCTTGAAGCTTTTAGACGCTTCTCTTTGCTAGCTGCTTTCTTGGTCTATAGCATCTCGTGACCTTTCACAGGTCACCGTCACCCACTCAGAAGTTACATTGGCCGATTCTTTCAGGACATGGCCATGGGACAGCTTCTCTGGGTGAAATAACATGGCTGAACTTATCCAAGAGAACCAGATGCTCTCATCTCCTCACCTACATACACTTTCAAACCTCTGCTAACCATTTTTATACTATCTTTCCATTCATTTTTTTTAATTAAAAGAAACAGAAAAATTAAAGTTGAGAAGGGAATAAGCATTTGTGTAGTACCTACTGTGTATTACTGGTGTTTTAGGCACTATGAGAAGTAATTTATATCTCTCATTGGATTCTGTTATCATTACCCTTTAATTTACTACAATGAGTCATCCATCGCATCCCAAGCCAGTCCCAACTTTTCATCCTGCTCCTGAACTTCATTGGCTCTGTAGGAGAGAGTGAGGTTGACAACTTTCTGCCTCACTTCAATCTAATTTACCCACAAGTCATCACTCTGCGATTTCATCAGTCCTCTTTGACAGTGAAAGACAAACACCAATAATAAATGCCTTTTAAAAACATGAGGTGATGGAGGAGTCCCACGTGCAGCGACATTTCCATTTGCATCTCCAGAATTTCCTTCCTGAGATTTTCCCCATTCTCTTGGGCTAACCTCCCTCACAGGCTATAAGGACATTAGACCTTTGTCTGTAACACTGATAAAATCTCCTCTCCCCAAGTCTAAACTTGGTTAAACTATGACCCAATTCCCTTTCCTTTATCCCAAGCAGAGGAGTGGTCCCCCATCCCCATCCTCCTAGCCTCCTGTCATCTCCACATCAACGATCGGCTCCCCAGTGTTGGTTAAAAGGTCCAGAAGGACTATTACTCATATGATAGTGTCCATCTGGCATAGGAAGGGAGCTTGGGGTCTGTGGCCCCAAGAAGCAGCCACAGCCCCATAAAATCATTTCAGCAGATGGGCTAAACCGGATGTAAGGTAACTGACAAGCCTCAAACCCTTTGGAGGAGTGAGGAAGCATGGGAGACTTGCCCTGGTGGAATGAGAACAACATTTGTGGTGGTTGTTTTTTTTGTTCCAACAGTCACGAAGGCGACCGAAACAGGTGCTGTGCGGTGCTTAGGGCTTGGGCAAATGTCAGAGACCCCAAGGTCCTCCGCTGCATCCTGGGCCAAGCCGGTCATTGGACTTTTGCCTTGCTGCTGGCCTCCGGTGACTGTAAGAGAGAGGGAGGCTGCTGCCTGTGCGGTTCGCCTCACTTAAGCCCAGCTCACAAGCCAGCCAATCCCTGTGTCACTGGCTCTCTTTGCGAGGATGAACAACAATATTGTGATGGGTGGTTTTCAGCTTTAGAATATCCTTGGGGGCAAGGGATGTCTTTTCTTTTTCCAAGTAGTAAGAAACTCTCTGATAAAAAGCCTAAATCTACTTTTCAGTAGATTTCCACTGCCCTCCACCTTGCTTCTAGTCAGGCCAGAAAACAGTGGGGATCCCAATAAGAGCTGGCCTTATTCATGCTTAGATCAGGAGGTGGAGGGAGGCTCAGGAGCCCCAGAGGTCAGCTCCTCATTTGGCCAGTCAGCAGAGACCTCTGGTGGCTGCTCAGGATCACAGTGTGGCAGGCTCAGGACCCAGCTCTTCCAGGCTCCAGCTTCAGGGTTCTCTCCATGGATCCACACTGTCTCCTTAATCTTGTTTTGGAAAGTTTCCAACGTGGTCAGCATAGGTCACATGATATCCCTTGTTCCAGCTTCAGGAGGGAGGGAGGGAGACCTGCTCCCTGGCCATAAAGGATATGGAGTCTCCCTAAGGAGAAAAGAGGAACAATCCAAAGGAGACTGGGGAGGCTCAGGACCCAAAGGACAGAGTGGGGAATCTCAGAGGAAGGGGAGCTTCATCTATGGCGGGGTGATTAAGGAAGGCTTCAGAGAGGGATGGGTGCTCCAGGGTGGGGGAGGGGGAGGGAATCGCCCTGGGCAAAGGGGCAGCCACAGGAATCTGCAGAGCAGGAAGACCATCAGTTTGGCTGGAAGAGAGGGCTCATCTTTATGGGGGGGGAATTTTCAGAAGGGCAAAGCCATGCCAGAATAAGGACTTTGGACTTTTTAACTCAGCCGACGGATTTTAACAATATCTTTAAAAAGGCGGGCTAAGTGATGAAGGGGCTATTTCAGGATGCTCCCCAGGATATGGGGTGAAAGCGGAGGGTGGCAGCAGCATGGGGAATGTATAGGAAGGCAAGGAAGGCAATGTCTGGAGGCGGTTCAGCAGGGGAAGGAGGGCTGACCGGCTGGCCGGCTGTGGGGCAGGGTGATGGACCTGAAGTTCATTGAGGAGAATGAAGAAACCCGGAGGAGGAGCTGGTTGGAGGGGGAGAGGGAGGAGGACGTCTGATGGACCGAGACAGGGACTCCTGGGACTGGAGAGCTGGGAGGGAGCCCGGAGGTCCCAGGCTGAGTGGGAACTGCTGGTGGCTAAGGCATGGATGTGCGATCCAAGGGAGGTCCAGAACGCCTGCTGATTATCTGACGGCATCCATTGCCATATAAGTACCATTAACAACTTCACCAGGAAGCCAGCTTTTCCCCTTGTATGGTCCTCAGCCATTAGTCCCAAAGTGAGTCAGTATCTGTCTACACATCTCTCCCCAAGGACCCATGAGGTCCTCCCATAAACACAATTGTTCCTTCTATGAAATGAGAGGCTGGAGTTTAAACCAGAGAAGGAAAGAGCGGCCGAGGGAGGAGACCCAGGCCGTGGCCCCTTTGGGACCTTCTCTGGGCTGTGATCTCTGCTTTTCTCTGACCTGTCACGGGGGGGTCCAGCTCTCAGTTCTCACCTCCCACGGCCTGGGCAAGGCCGAGGATGTGCTCATCAAGCAAGGACCAACGGCCGGGGCAGCAACACTCAGATGTAATCTCGCGCCATTTCTTGAGAGGGGGCGCTTCCATTTCTAAGCCATTTCCTGTTGGGGGCTCTGAGCCTGAAAGAGCCACTGGCATCCCTTGGGGGAAGCTGCACCCCCTCCATCAGGCCCCTGCAGCCACCCCGACACCCGTGCTCGGTTCATTCGGCAGTCCCTGATTGATGGTTCTGTCGGGGCGCGGGCTGAGCCAGCCCCCCAACGGTGCCTGTGCTGAGGGGAGTGAGCGGACAGACAGATGTTCCCTCTAAAAGTGTCCAATAACCAAAGACGAATGGGCAGAGCCGGAGCCTACCTCTTAGCTCATCTCCTTCCCTGCTGTTTCCCATTAAGAGGTCAGCCCTCCCCTCGGCGCACTGGAGCCCCTGGTGGGAGGGCACACTCACAAACAAATAAAACCGCCCTGCTCATAAAAGCAGAGAGAATAGGTACACTGGGCGGGATTCTACTGGACTTCTCCCTCACCTAGAGGGTCACTGTCCGGGCAGGGCTCAGCTCGCCCACGCCCAACACTGCTCTGCCTCCGGCACAGACCCCAGAAGCTCAGACTTCTCACAAGCTCCTGGGCAGCCCTTCAGGAGAAGCCTGATGACGCCTGCATGGGGGAGAGGAAGCTTCAGCCTATGGGTGAGGTGGCAGGCCGAGCTGGGCAGGGACTAATTAAGGGGCTGGCCACTATTCTCTGTACATCACAAGCTGGGGAGCAAACCCCTGGGCAACTGAGCAGTGGGCAGTGCAGGCAGGAATCTGATACCCCGGCCACAGATGCCCATTCTGGGTAAAACCTCGGCGTCAAGGGCAGCCAGAAAGTCGCTTCTCAGCCATCAGGAGCCACAGAACAGGGGCGAGCTTGGGTAGAGTAGGAAGCTGCTCTGAGCTCAGTATCTTACCTCCCTCTCACCACCATCCTCCCAGTCCCACAAGATGCCAGCCCTCGGAGCAGCCCGGTCTCCATTTCTCCCCCACAGTATGGCACCAAGGCTTGTCACTTCCCCATCTCTGGTCAATTTCCCTGACTCTGGTCAATTTGCCCATCTCTGGTCGATTTCCTCATCTCTGGTCGATTTCCTGCCTCTGGTCGATTTCCTCATCTCTGGTCGATTTCCTCATCTCTGGTCGATTCCCCGTGTCTGGTTGATTTCCTGTCTCTGGTTGATTTCCTGTCTCTGGTTGATTTCCCTATCTCTGGTCAATTTCCCCTCTGCACTCCCTCCCCAACAGATCCCCTTCTCTCCTCTGACCCCGCCCTCACTTGTGTGCAAACCTCCTGGCACCTGGGGGATGGTGGGGGTCCAGGTTGCCTGTAGGGAGATAGCCTCTCCCCACTCCCATCCAATCCAATCCATCCCTTCTCCAATAAACATTGATTAAGCACCCACTCTGTGCTAAATGCTGGAGATACAAAAAGAGGCAAAAGACAATCCCTGCTTCCTCAAGAAATTACTAATAGGGAAGCCAGAGAAAGCCATTGGATAAGCATCCTCCATTCAGCCGTTTTCCCAAAGCTCAGGTCACCTCTTGCCCAATCAACTTCAGTAGCTTCCTATTGTCTCCAAGGGTGAAATGCTTGACATTCAAAGTCATTCAGAACCTGGTCCCCTCCTACCTTTCCACTCTTCTTTGGTCTCTTTGACCATGAACCGACACTGATCTTCCATGAGACCCTCGGTCTCTCAGCTCCACGTGTCCTCTCCAGTCATCCCATAGGCCTGGCTACTGACCTCGCCAGCTTCCTTCAAGGCCCAGCTAAAATCTCACTTTCTACTGGTCTAGTGGACCTTTCCCAGTCCTTCTTCGGGTGCTTTCCCTCTACTGCTGCTTTTCCAATTTATCCTGTAGGTGTTTTTTTTTCAATAGATATATTTGCATATATATATGTATGGATATATTTCTCTCTGACATTAGATTGAGAGTTCCTTGAAGGTGGGGACTGTCTCTTGTACTCTTTGTATCCCCAGGGCTTAGCATACTACCTGGAAAATAGTAGGCACTTATGGGCTGATCATCCTCCTCCTCAGCCCCTCCCAGACTGGCTGCTCACCTGCCCTAATCATGACTCCCTCTGCGGTCTTGCCATCCGCCCAGTCACTGGGTAGTGAACATGGTAACCTAGCCAGAGAGTGCTGCTAACTTGCGGCTGCTTCATTACCTGCTCTATCTTAGCAAGACAAGGGGGGAGGGGAGGAATCTAGATGGGCTCTTGCCAAAGGTGGCTGAAAAAGCTGATTGCAGCTCTGGGCTGCCCTGGCTACGGGTGCGAGAAGTCACTGCTGTGCGCTGCCAGGATGGAGAACTTTCCTGAGAGCAGCCATACTCCTGTAGAGGATGGAGCAAAGGGGAGAGGTCCAGAAATGTCTGGACACATTCATTACATCCAACAGGAGAAGGGGAGAGAGTGTTGGGGGGGGGCCGCCCTTCCTGGTGGCCGTCCCATTAGAGTCACCAGGCAAGGCCTTAGTCACATCCTCTGTAGCCCAGGAGGCCAGATGGAGGCCCCATCCATTCTCTTCCCTCACTGCAGGTCCTTGGGGGCTAAGCTTGAGGGCAGGTGTCTCCCCACCCCAATCCCATTCACCTGCCAGCTCCTGCTGCCTTCCCCTTCCTCACAGGCAGCGCCTGCTCATAGCCCACAGGCCTGGACCCTCCTCTCTCAGCTGGATGATTGCAGCAGCCGCAGCCCCTCAGTCTGTCCTCTCTCTTCCATCATCCCCACAGTCAGCTCCCAGAGGAAGCCCCCTGAGACCCTATTAGGAGCAAGGCCTTCTTCCAAGCCGCCCCCAAGGCCCTGCACATCAGCCCCGGCCTGGGTGACCGGCCCTAATTATTCTCTCAGCCTCCTGCTGTTGGCCAGAGGCCACAGAACCGCCCAGGCCAGGAGAGAAGGCGCGTCCTGCCAGCCTGAGCCTCTGCTTTGGGTGGACTCCGAGTCAGGCCTGCTCCTTCCTTTGCTCCCTCACCCCCCCCATGCCCATCTCTAGCCCACATCCATCTTGCTGAGTTGGAGATGCCTCCTGGGCCTGGCCTCTGCTCACTCTTCACAAGGTCTTTACTCATTGGATGGTAAATGCTTTAAGGGCAGGGCTACAGGAGCCTTGCACACAGTAGGTGCTTCCTTGGCTGAATGCCCAGCAGGGTCCCCTGACAACTCTCAGGAAAGCACAAATGTCCATTTGTTTGCTAAAGCTTCTGAGACACCTTTTCTTTGTCTTTCCTGTAGAGGTCTCCAAGGTCTCCATCCTCAGCACTCACTGAACCTCTCTCGTAGAATGCCATCCCCAGCCTTGGTAGAATCACCACCTTGTCTCCCTGTCTCTCTCCATCTCTCTTTTTCTCTGTCTCTGTTCGTTCTCTCTCTCTCTCTCTCTCTCTCTCTCTCTCTCTCTCTCTCTCTCTCTCTCTGTCTCTCTATTTCTCTGAATCTCTCTGTAGCTCTGTCTCTCCCTTTCTCCTTTTCTTTCTCTCTCTCTGTCTCCCTCTCTCTCTTCCTGTCTGCCTATCTGTCTCTCTCACTATGTGTATGTCTATCTCTGTCTTTCTCTTTTTGTCTGTCTCTGTCTCTCTTTTCCTCTCTGTCTTTATCTCTGCCTCTGTGTCTGTATCTGTGTGTATGTCTCTGTCTCTGTTTCTCTCCCTCTCCTTTTCTCTCTCTCTGTCTCTCTCTTTCTCTTCCTCTGTCTCACTCTCTCCCTGTCTCTCATTGTCTTTCTCTCCTCCTGTCTCTCTGTGTCTCTCTCTTCCATGTCTCCCTCTTTCTCTCTCTGTGTCTCTCTTTCACTGTGTCTCTCTCTGTCTCTGTCTCCACTCCCCTCTTCCCCCTCCTCCTCTCCCTCTCCTTCCTCCTCCTCTCTTCCCCCTCTCTCTTTCTTCAAGCGACCTTCTGGTCACTCATCTCAGCCCCCAAGCTGCCTCGCCCCTTGCAGGCAGGGACTGCTTCCTTTTTACCGGCCTCTAGCCACTGTGGCACCTCTGGCAGCATTTGGTCCCTGCTTTGGGGGGCAGTTGCTCTGCTGCAGCTCTAGGGGCTCCTCTGGGGCCCTCCCTCCATTTCTATTCTATTCTCCCAAGGTCTCCAAAGTCGTCTATCTCCTGAACCACTTTGCTGTCTCTTGCAATAGTCCAAGTGTGAACTAATAGGGTTCTGCCCGAGGGGGGGGGGGGGAGAAGCAACATTAGAAGGGGGAGGGCTTGGTGTAAAGGTGGAATCGATGGCCTTGGTGAGGTACTGGATGGAGTCCAGGATGGCTCCCAGGGTGGGAGCCTGGAGGACTCAGGAGGAGGAGGAGGCTGCCCTCTGCAGTAAAAGGGAGGAAGGGAGGATTGGGGAGAAAGCTCACATGCACCCTTTACCTCTGACAGCCCAGCCTTGGGCTAACCCATTTATCCCACCCTCACCCCCCATCCTCAATTTGCTGATCTATAGGGTGACAACAGGAGCAATTTTATTCCTCGAGGCCCCGATATCAGCAGATAGAGTTCTGAGGCTCAAGTCAGGAAGGCCAGAGTTCAAATCTCTCTTAAACTTAGTAGCTTGAATGACCCTGAACAACTCACTTAATCTCAGTTGGCTTCAGTTTCCTCAACTGTAAAAGGGGATAATCAGAGCACCTACCTCCCAGGATTGCTGGACCGATCAAATGAAATCATAGTTATAAAACACTTGGCACATTATAGGTACTTGATGATTGTTTTCTTCCTTCTTTCCTCTTTCCCTGTCACCCTTCTTTCCATCCATAACTCCTTCCTTCCTTTCTTTCTTCTTTCCCTCCTCCTCTCTTTCCTTCCTTCCTATCCTCTTCCTTCCTTCTTTTCCTCCTTTATTTCCTTCCTATCTTCCTTTCTTCCTTCTTTTCCTCCTTTATTTCCTTTCTATCTACCTTTCTTCCTTCTTTTCCTCCTTTCTTTGCTTTCTTCCTTCTTTCTTTCCTTGTTTTTTCTCCCTCTTCAATTAGTTGTGAGGAAAGTTCTTTTTAAAGACCTTGGAGCCCTTGACAGAGCCATTGAGTCAGGCTTTAGTCTCAGTTGGGGTGAACGGTGCTCTTTCCTCCATCAGGGCCCATCCCACCCTGTGCTGTCCCACCAGCCGGGCTCTTGATAATGCTGGAGAAGATCCAGCATGAGGGCCTCTGGCCCCCTACACCCTAGAAGGATTGCCTGCTGGCCCTCTAAATCCTAGCAGGATTGCTGCTGGCCCCCTTCAACCCAGAAGGATTGCCTGCTGGCCCTCTAAATCCTAGCAGGATTGCTGCAGGCCCCCTACAACCTAGAAGGATTGCCTGCTGACCCCCTAAAATCCTAGCAGGATTGCCTGCGGCCCCCCACACCCCAGCAGAATTGCCTCCTCTGATTCCTGGAAGCAGGAAGGGTGCATGAAGAAAGGGGAAATGATACATGTCCAGATCAAGGCAGCCATAATGGTGAATAGCCAGAGGAGATCAGCTTTATCTAGAGACGACTCGGGGACACGGGATCTGTCTTTCCTATTTGAGGGCTCTCCCCTGAGGAGAAATCTGACTCATTCGGCTCAGCTCCAGAGGGCAGAATTTGGAGCAATGGAGGAGATCTCCCCAGAGAAGGATTCAGGCAGGATGTAAGGAAATCCTTGCTAGCTCTTAGGACTCTCCCAAAGTGGAACGAACTGCCCGGAGAGGCAGAGAGCCGTCCACCACTAAAGATATTCAAGGGGAGCCGCTGACCACTTGGCAGATCCGCTGTGGGGGGCACCATGAGCTCTCCCCCATTTCTGAGTCTTTGTGCTGGAGGCCTCCCACAAAGCGGCGAGGCTGGGCTGCACAAACTCTGAGGATCTGACATGAAGCAGAGCTGGTTGTAAAAACTTAATTAGATGAAATATTTTAACAAGAGTTGCAGAGAACAGAATGCCCCGCTCACCAGCGAGCCATCATCGACATAAAAACTGACGGGAAGCGTGTGTTCTGCTCCCAGAACGCTTTTGTGAGAGAGGAGCCCGCTGGCCCATCCGCACTGGGGGGAGAGCGGAGGCTTCCTGGGGCCCCAAGCCCGGGGTGAGAGGGGAGCGGCCGCTCCCACACGCCCACCCGCTTGTGCCCCCACCCTCGCTCCTCTCCTCGGCCCCAGGAATGCTTGGAATTGTGAACCCAGCCTGGAGAAAAACAAGTCTTCCCTCTCCGTAGAGAGGGCGCAGCACAAGCTGTGGGGATGCAGCTCGGGGTCTTGTTCCTGCCTGGGCCCCTGGCGGCCCCAGAAAGTCCCAAGGAGTCCCCAGCTTCCTAAAAAAGTAGTCCCGTAAAACATCCCACAAAGGCTGAAGGCTCCTGCCCTCTCTGCTCCCTCCCCCCTGCTAATGCCATCCCCAAACAAACATGCCAGTCTTCCCCTCGAGCCCCTGCTCCGTGTCCTAGCAGGGCCTGTGCTAGGAGCTGGGCTCCCTCCTTATGGATCCCAGTGGAACATGCGGGCCTTCCACGCTCTCCTTTCCTACACCTTTTTGTTGGGTAATACATTTTTCTTAGGTCACTTCTCCCCCATTCCTCGTCATATATCACAGCTTACAGATAATCATTCCCCCCATATCGTGCCCTTTGGGAGGTTCCTCTGAGTCATTTCTGTCCAGGCTCATCGAGACTTGCTGCCCTCTCTCCAGGGGGACGCCACATTCTTAATGGCTCCACTTTCCTGTTCACAAGTTATTTCTTGGAAATGGAACGAAAGCGCCTTGAGAAAAAGAACTGTTTTTTTGGTTTGTCTTTGTGGCTCCAATACCCAGGACAATACCTGGTATGCAATAAGTACCTAATAATTGCTGAGTGAATCAATAATCAATTTGTTCATCCTGAATTCACCATTACTAGAACCTAGTCCACCTTGCTTTATGTTTTCCAGTGTTTGGGAGAAAATATGCATTCAATGCCCACATATATTCACATATAGCCACACTCCACATACACATACCCATTTATATATATATACATGCCCCCCCACTTACATCCATCCATATCTGTCTGGAAAGGCCAGAACTCCCGTGCCCCACCCTCAGACACACACACACACACACACACACACACACACACACACACACACATACACACACACACTTTCTCCAGTTATCCCCCACCACATTTTCTGGAGCTGCCAGTATAGTAGTCCCATTAAAAACTGTAGTCTGCCTGAATTACCCTTGGCCATCATCAAGGCTGGCTCTTAGTAATCGCTGCTTCCTCTTCTCAAAATCGGCCGAGCAGCTTTTTAATGACCCACTCTAGAATTTCTGCCAGGAATTGAGTCAAGTTCCCTGGCCTTTGGTGTGAAGTTCGAATTAGCCTTTCTCAGTGATCTTTGGCTTCCTCTGAGGCTCTGGTCCCTCTCCATTCTCCACCAGCCTTCAAAGACCCCTAGCAGTGGCTCAGCAATCTCACCTGCCCATTCTTTAAGGACCCAAGGAAGGGCTTGCTTCATTTGGGTTTGCTCGGGACTTTCCTACCGTCTCCTTCCTTGCCCCACTATGGGGGCACGAGAGTTCTGGCCTTTCCAGACAGCAGACAACCAATGACTGTTTCCAAAGGAAAGTGGGATAACCTCACCCACTATTTCCTGGACAGCTTGGTGCCTTAGCCTCGGTTTCCTTATTGTCAGTGAGCTAACCTGAGGGACCTTCCCACTGATGCAAGCTCTACTCGTCACCCCTACGCCATCTTGACAACAAATCTCTCCACAGGGAGAAGAATGGATCTTCGGGCCACTTCAGGGCACTTTTGGGGGAATCTAGTTAAGATGAGTGGGAGTTAAGTTCCACCAAAATAGCCACCGAGACCAAAAGGTCTCCATGCTCAGGGAGGCAGGGGGAGCCATAGACTCTTGTGGGGACAGTGAGCCTTTCAGGGTGACACATGTGGATGTTATCTTCAGTGAGCATCTTGCCCTTGGCTTTGGCCCCCATTCACCAGTTAAGGGAAATGAGCTTTCCTAGGTAAAGGGCATGGAACCCCCTCCCCCAGGTGTCTGATAGCAGCTGGTCTCTGCTCTGATCCTCCCATTCAACCTATAATTGTTGGAGAACGTTATATGCACCACCTTGCCCTCTCCTGCCTCCCCGGGGGATTCATTTCATAGAAAGAGAAAAGTTTAGGATTCACATGGACTATGGATTCCAACGGAAAGGTCGGAGGTGGATGAAGGAGAATTCAGGGACAGCTTACCTCCCATTACCGGGCCTGTGCTTCCTAAGGCCCCATCTCCAAGCCCAGTCACCTGCATGCAATAACTGCCAAGTGGTCCCCATCTGTAGCTCCTATGACTGTTTGACGCCCTCTCTGGAGAGCAGGGACCAGTGCTTTTTCCCAGTCTTTGTTTCTCCAGCATTTAGCCCAGTGCCTGGCATACAGTAAGGGCTTAATGAATGCTTGCTGCTTGCTTTGCAAACCCCCCATCGACTAAGTGATCAGGAGAGGTGACTGTGCTCAAATAGGCCGGGGCCCAATGATGGGTTGTTGCCTTCAGAGGAAGGAGTCCCAGGGCAGAGGGGACTTTGTCCCAGGGCCAAAAGTGATCTACCAGCATGAAGAGGCTGCTAGGGCTTAAAGGAAAAGTCCAAAGGAGCTTAGCCTTGTGGGAAGAACCTTAGAATTTAGAACATGAACAGTCAGAACTGGGAGGAGCCTTAGAACACAGAACAAGGATAGAGCTGGGAGGGTGAATGTCGAAAATTATCTGTGTATGTATTTTGAAAATAAAAAAAACTTTAATTAAGGAAAATAAAAAGAAAAGAAAATTTTTCATCCACATAGCGCCAGCCAGAGAGGTACAAGGTCGCCTTACTTCATTCCTGCCTGTTGTAATAGCCTCCTAATCTCTCCCCTTTTCCATGGGGAGCTGAGCTCTATTCGGCTACTAAATTGAATTTCTTCAGGCACAAAGAGATCTTACCATGTCACTACCTTAATCAAGAAACTCCAAGGTATCCCAATATTTCCTGTGTTTGGCCTTTAAAGGACTCTTTACAGCCAAGCTCCTGGCTCCTTTCCCAAGTCACTGAACATCAATCCCTCTCATGCAGTCTTCTATCTGGCCAAAATGGCTTCTTTGTCCTTCCTCACACACATCCCGTTTCCTCCCTCCATGGTTTTGTCCAGGCTGGTCCTTATCCCTGTGCACTGTTCTGCCTCATCTCAGTTCCCATCAACACTCAGCTCAGGTTCTATATCTTAGAGCAGATCTTCCTTGGTCTAGACCCTCAGTAGTCAATGAGCTTCCCTTCCCCCTTCCCCTACCCTAGATTACTTTGTGTATACTTTGTGTTTACTTGTCTATAATGTCCTAGGTTACTTTGTATTTATTTGTCTCAGTGTGCTAGGTTACTTTGTATATACTTTATATTTGAATATAATGTGCTAAATTACTTTGTGTATACTTTGTGTTTACTTTCCTATAATGTCCTAGGTTACTTTGTATTTACTCAGCTCAGTGTGCTAGGTTACCTTGTATATACTTTATATTTGTCTATAATGTGCTAAATTACTTTGTGTATACTTTGTGTTTACTTTCCTATAATGTCCTAGGTTACTTTGTATTTACTCAGCTCAGTGTGCTAGGTTACCTTGTATATACTTTATATTTGTCTATAATGTGCTAAATTACTTTGTGTATACTTTGTGTTTACTTTCCTATAATGTCCTAGGTTACTTTATATTTACTCAGCTCAGTGTGCTAGGTTACTTTGTATATACTTTATATTTGTCTATAATGTGCTAAATTACTTTGTGTATACTTTGTGTTTACTTTCCTATAATGTCCTAGGTTACTTTGTATTTACTCAGCTCAGTGTGCTAGGTTACCTTGTATATACTTTATATTTGTCTATAATGTGTTAAATTGCTTTGTGTATACTTTGTGTTTACTTTCCTATAATGTCCTAGGTTACTTTGTATTTACTCAGCTCAGTGTGCTAGGTTACTTTGTATATACTTTATAGTCCACAATGTGCTAAATTACTTTGTGTATACTCTGTGTTTACTTGTCTATAATATCCTAGGTTACTTTGTATTTACTTGTCTCCAGTGTGCTAAGTTACCTTGTGTGTACTTTCTGTTTACTTGTCTGTAATAGGCTACTTTGCTCCCATAAAATGTAAGCTTCTTGAGGACAGGGACTGCTTCCTGTTTATCCATGTCTCAAGGCCTATGCTATTGCCTGCTTGCTACATCAATCAGTGCTTGCTGAACAGAACTGAACCCACCCCATGTTCTGTGGGAATGGATTCTTGTCCCGGTATGGGTTAGCCTCCAGGTCTCTGAGCTCTCCTCCAGGTCTCTGAGCTCCCCTCCAGGTCCCAGGCCTTTGGTTCTGAGTTTAGGGAAAGAAATGGGATGGTCAGGGAAGACTTTCCAGAGGAGAGGAAGCTTAGGCTGAGACTTAAAGGAAGATGAGGGTTCATAGATCGGAGGTGAAGAGGAACAGACCATAGCAGGCTATGGTCCAGCTGCCTTGGGCTTCTGTGCTCACCACTTTGCTTAATCCAGGAAAGTTCCCTGGCCAGGCCTCTACCCCGGGGGCACACAAAGTATGGTGGGGTTGACACCCTGATTTTTGGTCCTGGCCTCCAGGGAGGCCCAAACCGCCTGAGAAGTCCATCCTTTTGGAGCTGGAGCTCCGAGGCCATCTTGGCTGCCTCCATTCAGCCTGGATTTCCTGGCACCTGGGAGGGCATGGGCATTTCCTGGGTCGGCCCCACTCCGCGTTGCTAGGAGAGGGACTGCCAGCTCCCGAGAATGTGCAGCAGAGGGAGGGCTTTCCCACACTCGTCTTCGCAGAGGTCACAGACAGACCGTGTGTGCCTGACAGGCTGAACATTAGGCCCCTGGTCTCACTTACAACAGTAATCCATTTGGCCATGGGTCAGACCGACACAAAGGACTCACCCGCTCCGGGGCTGCTGATGGAGCCGGGGCCTTTGACTCAAGCTAATGAAATTTTCAGCCGGTGAGGCCTTGAGTTAATAAAGTGGGGCACACACAGCTGCTCCGGGCCTCCCTCTGCACCTCACGGACAACATGTTTGAGTGGCCCCCTGCTGCCACCCAGCGGGCACTAAATTAAGAAAACTCACACAATAAACGTGGGAGAAACAACATTACTGTCTAAATACTGAGGGCAAGGGGGGAGGTGAGGGGGACCAACCGGCTGGGAGAGGCCACAAACCAGCCCTTCAATGCCCAGCTGGTCACCTCCAGGGGCACCATCCCCAGCTCAGAACTAGAAGGGAAAGAAATCTGACCTCCCCAAGGATGTCGGCAAACTTTGCAGCTGGAGGGAGGACCCAGGGAAGGTCATGAGAAGCGTAGTTCTTGCCCAGTCTGTGGCCTTCCCACTGCACAGAGAGGGGGCCAAAGCCTCGGGGGCGGGGTGGGCCCCAGATTCCCTATTCCTCCAGGAGCCCAAGTATGGGGATGCTGGGGTTGAGGAAATGGGTGAGAAGGCCAGGATGAGCCCATCCATGAGACGGTCATGGGGGTGGGCAGCGCCAATGTCAGCGAGGTCACAAATCCAAGGAAAGAAGTTCCCAGGTGTAGGTGCCAAGTGTCTGGACTCGGGTGGGTGGCCCACATCTTATCCCCCCATTTTATAGATGAGGAAAGAGGCTCAAGGCAACACATAAGAAAGAACATGGAGACTGGAGCTCTTCTGCCACCAACTGCCAGTGTGACCTTGGGCCTGCAGCCCATCCTAGAACCTTCCTTGGTATCTGGGACATTCTACCTGGGCCACTCAACCTGACATGTTCCTCCCTAAGACCTGCCCTCCCACCTTGTTTCTCCTGCTTCTTAGACATCCTCCTTCATTCCCTCTTTTCTCCTTCCCTCCTCTCTTCACTCTCTCCTTCCTCCTTCCTTCATTCTTCTCTCCTTTTTTTCCCTCCTTTCTTCCTTCCTTCTTTCTTCCCACTCTCATTCTTCTTTCTTTCCTTCCTTCCTTTCTTCCCACCTCATTCTTCTTTCTTTCCTCCCTTCCTTCCCTTCCTCTCTTTGCTTAATCCAGGACTTCTTCCTTCCTCTCTTTCCACTCTCATTCTTTTTTCTTTCCCTCCTTCTTCTTTTCCCACCCTTATTCTTCTTTCTTTCCTCCCTTCCTTCCTTCCCTCTTTCCTTCCCTTATTCCTTCCTCTCTTCCCACCCTCATTATTCTTCCTTTCCTTCCTTCTTTTCTTCCCAAATGATTCTTCTTTCTTTCCTCCCTTCCTTCCCTTTCTCCTTCCTTCCTTTCCTTATTCCTTCCTCTCTTCCCACCCTCATTCTTCTTTCTCTCCTTTCTTCCTTCTCTCCCTCCCTTCCTTCCTAATTTTTTCTTCTATAAAGTGGGGGGAGGGCTGGAGAATCCTTTTGGCTCTTGGTGCCTGGTCCTGGGGGTCATCCCTGGAGCAGCAGGGGCAGGAGACTTTCTTTCCTAGGAAAGAGGTCCTCCCGGAGCCCCCAATCAGGAGCGCTGTCTCCCTCCTTCTCTAGACTCCCCTCCTCCACCTGTAGGATCAATCCTCCGCACAGCAGGCATGTCCCCAGTGCCCCCTTTTGTATCTGGGCCAAGGTCGAACACTGTCCCCTTCATTCCACTGAACTCTTGTTTTATAGACGGGGAGACTGAGGAGCCGAGCGGAGGCGCGGCCTGCTGACAGTCCCCGGGCTCTGTGTCTGACAGACCTTCTAGGGATGCTCTGGGGGCCCAAAAGGCTGGCCTTCCCCGGGGCCTTGGACTTGCTGGGCTGGGACCTTGGTACTGTCCCCACCTGCTTCCCGGCTTCCAGTGCCGCGGCTGCACACCTGCCCCGATAATAACCCCCCCAGCTTGTGTCTGGGCCTCCAGAGACCAGAGCTATAGCAGGTTTGCAGGGTCCCAAGGGCCTCTAGATGGGGCCCTCGAAGGACCACATCTGGGACAGCGGCGTCACCTGCTATGGCCGATGCTTGCTCATGAGACACAAGTGTCTCCTAGCCTGTGAGAGGGAGGGGGCTGGCCCCAGCCCTGGGGAGGGGATGAGGCAAGACAGGAGGGAGCCTTCCCTCCTAGAATTCCCTCTTGTTTTCCTCGTACACTGCCCATAGCAATAGACACCTCCCCCAGCAGCACACCCACCCGGCCACCACGGCCGGCAAGCATGGGACCCGGGAGGGAGGGCCAGGGCCAGGGGGGACCAAGGAGCCCGTGATTAATGACCCCCTTCCCAGGACTCACCAGCGTGCCTCCAAGCAACTGCTGTCTCCCCGACTGGAATGTGGCCAGGGTGGGCCAAGCCAGAGCCCCTGGGCCCCCCCCACGCCCTTTCCCTTCTTGGGCGGGGGGTGAGCAGCAGAAGAGGGCCCAGCTGTGGGCACGGCCTGGCATGGGCTGGCACAGAGTTCTGCCTCGGGCTCCCCGCCATGGTCGTCCCATCACAGGGTGCTCTCTCAGCTGATCACCCAGGCAGACCCACTGCAAGGAGGAAGGACCGAGGCCCAGTTACTGCTGACTGACTGACTGACTGATAGACCAAGTTCACCAAGCTCGTGAAGCCAGAGCAAAGACCAGAACTTCGAGCCTTGATCCAAAGAGAGGCTGGACCCCGTTCTCCCAAAGGAGGGGCCAGCCAAGCCCCACCCCTAGCCAGGCCCAGGACCCCTCCACCAGTGAAGAGGAGGGGCTAGAGGGGCTCCCAAGCCCTGGAAGCAGTGGCGCTGCCCAGTGTAATGAGGGTGACTGGCACAGTGGGGGTGCCCGGGAAGCGGTGGGGATGGCCAGCACAGTGGCGCTACCCAGTGTAATGGGGGTGCCTGGGATGGTGGGGGTGTCCAGGAAGCAGTGGGCATGGCCAGCATGGTGGGGGTGTCTGGGAAGCACTGGCGCTGCCCAGTGTAATGGGGGTGCCTGGGATGGTGGGGGTGTCCAGGAAGCAGTGGGGATGGCCAGCATGGTGGGGATGCCCAGCACAGTGGTGGTGGCCAGCACGGTGGTACAAGGCAGGCTCCTGGAAGCCCGAGTATCTGGAGCAGGATGTGCTCTGAGGTTCCCTCCCTTTCTGAGCCTTTTCCCCCGGACTTCGGACATTTCTCTGGTGTTCCAGACCAGTCACACCCCACACACACACTCTGCCCCATCCTTGCAGCTTCCCTGCCTGCCCTCCCTCCCTCCCCTATAGGGGAAGGTTTAAGCTGGGGAGGGGGGGAGGAGAGGAGGGCTGGTGGCCCAAGGCCAGTCCCAGATTTACTACTTACTAGCTGCTTCCCAAGTCCCAGCCCCCCCTTGCAGTGGCCAACTGGGCCCCGACAGTCCCCGAAGCCCCTGCCCGTCCTGCGCTCCCCGGTCCCGTCTGGCAGGGCCGTAAGTCCCAGAATACTGAGGCCGAGGGGAGCCCGGCCTGGAGCCCTGACGCCACTGTCACAGGGAGCCCCAAGATGGCCCAAACTCCCATCAGCCCCCTCACCCCTCAGCCTTGTTTCCCATTCCGCCATCTTCTCTTGGAGCCAGAACAGCCCAGAGGGTCAGTCAGGGGACAGGAGTCTTAGGGGAAAGTGTCCTGAAGAGTGGATCAGGGCAGGCTTCCTGGAGGAGGCCCTGCAAGTTCGGCTCTGAAGGGTGGGAGAGGAAGGACAGCACCAGCTCAGGCCGGCCTCAGTCTGGACTTCAGCTCCAGGAGAACCTTCAGACAGAGGCTCTGGAGCAATGGGAAGGACTCGGGGCAAACCGGGTCTGTCTGTGCCAGAGAGGGCGGGGCTGGCATCGGGCTTGGGCCAATGTGGCCAGTGACCGCTTGAGGGCAGCCAAGAGCCAGGGACAGGTGCCCGGGCTGCCCTCGGATGGCAGGGGGAGCAGGAGGGCAGGAGGCCATGACCCGGTGGGGAGGGAGGGAGCAGACCGGCCTCCAGGGCTGAGCCCGCTTCCTGAACTGGGGCAGAGACCCCTGTCTGGTCTCCACACCAGGAAGGTCAGGGCAGCTCAAGGGCCCAGAGGGAGCCGAGGGGAGCAAGGCCTGCTGTCCTCCCTAGAGCGTCAGGGGTCAGGGCCCCTGCCTTCCTGTCCTGGCTCTGTGACCCTTCCTGCCAAGGGAACTTCGGTCAAGTCGCGCCATATTGGAGGGGACAGAGTGGGCTCCCTGGGGCTCCTGGGAACCTCCCTGGAGCACTGCCCTTGGGGGCACCATCATCTCCCCAGCCAGCCCCAAACACTCACGATCCGGATGACCCTGGAGTCACTGAACCTGTCAGTCTCAGCTTCCTCAACTGTAAAATGACGATAATTACCGCTTAATAATAAAATGACTTCGCACAGTGTGAAGTACATAGTAGGTGCTTAATAAAAGCTTCTTGCACCAACCCACTCCACTCCCTTCTGGGTCAGTCCTAGCATAGTGGCTGCGAGTTGTCCTGGGCAAAGTCAGGGGCGGCAGAGTGCTCTCTGATCATTATTGCAGGAAATCCCCAAGGTTTGCACTCCTAGGGAAAAGTGTGACCTCCTCCCTGGGGTGTCTCATCTATTCCTGGGACTACACACACACTCACACACACACACTCACACTCGCTCACACACACTCACACAGACACTCTCACACACACACACTCACACACTCACACTCACTCACACACACTCACACACACACACTCACACACTCACACACACACACTCACACTCGCTCACACACACTCACACAGACACTCTCACACACACTCACGTAGACACTCTCACACACACTCACATAGACACTCTCACACACACACTCACATTCACTCACACACACTCACAGACACACATACACATACACCCACTCACACACTCACACACATACACACACACACATCACAGGTCCACCATCCCTTCCTTCCACCATCTGCCAGCACGTCTCCCAACAGCCCCTGGGCTAAATCTGCTCCTGGGGCCCCCCAGAGCTCAGAGGGGCCCAGACCTCAAGGTCCCTTGGTCCCGTCTGCACCCAAGTGAGAGACAAAACTTTAAAACAGAGCTGAAATAAAACAGGAAACAAAAGGGCCGGAGAAATAACAAATTCACTGGTTGCTTGAAAAGTCTCACAACTTGAGCTAACCTGATCAAAAAGGAAAATCCAGTCTCCAAGAGAAAAAATGCACAAAGCAAAGAGAGGCGTCTAAACTACCTGCAGCAGATTCGCAGCATTTTTCACGGCACATTTTCATTGATCGAAGGCCGGCTTGACAAGGCGACATTCACTGACTCGATGAAGAGTGAAATCTTCTTTGAATACAGCACTGCATTCAGAGCTGAGTTCAAGTCCTCCTCAGCTCATTATTAGCTATCTGATCCTGGGCAACCGCTGTTTGCCTCAATTTCCTCATCTGCAAAATGAGGGTAATAATAGCATCTAGTTCCCAGTATTCTTATGGAAATCACGAGTTAACATGTAAAGGTCTTTGTATACCTAAAATCCCTTTGCAAATGCCAACTTTTATTATTATTATTATATTACTGAACCATAACAGATGAAGACCATGAAGGACACGGAGAGGTTTATATGAACAAGGACAAGAAAATAGAAGTGACTCCCAATGATGGAAATAGAAAAAGTCAGTGTGGGATACAGCCAAAACCATCTTTGGGAGACATTATGTTCCAATACTTTCATCAACAAAAGAAAGAAGTATCAATTATTTGAGAATGCAAATTTTAAAAAACTAATAAATCAACAAATTATAAAAATTCAAAAATAAGAGATTAGCAAAATTAAAAGCACAAATAAATAAAATCTAGGCATTTACTTTTAAAACACACAATAAAATGGATAAACCACGAGCTAATTAAATGTTTAAAAGAAAGAAGAAAGCCAATTTATCAGAATCAAAAATTAAAAAGGGAAATTTCTGACAAGTAAAGAAGAAATAAAGAATATCTTTAGAAAATATTTTGCTCTACCATATCAGACCTATTGTATTGGCTAATGTGGCAAAAAAAAAAAAAAAAAAAAAAAAAAAAAAAAAAAAAAAAAAAAGGAAAATGCTGGCTGTTGGAGGGAATGTGGGATAATTGGAACCCTGACGCATTGGTAGTGAATCATGAACTGAGCCAATCGTTCTAGAGAGCAATTTGGAACTATGTCCAAAGCTATAAAACTACGTACCTTTTGATTCAGCAACACCACTGCTAGGTCTATATCCCAAGACATTCAAAAAAGAGAAAAGGACATAGTGTACAAAAATATTTATAGCAACTCTTTCTGTGATGGTAATAATTGGAAACTGAAGGGATGTCCTTCAGCTGGGGAATGGCTAAACAAGCTGCGGTATATCATTGTAAGTGTGTTATGTGGTATATGATTATAAGAAATGAGAAGCAACATGATTGAAGAACAACCTGGAAAGACTTACACGAACTGATGCAGAGTTTAAGGAACAGAACCAGGAGAACATTGTACATAGTTGTTGAAATCTTTACAAACTGTTAAGTCATTAGAGTTGAGATGTTTTGGGCCAGAACCTGAAACAAAGAACTAAGTAGAACTAATTGATACAACGCTTGTCTACACAGTTTGATAGCCCTTTGGGCATAGCTCCATAGTGCTCTCCAGAATGGTTGAATCAGTTCACAATTCCACTAACATGTATTAGTGTCTCAGTTTTCCCACATCCCCTCCACCATTCATCATTATCTTTTCCCATCATTTTAGTCAATCTGAGAGGAGTGTAGTGATATCTGCAAATTGTCTTAATTTGATGCAAATATTGCTAATAAAATATTAGGAAAGGAACTACAGCCACCTATGACAAAGATTCTACAGTAAGATAATAATGATCAGGCTGGATGGAATCCTACTAGGTCAAGTTCAATGATCGGAAAACTCTCAGTATGATAGACCATATTTATAACAAGAACAATAAAATTGTATAATTATAGGATTAAATGGAGAAAAACTTTTATCAAAATACAATAGTTATTTCAGTTTAATGTCAAAAAATATTAAATAATTTCTATGTGACAGACACTGATAAATATTAGAAATACAAAAAGAGTCAAAATACAGTCCCTACCCTCAAGAAGCTTATAATACAGTTGGGTAAACAACACATAAGTATATACAAAGCAAACTATGTATAACACTAATAGGAAAGAATTAACCAAGGGAAGGTACTAGAATCAAGAAAGCGAGATTCCAGTAAAGGATGGCATTTTAGGTGAGACTTAAAGAATAGCAGGGACATAAGTAAATCGAATTGTGGAGGGAGGGCATTCAGGCAGGGATAATATCTACAGGAAAAGCTTGAAGCTGGGAAATGGAGGGTTTTATTTGTGAAACAACTGGAAAGTTGGTGTCAGTCTATTAAAGAGACCCTGTTGGACAGTGAGGTATAAGAAAACTGAAAAGGTTGGGGGGAGGGAGGTGTGCGGCTGGGTTAGGAAGGACTTGGAATTCCCAACAGAGTATTTTCTATTTGATCCTAGAGGCCACAAGGAGCCACTTACTGTTGCTTAAAAAAACAGTAACAAAAACTGGAAAACACAGAGGGGACAAGGACTTTAATATAATAAGTAGTGTCTGCTTATCCAAGGACCAAGGAGCAGAATTGCACAGGATAGCTATAAACTAGAGTCCGTTCCAATGAAATCAGAGGCAAAGCAAAAATAGCTATTATTACCAGTATCATTTAATACAGAACTAGAAAAGCTAGCTAGAGCAATAAGACAACAAAGAAATTCAGGAATAAACATCAATAAAGGGAAAACAACTGCAAATGACATGGTGGCTCACTTAGAGAATCCTCTAGAGTTCATTAAAAATTAACTGAAATGAATAACAACTCTGTCAAAGTTACAGCATTTTTAAAATGAAATACACATAAATCATCAGAATATCTGTTTATTACCACCATAACCCGGCAGGAAGAGTCAGAAAAAGAAATTCTTTTCAAATTAATTACAGAATATATAAAATCTATCTAGCCAGAATCATAAGAACTGTACATATACAACTACAAAACACTTTATGAAAATAAAGATAGATTTAAATAATTGAAGAAATATTCATTGTTCATGAGTAGGCTAAGCCAATATAATACAAATGACAATACTCCCTAAACTAATTTACTTATTGAGTGTCATACCATTCAAACTTGCAAAGGATTCCTAGAGCTAGAAAAAAGAAATAAAATTTACATGGAAGAATTAAAGACCAAGAATCTCCTTAAATGAGGAAAAGTTTTTAAAGAGAAGGAAAACAAGAAGTAAACGATCTCAAACTATTATAAATCAATTAACTATCAACAATCTGGTAAGCAAGAGAGATTGATCAATGGAACGGACTGGTACACAACCTATACAAACAAATGAACATACCATTTTGTCTCTTGTGATTTCCCCACACTTTGCTTGATCATGGACTTGTGCCCTCTTTGTGGATATAATGGGTGATTTGTTTCATGATGTCAACTTTTAGGTCTAAATCGGGTGCTCAGGAACGTACTTTGTATGTGAACTGTTGGTTTACCTATTTTATTCTAAACTAATTTCTAGTTTTCCCAGAAGTTTAATTTAATTCTTGTCCCAATAGCTAAGGAAAGGGAATGTCTTTGGGTTTGTCAAACCTGAGACTATTGTGTTCATTTGTTTGTAAAAGTTGTATAGATAATCTGTTTTATTGCTCAACCTTTTTATTTCTTGCCAGATTGTCTTGATGATTATTGATTTATAATAGCTGTTAGTTATTTGGAATATTTTTATGCCAATATTGATGTGAATTTGTTTTTTAAAGCTGCCCATTCATATCTTTGGGTAGCTAAGTGGCACCATGGATAGCACACCAGGCCCGCCCATCATCACTGGGTCAACTTCCTCTCCTCTCAGTTGCTTCTCAGCCTCTCGCTACCGGGCTTTCTCTTTTCCCTAAACTTCAGCCTTTATCCCTAACTGCTCAGTGTACATTGCAAACTGGATGTCCCAGAGTCACGCTCAAAAATGTCACAATCTTCCCCCAAATCTTCTTGATGTCTGACCTTCCTTATTCTTGTTGAGGGTGACCCCATCCTCCCAGTCTCCCTAGTTCAAAGTCTTACTATCATTCTCAGCTCCTCAGTCTCTCTCAACCCACTTTCTCAATCTGTTGTCAAACCCTGGCTTCTTGATGTGAGAGAATCCAAAGTTAAGTTTCCACAGTTTATTCTGTGATTTGTGATTCCTCTAAAACCTTGAGCAGATAGGTTTCCACAGAATGTTGTAAGCCTCAAGGTAATGTAAGATGTAAATCTCTCTGACCAATGAGCTTTCAGACGAGGAGATTCACTGGGTTCCAAACTTTTGATAAAGATATTTAGGCTAGAAACTGGTTTAAACTGATCAGGTTCAAAGACCAGGAAAAGGCTTCTTTTTGTTGCATCTCCTTTATAAGCCTCATGTATATAAGCTGACACACTCTGCATAGAATTAGAACCTCATTAAGAGAACATGGAATGATGAGGGAAAAGGAAGATGTTTAGGAGCATCATTAACCCTAAGGGGAACAAACCAATCCATTCTTTGAGGGTCAGGAACTTCTATAGACTAACAGCATAAAGCTTCTGTACCAAGGGCTTCTTTTTCCCATTAGAAGGCGGAGCCTGCTTCTGGCTAGAAATGTCTTAGTTCTCTAAACTTTCTTTCTCAATAACATTACTTTGTTACCTGACTTTGGGAGTCAGCTTGTTTCTAACACTGACAATCCCAGACCCATTTCCTCCACTCACATGACTACCATCACCCCTAGTGTGGAGCCTTCTCATCTCTTTCTTGGTCTATTGCAATGGTCCACGAGCTGATCTTCCTGTCTCAAAACTCTTCCCTCTCTTCTGTATCTATTCTCCACATACCTACCCAAGGGATAGGTCCCAGTCCTAGCCAATAAATTTGAATGAATCCCATCATTTTTAGGGCCAAATATAAACACCTTTATATGACATTCAGTACCCCTCACAACCCAGACCCTGCCCTCTTTTCCAGCTTTAATATAAATCACTCCCCTTATTTATATTCCAAACAAAATGGCGCTCGTGCCGTTCCTCACACAGGATACTTCCCGTCCCAACTCTGTGACCTTCCATGGGCCATATTGGAATGCACATCTCCCTTCACTTCCCCCTTGGAAATCTTTGTTTCTTTTCAAACTCAGACTGCACATCACCTTCTGCATGATCTTCACGGTGGCTTGGTGCCCCCACTCCAAGAGCATCATGTGTGAACTGTATATAGATAGAAATCGATAAGGATGGACATGTAGACTGTGGATACCTCGATGCTGCTGTGATATCTCCTATGATACAATGGAAGCTCTTTGGGGTCAAAGATCGATTGATTTTTGACTTTGTGTCCCCAGTACCTGGGACTGTGCCCCCGGCCCTAAGCAGAATAAACAAGACATTTGGCAGCATTTGCCACTTTGTGACTGCACTGGGACTTCATAGGATCAGATGGGCCGAGACCTCAGAGGCCATTTAGTCTAACACGCTTGCTTTTACAAAAGAGGAAACTGAGGCCCGGCCTGGTTATCTCAGCTTCTTAGGCACTTCCAGGTTTGAAGTCAGGGTCGATTTAAAAGCCCTCTTCCAGAAGTGTTTCCTGAGAGAAAGTTGAAGGTAAAGTTTAGATGCAAAGAAATGCCCAAGCTTTCCTTCGAATGTCCTGCTCTGAAGAGGAGCATTAAAGAACCGGATTTCCCTGCTCTGTCCTCTGGCTAACCCGGATTGGAGCTGGGCTAGCAGACGCATCTCCGCGAGCGTGGAGATGGCTCCGTCCCATCTCACATGGGCCCAATTAGGAAAGCGTGAGCTTTTGAAGTGGGACCATAAATCTGCAAACAGCCACTGGGAAGAACACTGAGGCTGCACATTTTAAAAATTCACACTGTCTACACGAACAGCGTTCCGTCAGGATTAGACCCACAGAATACAGCTGGGAGGGGGCTGCCAGTAGCAGTGGTCCAGTAGCCCTGCCCTCCACTTACAGAGGACACTGAGGCAAAAGCAGGGAAGACCATTCAATCGACAAGCATTTATTAAGCACCTACCATGTTCCTGGCACTGAGCTCAGGGCTCTAATAAACACTGACTCTGTGGCTCTGGTAGCTCAGTTTTTCAGCACCCCAGGCAGTGCTCTAAGAAGATGAACCTCAGAGAGCGTGCCAATCCACCGAAGGGAATCTCCTCATCTGGGAGAGCCCCGTATCGATGAAATCACAGCTTTGATTCCTCTCCCTTTATGCCCGGCCCTGTGCCGGACGTCACAGATGCAAAGACAAAAGTAAATGAAGCATTCTCTCCTAGGCAAGGCCAGGTTGTGCAAGGTGTGTGTGTGTGGGGGGGAATAGATTTTGTAAGCTCTGATTTGTACGGGTTGAGTTTGAGGTGTCCACATATATCCCATCCGAGACATCCCATGATTCAGCTGGACATGAGACCGAAGAGACAAAATGGCGACAGGCTGTTGCCCAACCAGCTGAGTCCAAGGGATTCCTTTGCCAGTTCAGAGCCTCCTGCTGCCAAGGGGTCAGCGGCATCTTGGGCAGAAGCTGGGACTTAGGGGCTCCCGCCGTATCTCCATAACTTGGCAGCCAGAGATGCAGACAAAGTTAGGGCTAGGATGCCACTGAACGGCAGGGAGGTCCCTGGTGCTCTCCCTTGCTCAGTGGTACCCTGAGTGACACGCCGAGTGGTACGTGCACACAGTGGTGTGTGTGGACCACAAAGAGCCCCTTCTCAAGAGTGCTCTCCCTTGCCCGATAAGAGGACGATTGTGGGTGGCTAGACCGGGGATCCAGCATCACCTCCATGACCCCAGCCACAGTTGTGGGGGAGGGCTCAGACATTATCCCCACACAATAAGAAGCTATCAACTACCAATCAACAAAACACTTTTCAGCACCTCCTATGTAACAAGCTCATGTACACATGGCTTTATGTAGTGTCTAAAAGGCAGGACAGGCTGTTGTTTGTCCTTTTTATTAGACTCAAAGACATTATGAGGTGGTCTTGATTTGCTGGTGAATTGGATTTAAGTGAAGCAGAACTCTGTCAAACCAGCTGGACCCAACGATTCCTTCACCGGTTCAAAGTCGTCAGCCTCCCTCTCTCTTCCAGAGGCATCGAAGTGCAGTGGCAGGACAGGTTAGGATGACTGGCGATAGCCCAGGAGGCGCTGGATGACCTCAATATCTTTGATGTCCGAGCACTCCCTAGCTCCTGCCCATTCTCTTGAGTGGAGGAAGTCTTCACTTGCTTAGGGCTGCCATCCCCCTAACTCACCGAAGGGTCTGAGGTCCTTCAGTTACCCTCAGCCTCAGTTAGCCCATCTGCCAAGACAGTTTGCCGGCATGTGGCTGCTGTGGGTGCCATGGCTGCTGTGGGTGCCGCAGCTTCTTGGAGCCACAGCCGGGAGTTGGGCACGGGTGAACGTGGAAGGCAGATGGACGGCCCTCCCACCAGAAGTGCTAGTGCTCCCTAAACATCCCATACACCCCAGGGTGAGCTACCTTTCAGGCAGTCAGAAAGAAAAGAGAAAAAAAAGGTGAGTTTGAAAGAAGCTTCTAGATCTGCTGGATCACCCAACCCTTAACCCAATGGTTTGCAAGCCTGCTTTTAATAATGAGGGGATGCGATATATAGTGTTGAGCCTGCCATTAGGATGATCTAAGTTCAAATATAGCTTCAGACACTTAGCTGAATGCTCCTGAGCAACCCACTTAACTTATTTAGCTCAGTTTCCTCAACTCTAAAATGGGGATAATAACATCACCTTCCTTCCAGGGTTGTTTCACGGATTCAATGGGATACTATATGTAAAGTGCTTAGCACTGTGCCTGGCACACAGCAGGGATTTAGGTTCCCTTTTTTCCTTCTTTTAGAAGCTAAACCTTGAGTGCTATGAAATTTCACTACACTTAGAATTGGCTTTTGATGCAAAACCAAATCAAGATCCTTACCAAGCTGGTCCCATGTGGTTCTACTTGTTATTATATAAATTATTCTTCTGATTCTACTTACTTCATTCTGTATCGGTTCTTATAAGTTTCACTGAAATCATTTCTTTCAACTTTTCTACTCTTCTCCTCCCTCCATCTCCAACACTTGCTTTTCCTTTGAACATAGATGGTCTTCACTGCCACAGAATATATTCTCTTTTTCCTGCCTCTGTATCCTTCTACTATAATCCTTCCCATTGGAATATGAACTCCTTGAGAATCTTTCTTTGTATTTCTAACACTTAATACATTGCCTAGCACAAAGTAAGTACTTACTAAATGTTTATTGGCTGACTGACTGATTCACTAAGCAAAATTTGGAATTTGGATTTCACAAGGCTTGGTTTTATATTTTTGTTTAATTTTTTTTTAATTCAGAATTTAACAAATGTGAAAAAGAATATTTGCACATACAAAATAGCACAGAAAGGGGGATTGTATGCAAAACCACAAAATTCTATTACAGTTTACTTTTTCCAAAAAAAGGTGTATAATTAATTCAACATGTTACTTTGAAAGCTATTCTGTTCATTTATGTCTCCTTCTGAATTTCTGTCCTCTTATAAGCACTAAAAACATGTTCCAATGTGTTACTTAACACTTCTTTTTTAAAAATATTATTGCTACTCATTTTTCCCCTCAAATTCTCCACAACCTTAGGGGGCAAAATTTAAAAAAAAAAAACACAACCCTTATAACAAATAAGTACAATCAAGATAAACAATCACACATAGTTGTCGTGTCCAAAGACGTCTGATTCTGTACTCTCGAGTCCCATCATTTCTGACAAGAATCAGGTAGCACACTTCATTAATAGTAGTTTGATTGCAGCTGGTCATTACATTGATCAGAGTTTCAATGTCTTTTGGAGTTGATTTTCTTTATAATATACTTGTTATTGTATAAATTATTCTCTTGATTCTGTTTACTTTATTCTGTATTGATTCACACAAGTTCCCCCGAAACAATCTCTTTTACAATTTCTTATGGCAAAATAATATTCCATTATTTTCAGTTAATATATCTTTTTTCAGTCATTCCCTAATATATGGGTACCCCTCTTTTTTCCAGTTCTTTGCTTTTTCTTAATTGTTGGTGTTTCTCTTAATTCTTGTATTTGCCTTTCAAAATTATCTACTCAGAAATTCTTGGAAATACTTTATTTTATGACAAATCCATCTTTCCCTCAATTCTGCTCACTAGATTATTTTTAGTTATAAATCTTCACAGTTACCTTCTGAAGAAATGTATTCCAAGCTCTCCTCTCCTTTAAAGTAGTAGCTTTCAGGTCTTGTGCGATCCTGACTGTGGTTCTTCAATATTTGAACTCTTTCTGGCAGCTTAGAGCATTTCCTCACCTATAATCTAGAAGTTATGGATTTTGGCTATGACAAACCTAAGAGCTTTACATTTTAATTTATTTCAAGAGATGACCAGTGATATTCTACTTTCACTTTGACCTCTGATTCTAACAGATTTACATAGTTTTGACTCCTATTTCTTGAAATATTCTACCCACACTTTTATGGTCAAAATTTTCGGTTGAGATAATAATTCCTAGATAATCTCTTCTTGACCTTTTTTCCCCCTGGTTAATTGTCTTTAAGAAAAGCTACCTTATATTTTCTTCTTTTTTTCCTTTAATTTTTAATTTTTGTTGTAATAGTTTTTTCTCATGAAGTCACTGATTTCTGTCTGGCCCAATCTAATTTTCAAGGCACCTGTTATTTAAGTAAATTTTTGCACTTCCTACACTGCACTGCTTGCTCTACTTTTCTCTTTCCACCTTTCTAGTCTTCTAAAATTTAACTCCTTTCTGCTCAATCCCATTGATCTATTTGTTACTCCTCACATACGGCAGGCACTCCACTTTTCATCTCTGTGATTTTACCCTGGTCATACCCACAACTAGAATGTTCTACTGCCCCTTCATCTCTGCCTCCTAGCTTCTCTGGTTTCCTCCAAAACTCAGTTCAAATTCCACTGGAGAAAGTCCTTTCTGGTTCTCCTGCTGATTTTTGTCATCTTCCTTTGGAGTTCCTCTTCCCCCTACTCCAACTCTTTCATGCATACGGTTTGGCTTCCGTTCACTGTTTCAGTTTGAGGGACTCCTTTGGGGTATTTATTTTTAACATTTTCCATCCCTATCAATGAATTCTTTCGGAATAAGAAATAGCATCGCCTCCCCCCAGATCTAGTTATTTGCAATAACTTCTCATTCCTATCTTTACAATATGTCTTGTATCTATCTCCATTTAAGTACAGGGCAGGTACAAGAGAACTCAGGGTGAAAGAGGTTCACATATAAGTGAACAGAAGATGTATTTGGGACACAGGTGGAACCAGGGATTTCACTAATATGAAACTCCCTCCAACAAGGCTGGGGCAGCATCTTCTCCCTGGACACTGAGCAACTTGTCATGGATGGGCCTTGAGGGGACCTTTCTGTGGCTCTGGCGCCAGCTGTCTCTCCACTCCTTATCCTATGCCGCCACAATGACTTGAGGCAGGCTCCGTGAAGGCGATCGTGTTTTAGCTGTGCCTTGAAGAGATCCAGGGGTTCCATGAGACAGAGGTGAACAGGAAGAGCATTCCAAGAATAAGGGGCAGACTATGCAAAGGCTCAGAGGTGGGAGATTGGAACGTCATGTGTGGAGCCAAAGAGAACAATCCATCATTCCAATGACAACCTTTCAAGGGGTTATTTTTAACCTTTTGAAGCAAAGAGCAGCCCCCCGGCCCTGAGGGAATGCAGAGGCCTCGTTTCCATAGGAACGCATCCCCTCACCCATCCCTCATCCTTTTGGACTCTTTTTGTAGCGTATGCTTCTCATAATGAAGGGCTTCTCTTAGTGACCTGGTATTTATTTTATTTATTCTTGTTTTAAAAAAGAGCAGATGTGATGGAGTGAATGCGAGCTTTTGGTCTAATAAAGTGCTGTCACAGCCTTCATGGAGTGCAGACTGGGAGCGGGCCTTGGGGGCCCAGCACTTATTCTCTTGATAAATTGAAAACTTTATTCTCTGTCATTGTGATGAGGGGATGAACTCTAGGTTGGGCCTTTGGCCCCTACAGGACTTCCAAAGAGGGACCAAGAGTTGATTTTACCTTTCTGTACTTCCTTGCAGTTTAGCACATAGTGAGTATTTAATTAAGTGCTTATTGACAAAGTGAAGTTGATTTTTTGAACCCATGTGTAAGAATTTACATTTATCTCTATTAAGTTTCATTTTAAACAAGTCAGCCCCATGTTCTAGCCCAGTGTGTTTCTTGTGTAACCAATAAGCATTGAAGCAGGGAGTAGAGTCCAGGTCTTTTCATTATAAGTGTTTTTCCTCTGCATCATGATGGCTTTTCAAATCAATAACTTGGCTATTCAACTGTGTGTGCATTTTGTTGAGAGACTTTGTAAATGCTCCCGTGGGATAAGTTTCTGAGCTGCTTCTTTCACAGACAAGAACAATCAGAGAAATTCTACCAGTCGATACACATTTTATAACCAATTCCATTTTTCTTGCCTTCTCAATGGGTTAGTGGCAGGAGGGGAGAGCATGCAGATCTAAAAAATAAAATACAATTAAGTTTTAAAAAAAGAAAAAGGAAGAACTGCGCCTGAGAGCATGGTAAAAGTGTGTGGTTGCATGTATGTGTGCACACCAGACACTGATAGATACTCGGGATTCGCACGTGACTGCACATGCTTGCCTCAAGTGACTTTCCTACTGATGAGGCACCCAGGGGAATCGGGAGGAGAGCTGAATCCCACTTGCCACCTGAAAATTGTTGAACTTTAGGGAGGTCATGACCCCTTCTCTGGGTCTCTGATGCTTTGGGATGAACCAACAATGTGTAAGATGCCTTTAGCTCTGACTTCATCAGTTAAGGATGTTCTAGGCTCCATCTTCCAGCTCTGACATCCCCTGTTTCCAGACCATTTCTAGCTCAGATAACCTATGTTCTAGATATCAAACTCCCTCTTATCTCTGCTGTTCTTGGATCTCTCCCCCCTCTGTCATTCTCTGTGCTCCTTAAATGTCTCTAACGTTTTCTTTGTCATGTTCTGAGCTCCCTCTTAGCTCTGACATTCTAGGCTGTGATGGATGGATTAACAGGCTAGTGATTGCTGCCTTCTTCAGCCCAGGAGGGGAGAAACTATCAATGAAGACTGTTTTCTCCCTAACCCCGACAATACCCCTGTTGCTGTAGGAGATGGCGATGCTGTTTCCTCCCGAAAAACCCACTATCTGATAGAACTCGGTGTCTGGGGAGGGGGGGTGGATACTTCTAAAACATTTTCCCCTTCCCGGGTTCTGGGGCCACAGAGCAGAAGAGCCCTCCTGTCCTCCTCCTTTTCTGCTTCCTCCTCCTCCTCCTCCTCCTCCTCCTCCTCCTTTTCCTCCTCCTCCTCCTCCTCCTCCTCCCCATCTCCCTGTGCACATCCAGCCAGTCGAAGGGGATGACATCACAGGCTGCCCCAGTTGCCAAGATACACTGCCCAGAAATGTTTTCACATGGTTACATTTTCTGCAAATTACTGCTTTCGGGGTATAAATCAGAGTAATTGTTTAAATCAGAAGGACGGTTCAAACAGATTTACAGCGCTCACATCAAACGGGCAGCGGGCCTTGCGGCTTCCCGGGCCCTGGGCGGCTGCTCGCGGAGGCTCCCCGGCCGCCGGCCTGCGGAACTGTCGCTTGTCAGTCCCCGGGAGTGTTTACATTAGCGCTGCTCCGGCAGAGAAAATATATATTGGAAGAGGAAGACGGGAATCCAGCTCCCAAGAAGCTTTCTGAAACAGCGGAGTCATCTCGGCTCAAGTGAAACCAGATGTCTGCTTAAAGGGAAAGCCGATCGGCTCTTCTAATTACGCTCGCTGGTTGGGCCACCGGGAATAGCCGCATGTGGCAGAATGAGCTGATTAAAATCAAAGCCCCCACCCCCACCCCCACCCCCTCCAGCAGGGAAAGTAATCAACAGCTCCGAGGCCTGCAGAGGACATCCCAGCGTGGCCCGGTGTGGCCGCTCCGGGGGCGCATGTAGGTCTCCCACCTTACGCTTGTCCACAGCGCGGACCACGGATTCTCGGGGCACAGGAGGGACCTCGCGGGTCCCAGAGGCCCGAGACTTTAGCACGGGGTGGGTGGCAGGGAGGGAAAGAAAGGGGGGACATTCACCTCCCTTCCAAAGCTTCCCTTCAGGACCGGGACAAGCACCGATCCAGCTCCTGCGGGAGAGCCCCAAGACGGGGAGCCCCCACTTCGCTCTTTGTCCGGGAAGTTCTCCCCACGCGGGAGCCGAAATGTGCCTCTCTGCCCCTCCCCCCCTTGGCTTTGCCCGAGGCCGCTAAGACCAAATTTAGGATGGTTTTTTCAGTCCCTTCGAATAATTGATCTGCACCCAGTCTTTTCCAGACTAACCATCCCCACTTGCTCGCCCGTCCCCACTAGGCCGGAACTTCAGGCTCTTCCTCGCCCTGCTTGCCTGGGATGTGCTGGGGACCTGTGAGCCCTGGACATTGCGCCTTGTAGGTGTCCTTCTCAAACTGGGCCTGCAATCCTGCAGATGTGGTCCTACCAGGGCAGAGGGTGGCCCCGGGGAGCCTCGTACAGTCTCCGGGAACCTCATGCTGCCTCCAGGAGTCTCGTGCGGCCTCCAGTAACTTCATGCAGCCTCCAAGAATCTCATGTGGTTGCCAGGAGTCTCGTGTGCCCTCTGGGAGCCTCCCGTGGCCTCCGGGAACCTCGTGTGGCCTTGGGAAGCCTCATACAAAAGCCAGTCACCCAGTCTGCCTCTTGCCTCCACTGAACATTCTGGGCCTCGAACTCTGGCAAACGCACTCTCAGTAACCCAAGAATGGAGCATCACCCCCCGCGAGGAGGCAGCTGGAGATCAGGACCAATGGGGAGGAAGGAAGAGGGATCCCGCCTTCCCCACTGGCACCCAGATTTCTCCCCTCACCCCGCCCTGGGCCTGACTCAGCCCATCCTCTTGGTCCTTCTGATTCTGCAGAGATCCCCATGTGAGGCTGCAGTTTTCCTGAGAGTTTAGCACTTCGCTTCGGTCACAAAAGCCCATCTTTGGGGGCAACCAGGTAGCACAACAACCAGACACCGGCCCCGGAGTCAAGAGGATCGGGGTTCGACCCAGCCTCAAACGCTTACTGGCTGTGTGGTCCTGGTCGAACCATCTTACTCCAACTGCAAGAACATGTCTGCCTTTTCTCTGAACCCAGAAATTTGTTTTCCCCAAATCTAGGGGGCCCCTCGGAGCACACCCAGCTTTCCTGGGGGCTATCTCAGACTCCAAGACCAAGTATTCACTTCTTCTTAAGGTACCCATCCTTTCTATCTCAGGAACTCTCTTCTTCCTCAGTTGGACAGGGATAAAGCAGGTCCACAAATTGAGTAAATTGTTCTTAGTTGTCTTAAATCCCACCGAGTTCTTTGCTCTCTATTTCCCAGTTCTTATTCTGTAAATTCTGTAAATGGGAATGGAGTGAGTGGGAGGAACAATGACTACGGGCATGAGGAAAGGTCATAGCTCTGGCAAAGGGGGGTGGTAGGAAGAGGCGCCCCCATCGGGAGTCTCCACCGCTCTATAAATTACTGGGTGATCTCCACCTCTCCACCCTCAATTTTCTCATCTGTACAATGGGTAATGGTTGGTTGGTGTCCTTCCTACTCTAAGAGGACCCAGATGACATCACTATGTTAAGAGTTGAAAAAGCAGGTACACCGCAGAATCCAGGGGATTTCTTTGTGGTACAGATGAAATAATGAACCTAAAAGGATCTGGATCCCTGGAGTAGGGATTTGAATCATTTATTATTATCCAGGGGATGGCAACTTTTCATCGTGGGGTCCCCAGGGCGCATGTGAAGTACATGCTTGATGAATTAATGTTGCTTGAATTGAGAACTCACAGCCTGGGCTCCTTCTGCGGTGGGGGGTTAAGCCTCCAGATGTTTCCCTGTTCAGGCCGACACCCATCTCCCCACCTGTCCACCAGGGTATTTATGGCTGCTTTCTGCTTTCTCTCCTGCCGGAGGACAGGTGCCCTTGCCGGTGTCTTCCCAGCTCAGACATTTTTGATGGCTCTTCTGCATGAAGAATGGGCCAGACTCCCCAAGCGTCTCCCTCCCTGGCCCATGACCTGCTGCATTTCTTCTTACCAGTGATGCTGTAGCGTGTTAGCCCTCGAACTGCCAAGATCTTATGATACCTTGGTGTTCTTTCCCAAAAGTGAAATATCTGACCAAGACCCTTGACCTTTCCCCCATCTGTATCCTTCCTCAGAGACTCTACTCATGGATTCCCTTTTCTCTATTGCTCCACTCACTCCATTTTGCCTATGCCATGTCTCCCTCCTGAGACTTACCTTCCCTGGAGCCGACTACTTGTTCTGATCCCTGCAGATGCGTCTCCTTGATCTTCCTGAGGAACAGCTAGGAGGGCTTCTCCCCTGACTCCTGTCAGCATGGGACTCTACTGAGCAGGACCTCAGCGGCCTGCCTCTCTCTCTCTCTCTCTCTCTCTCTCTCTCTCTCTCTCTCTCTCTCTCTCTCTCTCTCTCTCTCTTCCCCCCTTCTCTGTCTCTCTCTCGCGTTTTCCGTTTCTCTCCATTACTCTTCCCCTTTCATCTTTTTCTGCCTGTCTCTGTCTCTCAAAGTGGAGCAGTCAGTAATTTCTTAGCTTGCCTCAACAATATGAAGGAAGGAACAAGAAGAGATTTCATTCTATATCTTCTTTTGTGGGAGTGGAAATGATAGGAACCTTAGGAGCAAGTGATCGGTCCACCTAGTGCTCTCAATCTGAGGACAGTAGATTTCAAACGTTTCAGAGAAAGATAATATATGAACCCAATGATTTAAATCTCAGACAAGAATTTGGTCTAAGAGAGATAGAAAACTCAAAATTGAAATGGTGGAGACAAAAAAAACAATTTGTTCCCAGTAAATTCACCCCAGCCTAATTTTGTATTTTGAAGAATTGGGTTAATAAAGATAATTCTTTCAAGAGATGGATGAATGGGATGTAGTTTTCAAACTTCCATCAAACTATGACATTAAATACTAATGATTTAGCCTATGCAAGCACAAAGTAAAATTACAGTAGGAAAGGAGAAAGAGAAAGATGAAGGGAGGGAGGAAAGGAGGAAGGGAGACAGAAGAGAGAAAAGAAAAGGGGAGAAGAGGACAGGTGAAGAGAGGAGAGAAGAGGGGAAACAGACAGAGACAGAGAGGCAGAGACAGAGAGATAATGGAAGAGAGAGAGAGAGAGCTAATAGGAGAGAGAGAGCAAGAGAGACAGACAGAGTGAGAAGAAAGCCAAGTTGTGAGATTCTCTGCAGATGGCGTGGGATCATCCTAGAATTCCTGGTTGTTGCCAAAGCCCAAACCTCCTTGAGTAGTTCGTCCCCAAAGTGCCTGCGTTGGACAGGGTGAATCCTGGCAGAGAAGCCAGAGATAGAGAACTGCTTCTTGCCTCAGCAGCTGGGGAAGCTCCCTGCCTCCTAATTGCGCCTCCTTAGCCCAGTCACCATCAGGATCTTGCTGGTGTTTTCTCCACCACTTTGGAGTCAAACTCCAGGGACTCACCTTTCTGTCCTCGGTGTCTGCAGGGCACAGATAATCATCTCTTGATCCTCAGCTCTGTCCCCACCCAGGGCGGAGGTGTCCATTCACATTGAGGTACCACAACTTCAGGGGCCCCGGCAGGCGTGGTAGAAGGGCAGAGATGGATGGGGCTCCTGCCCATGAGTGTTTGGGGAAAATCTATCCTGAAGAAAACAAGCAGGAGTGGGAGGAAGAGCACGTGTAAGGATTAGTCTTGTTCTGCTTGGTTCCAGTTGGGAGACTCAGGAATAATGGGGAGACGTCACAGACACCAGTTTAGGCTTGGAGTCACTGGGTGATGATCGGCTCTGATGGATGTAGCGGTGAGTCAAGGCAATTCCAACTGACTTGGGATGGAAGGAGCTGTTGACATCCAGGGAGGGTGAAGGAGACTAATGGGGAGCAGAGGGCAGTATTCGCACCTTTTGTTGTTTGCTTGTTTTTTATTTTATGTTTTTTTCTCTTTTGATCTGATGGTTTTTCTTGGATAGCATGATGATATGGAAATATTTTTAGAAGAATTGCAGACATTTAACCTGTTTAGATCAAACTGTCTTGGGGAGAGGGGGAGGAGAGGGAGAGAAATCTGGGATCCAAAGTTCTGTGAAAGTGAATGTGGAAAATGATCTTTGCATGTATTTGGAAAAATAGAGTGCCATTAAAAAGAAGGACCAAAATTTATTGTTATATATTTTGAATCCTCCCTGATGTTCTGCTGGGCATATGACAATGTTCTGTTCTGTTCTGTTTTGTTTTGTTCTGTATTCCTTTTTTTATTGTTTTTTAATAAGATAAATAAAACTTTTTAAAAGTTCAAGAGACACAAAAAAAGATATATTGTGAAGGCTTGCAAGCTGAATAAAAGTTTCATGAAACTTAAAAAAAAAAAAAAAAAAAAGGACCAAGAGCAGTTTCAGGCAGGTGGAGAAATTGGATGGGGAAGGGAAGAGATCCAGAAAATACTCCTGGGACTATGGGAAGCCCTGTGGGAGATGAGGAAGGGGCTTCATCCCAGGCAGAGGGAGAAAGGAGTCTGAGTAAAGGGATCTGAGATCAGACAGTTGGCTGGAATACACAGGAGGTAGTGATGAGGACGCAATGACTATGACCATGACAATGATAATGGAGGAGGAGAGAAGGAAGGGGGAGGAGAAACATTATTTTTGGAGCACTTTGCGCAAATCGCCTTATTTGAGCCTTACAATCCTGGAGGGGATGAGAGGATGGGATGATGGGGTAGGAATACTCATTCCTATTTCACAGATGAGGAAACTGAGGCAGATAAAGGTCACAAAATCAGTCTGTGTGAGGCTGAATTTGAACTCAGGTAATGGGATGTGCTGGGGCAGAAAGTCAGGCATTGAGGTAAGTGATGGCCACACAAGGGACCGGACAACCCCCTCCCTTACTGACCCAGAGTCCGGAGCTGCTACTTAGCATCTGTAGGGCACTCATGCCCTCCCCTGCCCAAGATTCTCCCAGGCTCTGATCTTCCCTACAGAAGAGGGAGGATGGAAGTGTGAGCCAGGTGGAGTCGGTGCCAAGCTGTAGGAAAGCTGTCTGCTAGAGCTCCTGGGGCAGGAAGAAGGCTGGCATCTCGGTGCCCCCATGGCCTGGCATGGTCTGGCAGAACAGTGGGGTAAACTGTGCCCTGCCCAACTGGACGGAATCCCGACCTAGACCTCCCTAAGCTACACAGCTCTGCTGCGTGTCCCAGAGCCGGGGGCCTGGGAGGCGCTGGCTGTTCCGGAAATCAGCCATGGAATGAGCAAGGAGGCAGAGGGGGCTGCCCAGGACAGGCCCGGCCACACAGCGCAGCACTGGCGGCCAGCTCATGGAGGATCCAGGGCTTTCCCATTGGGGAAGGCCCTTCCCCGTCACTGTTTTCTCCTCTGGTGCTCTCCAGAAAGGGGCCCAGTCAGTATTAAATGGCTAGGATTTGTATGAGAAAAACTGGGGGACTGGGGAGGGTCAGGCTGAAGGAAAAGGCCAGGGGAAAAGGGAGAAAAATCAAGATGCCCAAGATGTGGGCCACACAGTAAGGAGCCTGGACCGGGCACCCGCATCCTGTTCCAGATCCCAGATGGGATCAGCTGGGCTATATCATTACAGCCACAGCATGAAGACCTGAGTCTGTGGGCAATGGTGAGCCATCCAAGGTTTCTGAACCGGAGAGGGACCATAGTGATGAGACTGAGGGTGAAGAGGATCCAGGGAAGACAACACTGGGACCCCCAGAGGAAAAGAGGGCAAAGTCTGAAGGACCCCAGAGGATTCCAGGAAAGCTCAGAGAGGAGGGAGGACAATGGAACGGGGTTCAGCCCCAGCAATCACAGGGGGTATCTTCAGCGGCTGCTGTATGGGGCAGCACTGACCCACCCCAGAAGGAAACGGGCTAGGAAAGGGGGCGGGACAGAAAGGGACCCAGCGAGAGCCTTAGGAGCAGAAGAAGGGCAAGGAAAACCCAGGGAGGGCACAGAAGTGACAGCAGCCCCCAGGGGAGCGCTGTCTGCCTACTTTGGAGGCTGATTGCAGGAGCCACCTGGGTCCGGTGCCGGGGCTCCCCTCACCGTCCCTCCCCTCCCCCTCAATGCGCGCTGACACAGATCCGTGGCTCGGCTCCCTCTCCTGATCTTCGGCCAAGCCTTCCTCGCGCTCCATTTGTTCCCATTCTCCTTTCTGGAGAGACTTGCAAGGAGGACGCTCTTATCACCGATCAAACCCCCAAGTGCTCCCCGAGTTCAAAGGGGGCTTTCCCAGGGCCGACTGGACTTGGTTGTGAAGTAGCTTCCTGCCATGCGGGGAGGGGGGGCTCGCAGGTCCCTGGGGCAGAGAGGGGGAGGGGACATCTCCGGCTTGACATCCCGCTTCCTCACCTCCGTCCCCCAGGGGTTTGACCCTCCAGCCTCCCAGGAAAAGCAGCTAAGCCCCTTCTCCCCAGGCAGGGACCCTCCCGGCAGTCCCCGATGGGAGCCTCCTCTTCAGATACACAATCGGCAGCGCTCCCCCGGCCCCCACCCTCCAACCTCAGCCCCCACCTTCCAAAGCAAAAGTGATTCAGGAGGATGGGCTCTTCCCACCAGTCTTTGGCCTAAATTAGAAACAGTTGTGTGATTATCAGTCTGGAAAAAGAGCAAAGCCCAGGGTGCTGGGGAGCCCAGAGGGAGAAGGGGAAGATGGGGGAGATGGGGGGGATGGAGGAGATGGGGGGGATGGAGGAGCCAGGTTCACTCAGGTCAGAAGGAGGGAGCAAGCCCCGGGGCTCAGAGAAGGCCCGAAAGATTCAGGGCCGCACCGAGCCCAGGACTAGGCTGAGGACCGGGGCGGGGCCTCCTCCGTGCTCCCCCCATAACAAGGCTGAGGATGGGGCAGGGCCTCCTCCACGCTCCCCCCCCCCAACAAGGCTGAGGACAGGGGCGGGGCCTCCTCCGCGCTCCCCCCCTAACAAGACTGAGGACAGGGGCGGGGCCTCCTCCGCGCTCCGCCCTCTAGCCTCCACAAGGCTGAGGTTGGGTGTCCCCAAACCCGACAAAACTGAGGACCCCTCCCATCTTACGGCCCCCACCATTGGTTTGGTCCGTCCCTGCTGCCCTCAAACGCTCCTCGTCGGCCTTCGCCATCCCCCAGTCCCTCTGCTTGGGATCACAGCGGGGAGAGCGCAGAGCTGGGATCGCCCAACTTCTTTTTTATTTTAAACTGAAATCCCAATGGGAAAACCGGAACATGGCCGCGAGCGCAGCTGAGAGAAGAGCCAAGATGCGAAGCAGTGAACGTCCATTTCAAGGGAGCCTGGGGACGAACACTGCCCACGGTGCCCAGGCCGCCGGCTTAGCTCTGCTTCCCCGAGGCTTTCTTTGGTTCTCTGCTGGGCATCTTTTACGTTATTTTTTCCTCTTCCTCCCCCCCCCCAAATTTATATACATCTTATATATATATATACCCAGACAGACATATGTACGCATATGCTTGTATTGTACACACACACACACACACACACACACACACACACACCTACAACTTTCCATCCATCCCCACAGAGACCTCTAACCATGTATGTGCACGGACACCAGTGCGACCACACGGTGCTTATTCCCGCCTATCCGCTGCTTCCCGCCTAAGTCCTGCTCTTTCCAGATTGTTCTAAGTCCCCCGGCTCATCCTCTCCTACCTCCCAGTAATATCCCAGCCTGTGCGGTCTAGTTGCTTTTTTAATGACCTAAAACCATATCGATTCCATGGCTGACTAGACCATATGTATATGTAGTAGTTTCCCTAGTGTCTCTTTTGATTAAATGTTTACTTTGAGATCATTACTCCCCCTTCTTCCATAGCAAATTCTGCTCCTGATCTTTATCTGATTTTTGTGCATCTCTCATTCGTGTAACATTTCTGGAAGCCACATATTGTTTCCCCCTCAGTGTCTCAATCGGTAAAATGACCAGGTTGGCCTTGAAGATTCTTAAAGTCCCTTCCAGCTAAACCTGCGGTCCTGCCGCTCGCTGCTCCCCTCCCGGTCCCACTGTTGGCATAAGGTGCCACGTTCCCTGCGGTCCTGCCGCTGGCTGTTCCCCTCGCAGTCCCACTGTTGGCATAAGATGCCACGTTCCCTGTGGTCCTGCCGCTCACTGTTCCCCTCGCGGTCCCACTGTTGGCATAAGCGGGCCACGTTCCCTGCGGTCCTGCGCTCACTGCTCCCCTCGGTCCCACTGTTGGCATAAGGTGCCACGTTCCCTGCGGTCCTGCGCTCACTGCTCCCCTCGCAGTCCCACTGTTGGCATAAGGTGCCACGTTCCCTGCGGTCCTGCGCTCACTGCTCCCCTCGCAGTCCCACTGTTGGCATAAGATGCCACGTTCCCTGCGGTCCTGCACTCACTGCTCCCCTCGCAGTCCCACTGTTGGCATAAGGTGCCACGTTCCCTGCGGTCCTGCCGCTCGCTGCTCCCCTCGCGGTCCCACTGTTGGCATAAGCCGGTCATGTTCTCCGCTGCCTCTTCTGGCCCCATTTATCCCTCCACCCTCCGGGTTCTGGTTCCAGTCATTGGCCAAAGTGACATCACTACGTTCGAGTTACAGGGCGTCTGATTGGCCGATCAGACCAGTCCGAGCTTGGGCTCTGCCACAAGGGAAGGGAGGGGACACAAATAGTCCCTCTGAACATTCGGGGGCTTCTCTAACTTTGGAAGTCTCAAGTTTCTTCTGAGCCGATTCAATTCTTCCCCCCCTTGTCCGATGAAGGCACCCACGCTGGGCGGCCCTGTGCCAGTGTCTCCCAGGATTGCAATCATATCAGTCAACCGAAAGGACTTTTCACAGCTGCCTCCAATCTCTGGGACTGGCTTTTTGAGCTGCAAAAGGCTTAGGTGTGGAGCGAGAGGGGAGGGGGTGCCGGCCGCTGTCCACGGACAGGTGGTGGCCATCCCCCAGCCCCTCCCCCAACGAGCTCTCCCTCAGCTCCGAGGGGCCTCAGTCTTGACCCGAGTGCCGAGTTCATGTGTAAAACACCCCCAAAGGGAGCCAAGCAGCCCGGAGGAGGAAGCCATCCCGAGTGCAGAGATGCCTGTGAGATAAGGCCCGAGGCAGCTGCTGAAAGCAACACCCAGGGACGGGGCGGGGACCCAGGCTCTTGCAAGGCCTTCCACCTCCTCTTCGCCAAGCTGCTCGCCCCCTCCCAGTTATTACCAGAGGAGCTGAATGTGCGAGTCTGTTTGTTCCTTATCTGCTGCTTTCAATTGACATTTTATTTACCTGCCATAAAAAAACCTCTGTTGGTCAGCAGAATTTCTAAGCCGTATGTCACAGTTATTTAGTGCTCGTGGATGGAGATGGAAGAAAAAGAGAGAGAAAGCATTTTCTGCTTTAGAGAGACGGAAGATTTGCTCCAGATGTGTGGCCAGATGGGTTTAGGAACAGAGCCATTATGGCAAAGAAGGGAGAGTGGCATTGGACTGTTGGAACCTGGGGAAACCATTTTTAAATGCATATTTTTTGTTCAGTCATTTCAATCTCGGCTGACTCTTTGTGACCCCTCCTGGGGTTTTCTTGGCAAGGACACTGGAGGGGTTTGCCATTTCTTTCTCTAGATCATTTTACAGATGAGAAAACTGAGGTAGAAGGGATTGAGTGATTTGCCCAGGATCATCCAGCTAGTAAGTGTCTGGGGCTGGATTTTAACTCACAAAGATCAGCTTTCTTGATTCCAGACCCAATGTTGTGTCCATCGCGCCACCTTGTTGCCCCCCATATTTTAAAATGTATATTTTTTTGGTTCAGTCATTTCAATTTGATCTGACTCTATGTGATCTTTCTTTGGGTTTTCTTGGCAAAGATACTGGAAGGTTTGCTATTTCTTTCTCTAGATCATTTTACAGATGAGGAAACTGAGATAGTCAGGATTAAGTGATTTTAGGATCACACAGCCAATAAGTGGCTGGATTTTAGCTCACAAAGATGAGCTTTCTTGATTCCAGACCTAATGCTCTGCCCATTGCACCATCTTATTGCATATACTTTTAGTTTTAAAAAAAAAAAGAAAAGAAAAGAAATGATATAAGCTGATAATAACCCCAGGCTACAAATGGGAATGTAAAGACATTTTCCAGACACTTGATGCACAAGCTTGGAAAAGCAAGCCATGTTCCTATAAAGGGAAAGGGAAAGCAACATCCTTGCAGGGAAATGGGTTGATACTGGAGAAGCTCCACCCCCCTGGACTGGGGTGGGGGGTGAAGCGAGAACATTCAGACCCATTATTTGGCTAGGGGGACAATTGATAGCTCAGTCAGAATTACTGGCCAGTAACACTTGGTGTTTATCTACTCATCAGACTCAATGTCCTTTCTCAATCTTCATCTTTCTCAATCCCTGCAGTATTTGAAATTGTTGGCTGCCCTCTCTTAGCTCATTTCTCTTCTCTGGGGTTTTCCTGATCTCTTGCTTTTCCTTCTATAGATGATTCCTCCTTCTCAACCCTCTTTCTGGCCCATCATTCATCTCACCCTCCCTAACTGTGGGTGGGGAGGTGGGAGTGTCCAAGAATGTGTCCTAGGTCCCCTATCCTCACCCCACCTCCATCAGTTCTCATGAATCTAAGCATCCTCTCTCTGTAGATGACTCATGTATACTCCCGTTCAGTCCCAGTTGCTGTACTGAACATCAGTCCTGCGATCAGGATGCCTGTTGGGTATTTTGAACTGTCTCCCAGAGAGAACTCCAACTCTGTCCAACATGGATCCATCGTCTTTTCCCTCAAAGTCCCGCTTCTTCCAAACTCCCCATTCCCTGGCTCATAACCTCAGAATTTCCCAATCACTCCATATCTCTAATCAGGTGGATGTACAATCACCAGCTGTCGTTTCTAGAGCATTTTAATGTTTGCAATCACTTCAAAAATATGATGTCATCTGACCTTCCCCCAGCCCTGAGGTAGGTACATTATTATACTCATTTTATAGATGAGGCATTTAATAGATGGCCTAATGCAGCGGCTTTCAAAGTAAGAGCTGTGGACCCCCAGGGGCCCTGAGGGCCTTTTAGGGGATAGGCGAGGTCAGAACGATTTTCATAATAATACTAAGATATTATTTCCCTATTAAGCACCCCTCCCTCTTCTAACTACATATCTGTGTGAGGCCAGATTGCCTTCATATACTTCAACCAAAACAACAGATTGCAACAGATCGAATGCAGAAGCAGATGTGAGAACACAGCTGGCTTCTATTAAGTCAGACATTAAAGAGATTTGTGAAAATATGCAAAACAATGCAGCTCTTCTCACTAATTTTCCTTGTTTTGGAAAATATGCTTATTTTCCATAAAAAGTATTTTATGTTGACATGTAATGGGTTTACTATTTTTTTTAAACGAATTAATAGCTTAAAACTCTTATCCATTTGAATTTATAATATAGAAGATGTCTATAGGTAGAATTCACATAAAGAGAAGCTCTTTGGAGTCTTCCAAACTTTTAAAGTGTGTAAAGGGGTCTTGAGTTTGAAAACCACTGAAAAGGGGGAATATAGTGCAGGAAGACCTGCGTTAGAATCTGCAATACTTCCCGTGACCCTGTGTGACCTCTGGCTGCCTCCATTTCTCCATCTGTAAAATTAGGGTGTTGAAGGCACCTCCTGCCAGGGTTGTTGTAAGGCTCGGGAGAGCTAAAACACGAAAAGTGTTTTTGCAAAATGTAAAACCATTGAAATGGAAGCTATTAGAATGCACAGAACAATCAGCTGCCAAGGGGTGTCCACAGTCCCTCTCGCCAGCTCTGGGATGCGCCCCCCTCTCCACACTCCCACAGCCGTCACCCTGGCCAGAGGCTCATCTCCTCTCACTGGACTCTGGCCTCTCTGCCTCCAGTCTGCCTCCGTCCACTCTAATGCTATTCTTCCTAAAGTCCGCGTCTAATCAGCTCTCCCTCACTCCTCCAGAAGCTCCAGGAGACTCAGCTACCAAAGGAGATGCTGAGGGGAAGCCTTTCAGAAGTGGTCTTGAGCAGATGCTGTTCTTGTCCTGAGCCTTCTCTTTCTCCCTCACTTCCATCTCCTGCCTCCGAGCCTTCCTCGGAGCTGTCTCCTATCCCCAGGCTGAAGCCCTCCTTCACCTCTGCTCCTTGGGACCTTTTCTTTCCTTCAGTACCTAGCTGAGGTGCCACCCTCTCCTTCGTGGACACCTCTTCGGACCCCCCACAGCCCAGGTCCTTGGGGTTTAGCCCCTCTGGGCTGTCTTGTCTCTATTGAAAATATGTTGCTTCATCTTCTTTTCTCACCAGCTGCTGCTGGGCTTCTTGGGGGAGATACAGGATTCTCTCTTAGTTGTACTGAGATTTCTTTTCCTAGTGGGGGAGCTCAGTGAGTCAGTCAATAAATGCGTATTAAGTGCCTACTATGTGCTGGGCACTGTCTGAGTGCTGGGGGTTCCAAAGAAAAGAAAAAAGACAATCCTTAGTCTCAAAGAGTTTACGATCTAATGTGGGGAGGGGAGAATGACATGTACAAACAAACCAGCCACTGAGTGGATTGGAGATGCTGAAAAGAGCGGAGCAGGAGTATTCAGGGAGGTCTGAGAAAGGCTTCTCGTGGAAGAGGAGATATAGCCAGGGGGCCACTGGGAATGTTGGTACGAGTGGATGGAAAGAGCCAAGGGAAGGCAGGCTCCGAAGGCAGCCACTGGACGGACACCAAATGAGGGCTTTATATTTGCTTCTGGAGGCACCTGGGAGCCCCTGGAGTTTATGCAGGGAGGCGGAGAGAGGAATATGATGAGCCCTGAGCTTCAGGAAGAACATGTGACAACTGAGTGAAGGCAGGGGATGCTGCGTATTTTCTGCTGTCAATGTTTATTGTTTGGTATTTTCTCATCTGTATAGAAGGACAAGATACTGGCTTGTCTTTGCAGCGAACTAGCAATATATTCACTGCATTCTTTTTTAAAATAGCAATAAATTTTAACTAGCTATGCTGCCTGTGATATTATTAAGCTGGAAATCTCTTTTGTTTCTGGAAAAATATAACTGTACTGCAAGACTCAGTACAGCACAGTAAAATTTAAGGTACAGAATCTTCTAGCTGAGGTACCACAAAAAATGTGTATAAGCTCACATCCACAAATGTTTGGGGAGTATGAATACCTGTAAATATAGCCCCTCTCTGACCAGCCTCATGGCCCCAGGCTTCCCCTTCCTTCAGGCAGAAATCAAAGTCTCCAGGGGAGAAGGGTGGGTAGAGATATCTATTCATTTCTTTTTTTAAATCACGTCGAGACAGACACGTGGGCATATATAACCTAAGTAATGTGTGCACACATCCACACTCACCCAAACACACACTCACACATATATTCTCATACACACATACACAATTTACACCCACACACATCCCTACCCATGTTTCATAGACAAAGAACAGTGCTTGGGTCCGGGAAGCCACAAGGATGGAGAGGGGGACTCTAGGCAGGACACTGACAAACCTTTCAAGGACAAGGCAGGTTGAATGTTCTCAGTGTGAGAGGAGAAAAGGGAGATGTGGAAAGCTATGGGGCAGCTGCTGATGAAGAGAGAATTCATGCTTGGGTGTGATGGGGGCAGATCTCCCCAGTCAAGAAGCTCAGGGGAGTCCAGATCTCCGGAGCCTGGTCTCAGGGGGTCTGGTCCAGGGGATGAACCAGCTAGAGGAAGGTGAGCAGATCCTTGGCCAGCTCTCATCTTGGCTGACTTCCTGAAGATACCTGCCCACAGGACTGGGCTCTTCAGAGCTGCTCAGAAGGCAGAGGGCCCTCAACTGGGGAGCAGGGATAGCCCAGGCTCCAGATGTCACACCTTCCCATAATCAGCCTTGCAGGCTTTTGACCAATGGAGCCAGGATGACAATCTATTATCCCAAGGGATGGCTGTGCTGTTCTAGTCAGTTTTTAATCTCCAGAATCTGTTTTGTATCTTGTTTGGCTTCAGGACAGAGGAAGGTGAAGGTTTTTCACCTATTCTGTAAGTTGAGAAGACTGCAGGAAATTCAATGGCAATGAAACCAAACTGGGGAGAGACTGGGTGCTGGAGAGAGGTGCATAGAAATGACAGAGATGGCAGTAGAAACAGAGACTCACTGGCAGAGGGGGAGTGGGCAGAGGAAGCTTGACTCATCTACTTCACCTAGGAATTCTAAACAGAAATTCTCAGGTAGCTGGGGGTCCTTATGGTTCACCCATAAAGTCTGTCTACATCTCATTTCTGGAGATGTTTCTCCTAGCCTTCTCAGGAGTCTGAAGCTGGGCCAACCACCTGGGTTTTAGTCAGTCAATCAACAAGCATTTATCAGATCAATGAATTGAGCATGCAACTTAAAAAAAAAAAAACTAGAAAAAGAACAAATTAAATATCCCCAGTGGAGTACCAAATAGGGAAGCCTGAAAACTCATGGTAAGATTAATAAAATTGAAAATAAGAAGACTATTGAGGTAATAAATAAAACTAGGAGTTGGTTTTATGAGGGGAAAACTCCAATAAGATAGGTAAGTCATTGGTTAATTTGATTTTTTTAAAAAAGAAAGAAACTAAATATTCAATATCAAAAATGAAGAGTCAAATCACCACCAATGAAGAAATTAAATCAATCATTAATAAATATTTTTTCTGTTATTACATGCCAATAAATCTGAAATCTGAGCAAAATCACTGAATATTTATGAAATAAATTACTCATTTTAACAGATCAGAAAATTGAATGCCTAAATTACTCTATCTTAGAAAAGGAAGTTGAACAAATCATCAATGAATTACTTTAAAAAAAAGCCCCAAGGCCAGATGGGTTCACAAGTGAATTTTACCAAACATTTAAAGAACACTAATTTTAATACTATATAAACTATTTGGAAAATAGGCAAAGGAATCCTACCAATTCCTTCTGTGACACAAATATAGTGCTGATACCTAAAATAGAAAAAGAAAACTACAGACCACTTTTCTTAATGGAGATAACAGCAATATGCCACAAGGATCATACATTATGATTAGTGGGATTTACACCAGTTATACAGGGTTGGTTCAATATTTCAAAAAATTATCAACATAATTGACCATACCGATAACAATATTCTATGATTATCTCAATCGGTGCTGAAAAAAGGTTTTGACAAAATACAGTATCATTCCTATTAAAAACGCCAGAGAGCAGAGGAATAAAGGGAATATTCCTTAGATAAACATCAGCTATCTAAAACTATAGAAGACATTATCTATAATGGGAATAAGCTAGATGCCTTCCCAGTAAGATCAGGGGTGAAGCTAGGCTGCCCATTTTCATTACTGTTATTCAATATTATACTAGAACTGTTCGCTTTAACAATAAAAGAAGAAAAATAAATTGAAGGATTTAGAACGAGCAGTGAGGAAACAAAGCTATCACTCTTTGCAGATGATATGATGGTATACTTCAAGAATTGTAGAGAATCAACTAAAAAACTATTTGAAATAACTAAAAACGTTAGCAAAATTGCAGGATGTAAAATATCCACATAAATCATCAGCATTTCTATAAGTAACCAACAAAGCCCAGCAATAAAGATAGAAAGAGAATTTCCATTTAAAATAATCATGAACAATATAAAATATTTGTGAATCTATCTGCTAAAATAAGTCCAAGAACTATATGAACACAATTACAAAACACTTCACACAAATAAGGTAAGATCTAAGCAATTGGAAAAATCATTGCTCATGGATAGGCCAAGCTAATATAATAAAAATGATAGTCCTGCCTAACCTCATTTACTTATTCAGTGCCACACCAACCAAACTACCAAAAATTATTTGATAGATGAAGAAAAAGTACTCAAAACTCAGCCGAAAAACCAAAAGGTCAACAATATCAAGAAAATTAATGGAGGAAATGCAAAAGAAGGTAGCCTAGCAATACCAGACCTTAAACTATATTATAAAAAAGTACTCATTAAAGCTATATGGTACTAGCTAAGAAACAGAAGATAAATCAGTGGAATAAATTAGGTACACAAGACACACAGTAGTAAATTACCATAGTAGCCTTGTCTTTGATAAACTCAAAAATAAGGCTCTGGGAAAGGAATTCAATATTTGACAAAAATCTACTGGGAAAAGTAGAAAAGAATATGGCACAAACTAGGCATAAACCAACATCCTATACTTTATACCAAGGTAAGATCAAAATGGGTACATGATTTAGACATAAGAGTTGATACCATAAGCAAATTGGAAGAGCAATGATTAGTCTAGCTGTCAGATCTATGGGAAAGGGAAGAATTTATAACAAAAAGCATAGAGCATTATGAAATGTAATACAGAAATTTTTTATTATATTAAATTTAAAAGATTTTGCAAAAATAAAGCCAGTGCAACCAAAATTAGAAGGAAAGCACGAAGGTGAGAAACAATCTTTACAGCAAGCCTGATAAAGGTTTTAGTTCTTAGATGTGTACAAAACTGAGTCAAACTTATAAGAATACAAACCATTCCCCAATTGACAAATGGCCAAAGGATATGAACAGTTTTCAGATAAAGAAACTAAAACTATTTATGATTGTATGAAGAAATGCTCTAAATCACTTTTGATTAGAGAAACGCAAATTAAAACAACTCTGAGGTGCCACATCATAACTATCACATTGGCTAATATGACAAAAGAAAAATGATAAATGTTGAAGAAGATGTGGGAAAAACCGGGACACTAATGTACTGTTGATGGAGTTGTGAACTGATCCAACCATTTCAGAGAGCAATTTGTAACTCTAGCCAAAGGTCAACCAAATTGTGCACACCCTTTGATCCAGCAATACCATTCTTAAGATCTCTCTTAAGAACTTTGAAACTGGTGTGACACGTGGAAGACACTGGCACAGGATCACCCAGTATGGCATGCGCTCATCAGAGAAGCTTCTGTTCTCTGTAAGCAAGCAGAATTGAAGTAGCTCAAAAGAAATGTGAGGGGGCAGCTAGATGGTGCAGTGGATAGAGCACCAGGTCTGGAGCCAGGAGGACCTGAATTCAAATCCAACTTCAGATACTTTAACACTTCCTAGCTGTGTGACGCTGGACAAGTCATTTAACCCCAACTGCCTTTTAAAAAGAAAAAAATGTGAGCTGTGAAAATGTAGAGAATCCATGTACACATGGACTATGTATACCCATCCTGTGGTAGAACATTCTGATTGGACACACTATAACTAGACTCTAAGATAGTGATTGTCATTAATTAACACAATGATATCATTTTGGTCCTCTTTGAGAATGAGGGACAACAACCCAGAAACCAACAACCACTACTAGGTCTGTATCCCAAAGAGATCATTTAAAAGAGGGAAAGAATTACATGTATAAAAACATTTAAAGCAGCTTTTTATGTGGTGGCAAAAAAAATGGAAATTGGGGGAATTCCCATCAACTGTGGAATCCTGAACAAGCTGTAGCATTTGAATGAAATGGAATGCTATTTTGCAATAAGAAATGATGAGCAGACAGATTTCAAACAAAATCTGAAAAGACTTGCATGAAGAGATACAAAATGAAATGAGCAGAAGCAGAAAAGCATTGTATGCAGTATGAGTAATATTATGTATTGATCAACTATGACTGACTCAACTCTCCAAGGCAAGTACAAAAGACTCATCATGGAAAATGCTATTTTCGCTTTCCTTTTTTCATGGTTTTTCCCCCTTGTGATCTGTTTCTTTCTTCACAGGATTGCTAATATGAGATTATGTTTCACATGATTGTACATATAAAACCTTTATCAAATTGCTTACTAGTTTTTAAGAAGAGGGGAGAGAGAAAAATTTGGAACTCAAAATTCTCTAAAAATGAATATTTTAAATTATCTTTACATATCATTGCAAAAAAATAAGATGCTATTAAAAAAGAAGAAAAGAATCATTGGATTTCTTGAAAACCATGATTAAAAAGAAATTTAGACTTACATTTTTAAAAATCATAAATGAAAACTGTTCAGATCTATTAGAACCAGAGGACACAGTGGGGGGTAAAAAGAACCCACTGGTCACAGTCTGATAGGAAGTCCAAGGGCGAAAGTCCCAGGATTATTCTACACAAAATCTAGAGCCCCTGTGTTAAAGTACTATTATTATAAAGTTCCAGAAAAAAAAAAGCAGTTAAGAATTGAGAAATTCCAGGCAGGATCACATAAGATCTGACAGCTTCAACAATAAACTCCAGCAGAATGGGAGGATGAGAACAAGTTGTTCTGAAGCAGGCACCGTGGAGACTTACAGCTTGGTCAAGCGTGGAAGATGCCAAGGTCATACACTATATTCAGGGCCATCACCAGTCATCCTGACTTTTGTCTTGCCACAGGACTCTGATGGCTCAGGAAGATTTTGCACAGTTCTGTCTCCCTTAAATCCAACTCATGCTCAAGCTAAGACATCGCCTGTGATGTTGCTGATTTTCTTTAAAATGAAGGACAAACAACAATCACCTCTGTGTGTGTGTCTCTCTGTCTCTGTATCTTACTGTCTCTGTCTCTCACTCCTCTCTCTGTCTCTCTAATTCTGTCTCCATGTTATCTATACTTATTTCTATTTCTGTAAAGAGATGTTTTTATTTATCTAACTGGTTTCAGCTTTCCCCCATCACTGTTGTTTCTGAAGCAAATCAGTTCTAAGTGCAACAGCAAATACTTCTGTCCACACTTGAGCATTTCTTCCCTTTCCCACTGGCCCAAGATTAGCACCCCTTTCCTGAAGCCCCAGTTCCTCAGCCCCAACAATGAGTGAAAACCTTCGAAAGAAGTGATTGATGACGAATGCTCAGCCCAGCTTTGACCCTGGAATGGATATGGTTTTTATTACTGGACAGAAAGGCAGTGCATGACCACCTGTTTTGCTAGTGCACCCTAAGGCTGTGAAGCCTCCCTATCGGCCCCCAGGGGACTCTCCTCCTCCTTGTAGGAAGGAGCTTCTGGAGGACAGTGCTCTTGTGTCTACACAATAAATGCTTTCACGTCCATCTGTTTATTCTTCTCAACCTTTCCCCACGAGCCGGTGAATTTGAGGGACGGGAAGCCGGCTCAGGGTGGCTGGGCAGCCTCACTTTTCCAGCACTTTGCTTTCGATCTCGATTAAATCCTTTGCTATTCACTCCCAGTCCCTGCCTGGCCTGTTACTGGGAGGGACCAAATTTGTGGTTGATCTACTAAGTAAATCTCCATGGAAACAAGAAATGCAAGCAGCACAACGCAGGGGTCTTTTTTCTTCCTCAAAATTCTTGTGGAATCGCAGAGTTAGAGGTGACTTTGGAGTCCGGCCTCTTCAGGTCAGCTCCGCGGGCCTCGGAGCGCTGGCGGGGATCCCCCGGGGGAAGAGATGGAAGAGGTGGGTCCGCCCTAAAGCACAGGAAAGGAGGGCGGCACTGGGGTGATCCGAGTGGCCCGGCTCCCAGCTCAGGCTTCTCCCTCCCAGTCTCTCCGGAGACAGAGCGCTCTCCCCCACACAGGGACCAACATCCTCCCTGTTCTGAGGTCGGGCCTGCACAGAGGCTAAGCGTGGCAGGAAAGGATGGAAGGGACGCCTTGGGCAGGGGGAGAGCCCCCCGGAAGAGCTTGGTCCTTGGTCTCTGGTCTGATTGAGGGCAGGGAGGCTTTGCGTCCCAGCTCCTCGAGCTCAAGGCCAGCGCAGCTCTCCAGCGGGACGTAGAGACGTAGGGAGCTCGGGTGGCTCGCCTTCCGGGGGGAGGCCGGGAGCCCAGGGGCCTCGGCTCCCGCCCTCTTCACGTCCGGCCCTCCCGCGGTCACGAGGGACGTGATGAAGCCCCGGGCGCCGGCTTCTCCCACGAGAGTTTGTCCAGAGTCGTTGACATCTGCTGGGGGAGGAGAGCCGGCGGGTATGGCCGCGTGTGATGTGCCCGGGCCGGGGCCCGGATTTGTCGCGGGATCCCAGCTCTGGCCTTTTCTTATTAAACGGTTGAAGCCTGAGCTCGGCCCTGCAAAAACCCAGCTGTGCAAGGCACGTGCCCGTTTCCTCCCCGGGGTTTTCCCGCCTCTTCCTGCTTCCCAGACAGACACCTCTCCGGGAGCACCGAGAGGCCCGCGGCCTCCTGGGCCTCATTACTGGGGCTTTGGGAGGAGGTCCTGGAAGGCCGGTTGAGGAGGGGATGGAATGAGCGCCCGAAGTCCAAGGGCGCACACGCCTCCCTCCCGGCGATCCAGGGAAGCGGCTGCGACCGAGGCAAGCCCAGGGAAGTGGCGGCCACTGAGGCTAGCCCAGGGAAGCGGCGGCGATCGAGGCTAGCTCCTCTCCGACACACAGACAGCCCTAAGTGAGAGAGCCGGAGTCCGGGATCAAGGGAACCCTTACAGCTTCCCCGATCTGACTCGCTCCAGAAGGGCGCAGTAGTGGTCAGTGGGCACCCCAAGGGTAAATCCTAGAGTCACGCCTGGCTGTCCCGGCCGGACCATTCCCTAAGAGAAGCTAAGGCTTCTGGGAAGCCGGAGGGGGATGGAAGGCATCCCTTAAGCGGCTCCTCAGACCATTACTGATCACAAAATAGAAAATTTCGACTACATCAAATTAAAAAGCCTTTGTACAAATAAAACTAATGCAAACAAGATTAGTAGGGAAGCAACAAACTGGGAAAACATTTTCACAGTTAAAGTTCTGATAAAGGCCTCATTTCCAAAATGTATAGAGAACTGACTCAAATTTATAAGAAATCAAGCCATTCTCCAATTGATAAATGGTCAAAGCATATGAACAGACAATTTTCAGAGGATGAAATTGAAACTATTACCACTCATATGAAAGAGTGTTCCAAATCATTATTGATCAGAGAAATGCAAATTAAGACAACTCTGAGATACCACTACACACCTGTCAGATTGGCTAAGATGACAGGAAAAAATAATGATGAATGTTGGAGGGGATGCGGGAAAACTGGGACACTAATGCATTGTTGGTGGAGTTGTGAACGAATCCAACCATTCTGGAGAGCAATCTGGAATTATGCCCAAAAAATTATCAAATTGTGCATACCCTTTGATCCAGCAGTGTTTCTATTGGGCTTATATCCCAAAGAAATACTAAAGAAGGGAAAGGGACCTGTATGTGCCAAAATGTTTGTAGCAGCCCTGTTTGTAGTGGCCAGAAATTGGAAAATGAAAGGATGCCCATCAATTGGAGAATGGCTGGGTAAATTGTGGTCTATGAATGTTATGGAATAGTATTGTTCTGTAAGGAATGACCAGCAGGATGAATACAGAGAGGACTGGCGAGACTTACATGAACTGATGCTAAGTGAAATGAGCAGAACCAGGAGATCATTATACACTTCGACAACAATATTGTATGAGGACATATTTTGATGGAAGTGGATTTCTTTGACAAAGAGACCTGAGTTTCAATGGATAAATGACGGACAAAAGCAGCTACACCCAAAGAAAGAACACTGGGAAACGAATGTGAACTATCTGAATTTTTGTTTTTCTTCCCGGGTCATTTATACCTTCTGAATCCAATTCTCCCTATGCAACAAGAGAACTGTTCGGTTCTGCAAACAGATATTGTATCTAGGATATACTGCAACATATCCAACATATAAAGGACTGCTTGCCATCTAGGGGAGGGGGGGAGGGAGGGAGGGGAAAAAAAAATCGGAACAGAAACGAGTGTCAATATAAAGTAATTATTAAATAAAAAATTAAAAAAAAAAGCGGCTCCTCAGAAGTAACAACACTCGGCCTAGGGCGCTCAGACCTCTCGGGGCTTTCACTGGGGAGGGGGCGGCTACTAGAGCTCCACCGAGAGGAACGTACAAATATAAACGCATTCAGTGCATGGGGAGAAGTTTGTCGAGTTCAAATTTTAAAGGATATTTTCCCAAGAACTTTTTTAGTCCTGGCTTCGGGGATTTCGAGCTGGGAGAGCTGGCGGAGGCCTCTGGCCCAGTCCCCGAATTTTACAGAGGAGGAAACTGAAGGATATTCCCACATAGCGTCCCAGCAAGTCGGCAAACAGCCCCAGGATCCAATGGGATAATACGGCACACCCTTCACATAGAGCCCGGCGCACAGTAGGGCTTATAGAATGCTTGCTCAAGAAATGCTAGCTCTTACCTATTAGAGAGCACTTAGCACAGTGCCTGGCCCATAGTAGGCGCTGCATAAATGCTAACTCGCATTATGAGCTCAGCTCCACCCATTCAGCCCAGTAGTCTCAGTGTTGCTCTGCCGGATATTACAGGCCAGCCCTGAGAGGGGGCCACAGCAAACGTGCTGGATTCCGAAATGGCTCTGGAGGAGATGCATCTTCCAAGGCTCTTTTCCAACAAGCCGGGTCTCTATACATCAAACTGATGCAATATTTTTTGAAATATACAATATAGGGACAGCTAATTGGTGCAGTGGGTAGAGCACCAGCCCTGAGCCAGGAGGACCTGAGTACAAATATGATCTCAGACATTTACCACTTCCTAGCCTGTGAGCCTGGGCAAGTCACTTAACCCCAACTGCCTCAGCAAGAAAGAAAAGAAATCTCGACTATAGGTGGCTCTGCTAATGGACATCAGGCAGGCCCTAAAATGGGGAGCCGTCTGCTCCCAAAAGTCTTTGCCACCGGGGGGAAGAAGCTCCCAAGCAGAGCCCAGGGGGAGGAGGGATTCCCCAGGTGGCAAGGCCCCCCAGATGCCATGTGTTGGACCAGCAGCAAGCTGCCTGGAACGTGACACAAACCCTCAGAAGTCCGTCACCAACTCAAATAGTCCACACAGGGAAGACTCCTGCCCTTAGCCTAGTGCCTGGTATATAGTAGGTGCTCAATAAATGCTTACCAGTTGATTAACTGAAAGGCCAATGTGCGATGAGAGGGCTTCCAGGGACAAGATGGACAAGATGGGCAGGGAGGGAAGGGCTCTGATTTGCACCAGGATGGGAATATCCCGAGATGAGATCACAAATCTATCAGAATTTTGTTTCATTGTAATAAGTAAATTGTAGTTTCAAGAGCACGTTAAGGTCTGCAGATGCTTTACATACATTGTCTCTGTTGTTCCTCACTGAAATTCGGGAAGGAGGTACTACTACTATTCCCATTTTACAGATGAGGAAACCCGACTGCCAGACTTTCAGAGCCCTTCATTCGCTGTTCTATATTCTATTTATTTGGGCACATCTCAGTCCTGGCCCCCATCCCGCAGAGGGAGGGGTCATTCCCTTCCACTCTCACTGGACAGTGCTGGACCTCGCGCCAGCTGACCCACACTAGCTCTGCAGCGCCCCACGTGGTCAAGCCGCCATCTTCTTGTTCCAACCTCATCGCCAGTTCACTGGCCTGTGCCCAGATGTCAGCGGCCCCCATCTGTGGGTACGACCGGCCACTGGTCCGTCCCATCATGGCCCAAGGGCTCCCCAGACCCTCCTGACCGCAGGAAGGAGGGCAGCTCCCCTCCGGGAGTACCAGGGAGGCCGCGGTGCACCCCCGGGAGCCGGGCTCTGGCAGTGAGAGATGTCCCGGCTGGCCGTGAAGCCCGAGGCCGGAGCGCGGGGATGGGCGCCCTCCTCCCCTTCCTCCTCCCTGCCAGGGCCCTGCTGAAACCTCCCTCTCAGGTGTGGGAGTGAGCCCGCCGCCCGGCTCTTCAAACCCGAGGAGATGGGAGCCGCGGCCTGGTTTATGGCCCTCCTGTAGATCGTTCCCAGCTCCGGCATTTGGGACATTTTTCCATTAAACCTCTATTTGATATTTTATGCGTCCCCCCATAAAAGCCTGCGGCAGATTAATAGGCCCGGGCTGTTTATTTATAAGACAGCTGGTCTTCTTTGGGGCTGTTTTTATCATGGCAACGTCTGAGAGCGAGCGGCGTGGAGCTGCAGCCGGCGGCTCCACAAGGAGCCTCTGACATCAAACAGAAACCCAGAGACACAAAGGGTGACCCAGCCCGGGGACGGCGGCGGGGCTGCGGGGCACAGCGACCCTGGGGACGCGCGACTGCGGCCGGCGGCGGCGGGGACACAGACACGGTCCTGCTCGGGCCGCGGGGTCCCCGAGAACTCAGAGCCGGGGCTCTGGACTTAAACCAGGCCACGGCCGATGGGCTCGTTTTGGAAAGTGTTTTCTGAGCATTGTCAGCATCCGGCACGTGAGCAGAAAAAGGCAGAGCCTCGATCTGAAAGAACCTGGGGGACATTACCCCCCCCAAGGAAGGTCGGCTGTAAGGCAGGAGAGACCCTGAGGAGGGAGTTTGCCCTGGGAGGGGGGGTCAGGGTTTGGGGTGAGGCCTGTAGGAAATCTGAAGGCAGCAGCAGGGTCAAAGGCAAGAGCTCGAGACCCTCCATCCCCGGGGCAGGAATGGTGTTCCTAACTTGGATCACTGAAGGAACCATCAGAGGGAGCAGGCGGGGGAGGGGAGGTCTCCTCAGTAATAGGGGTCCAGGTGGGCCTTAGGGTGGGCTGGGGCTGGAGGAGGGAGGGAGGAGAGAAGAGAAGGGGAGAAGGGCCTGCTCAGGGCTGCTGGGTAATGTGATACAACATCCTAAGGCACATCAAGCATTTATTAAATCTCGATTGTGTCCGTGGCCCTGTTGAGCTAGGATAACTCAGGAATAAGACACAATTCCTGCCCTGGGGGGTGAGTTGGGGGCCTAATAACGACTTTCATGAGAAAGCTTGGTCTGAGAGCCCCCTCCTCAGGAAAACTTCAGCCCAGAGACTCGGGGGCCGAGGATGGCTGTCGGAGTAAGTAAACAGCTGGCCCAGGTTGCTCTGCTTGGCCCCAGACCAGGACCAGGAAAAATGGAGGAGTCTTCAGAGAAGCAGTGTGGAAAGGGGGTGATGCTCCTCCCTTCCCAGCCTCTCTCCAGAGGCTTTGCTGGCCCGGAGACCGAAGCCTCTTTCAGCTCTGATTCCCTGGGCCATCACTGTCCCAGCAGAGTCCCACGTCCCTGGAGCATGAAAGGACCTGCTCCCGAGGCAGCTCATCCCTCCCCCCCAACAGTGGGCAGTTCTCACGCTTGGGACGGCCTTGCTGACCTCCGGCCTCCACGGGTCTCCTCCCTGCTCCTGCTCCTGTCTCTCAGAAGCCAAACAGAACAAGACCAAGGCTCAACAAGCATCCCCACTCTCTTTCCTTGATCCTCTGAGAACACAAACTCCACGCCTTGGGGTCCCGGCTGCCCTTCTCAGACACTGTCCAGGATGCTAAGCCATGGACCCAGAACTGACCTCGGCCGTCCAGATGGGGTCTGGCTAGGGCAGGGAAGTGAGGTCACCACTCGTTCCTGGGACCTCTTCCTGCCCTTCAGTCTCTTCTCTTGCTTCACCCCCACAAAACCAATTTCATATTCAGCCAGTCCCCCTACCGCCCTGCTCTCCTTGACTTTCCCTCCTTTCATAGCCTTGATCTTGTGTCCAAACAGTTCAATCATCCACTGCCTGTGAGCCTGCCTCCCCCGGCCCCCACCCCCTGCCTCCTCTCCGGGTGCTGCAAACCTCGGTGACAGCCAGACAGCATCGGGCCCTCACCCCTGCACGGCGACCCCGTATTCTTCCCCAGGTGCTGGAATACATTCTACCACAGGTAGAGCAGCTATCACCCCTTGACTGCCCATTAGAGATCATTTATTGGCAGCTGGGAAGCAGCTGAGCAGACAGGGTGCCAGACCTGGAGTCGGCAAAGCCTGAGCTAGAATCCAGCCCCAGCGGCTCATGAGGTGGGTGGTCCCGGGGCAAATCACTTAAGGGATCAAAAGTAAAGTGGGGGTGCTCATGGCCCTTACTTCCCAAGGTTGTCCAGGCAGGCAAGAAAGACTGATTGAGCTTGTAAGCCCCACACTGTGCTAAGCCCTGAGGAGACAAACTTACACCAAAAGAAAGACCGTCCCTGCCCTCAAGGAGCTTCCATTCTAATGAGGGGATAGCTGAGCAAGCAGAGAAGATGGGACGCCCCTTTTGGGAGGACCAGGGGGGTCACCAGGAGGGGAAACAAGAATAGACGTCCTGGAGCCCTGCCCCAAGAGGAGGCCCCTCTGGATGGAACTCACCAGTCGAAGAAAGGAAAATGTTTCAGGGTGAGAAGGCAATTGAGTCATGAGATGAAGCCATTGTGGGGGAGTGAAGGATCCAAGGAAATGAGACATAAAGCACCACATGAATTGCCGCTAGTAGTACTGCTCCACCTTTTAAAACCCACAAAGGGCATCTTCATCCTCACTGACAAGTAGAAATCAGTTGCCCACAGCAGCTTTGTGGGGTAAATGACCTACCTCTCTCTCCTAGAGTTTATGAAAATCTTCCAGGCATCCCAGATATTGGGAGAGCAAATTATAAGGGTTTCAAGAGAAGAGCCAATGGGCTAAAAGTCTATGAAGGGATTGGGGAGAAATGGGAGAGGCTCAGAAATTCACTTCTCAGGACACACACAAAAAAACATTTTCAAAGAGGAAAAAGGAGTTGTCTAATGAGATTGATGTGGATGCACAGGGAACTCTCCAACTAGCCTATTTTTTTTATTTCAATACTATTTTATTTTTCCAATGGCATATATAGTTTTCAACATTCATTTTTGTAAGATTTTGAGTTCCATATTCTTTTTTCTCCCTCCCTTACTGCCCAAGACAGCAAGCCATCTGGTATAACTTATACTTGTATAACCATTTTAAAACATATTTTCATATTAGTCACCTAACTAAAATTTTGAAAAGTTAATTATAGATGATAGAAGCAAGGACATGGAAAAGAAGATGACTTTAGGAGTGCAATCTGACCCTGTAAGAATTATGTCGGGATGTTAAAACTCAGAGGATGCTGAGGCTGGGAAGGAAATCTAAAGATAACAAAAAGGTCTTTTTAAAGGTGTTCTGGGAGAAAGAGGAAGACCAAAGCAGGAGCAGCTCTTCTACTTGAGATCAATCAGCTAATGGAGAAAAGGTTCAATTGTTTCTCACCAATCTTTAGGGGCTCTGCTGCTTATAGGCTAACCTGTAACAACCCTCAGGTTGATTTAAATATTAATAATAGCCCTTGGGCGAATTGTTTAACCTCTCTCCTGTGTATGTGTGTGTGTGTGTGTGTGTGTGTGTGTGTGTGTGATGTGTTTCCATAGAATGTAATGTCCTTGAGGACAGGGATTCTTATTTTTGAGTATGGATCCCCTGAACCTGCCATGAGTTCCTGTACACAGGAGGTGCTTAGTAAATGTTCATTTAATTAAAAGAAATGATTTCATTTGATTCTTTACGTTGCCATTTCTGCTTTTGTGGCTACTTTGGGAGAATGACCTTGACTCAGTGCTAAAAGGTCTTGAGTGGTGCTTGGACAGGCCTCTCAGCCTTGGGAAAGTGAAGGGTAGAGGAGAAGCATTCAATAAGTGCCTACTGTATGCTGGGCCTACTGTCCTCAGCACTTTACAAATATTATCTCCTCTGAAGTGGCAGCCAAGTGTCTGGCCACTTCCAGTGATGAGGAACATGCTACTTCACAAAAGATCCCACTCCATTTTTTCAAAAATTAAGAATCTTTTCTTTATTTCAAGTTAGAACCTGCCTCCCTGTGCTCCGCCCCTTCCCCACTGGTCCAGTTTAGCCCTCAGCAGTAAGGAGGAACAAGTCTAACCCCACTGTCCCCAAATGCCTTCAGATCTCTGGAGATGGCGGCCGTGCTATCACTTGAGATCACGTGGCACACTGGGTGCAGCCCTGACTTTGCAGTCGGAGGACCTCCCTTTGGGTCTCAGTTTCCTCCTCTGTCACATGGTGGGGACTGGGTACTCTGCCTGTCTTCCTAGGTCCCTGCTTTGGTTTTCTCAGACTAACAAGCCAGCATACACTGCTGGGCTCGAGAGGGCAAATCCAGCTGTATATTTGTGAAGTCAAATCTTTCCCAGCTGTCTTGGACTTACCATGTCCCTCCGTCAGTCATCTGCTCAACACTCAGGCAAGGATGTCGGCCATTATGTCGTCAGGGACTCTGGGTATAGGCTGTCTTTGAACTCGTGACTGGGCTGCCAGAAAAGAAAAAGTCTTTCTTTTATCCACTGGCTATCTTTCAATTATACAGGCATTGTCAAGGAGGGAGGCTGCTGAAACAAAAGGGAGAAAAGAAAAAACCTTCTGTTTCACACCAAATAACATTTGTGCTCTCCTCAAGGAGAGGATGGCCGAGGTCCAGTGGGCCAGAGAAAAGCTCGTCCCAAGATCAAAGAGGAAACCCCATCCCCAGTCTCTCGTCCAAGCCCCTCGGTGGGCCCCCTCCCTTGCCCCACCTTCCAGGCCACAGCCAGGTCCACTTTGGGAGCAAAGGGAAGATGGGGCCTCTCTTCAGACAGCCCATGGGAATGTCCCAGTCTCTGGAGAAGCCGTATATAAATGAGCCAGTCAGAGTCTAAATCATTCTTTTTAAATGCTTATTGTTTAAGTTGTAAGGAAAGAGCTTTAAAGTGTCACATAAATCTGAATTATTATCATCAAATATTCCCCATGCCTTCCTCCCTCGCTCCAGCCTTCGTTGTCAACACCAGCCCCTCTCTTCGGGCCCTTGATCCCATTCCTTCCTGTCTCCTCCTGGAGCCTGCCCCTTTGATCATCCCCTCGCTCCCTCCGTTTCAGCCTTGCCGTATCCACTGGTTCCTTCCCTGCTGCCCAGGTCTCCCCCTTCCCAGCCCCAGGCTTAGGAAACTTCACATGACCCTACTCTTCTCGCCCTCTATTGTGCTCTCTCTCTCCTTCACAGACAAACTCCAAGGGGGAACATACCCCGCTGTCTGTCCCGAAGTCTCCACCTTCTCTGTTCCCACTGGCTTCTTGAGCCCTCAGAATCTGGTTTCCAAGGCCACTATGAAGCCGGTCCCTCAGAGGTGACCAGATCTCTTTATAGCTAAAGCCAGTGGCCTGTTTTGGGCCCTCATCTCCTTGAGCCGTCTACGCCTTTGGCCCAATTACCCTCTCCGGTTCCAGACTTCATTGCATCCCCCTCCCTTTGGACCCTCCTCAGTGAGTCCAGTAATCATCTCTAAGCCCTTGCCTCCTCAGTCCATGTCCTGAGCTCCAGCGCCATAACTCACTGCTCTGCTGTTCTTGCCCATTGGACCAAGTCTCCAACTTTTTTGCAAAGATTTAAGGATCCCAATCACAGGCCTATGTTTTAGGCCTTCTCTTCCTCCCTTTTAGCTTTTCCAGGTTCAACCATAGTCTGTTTATAAATGCCTCCCAGATCCAGCCAGCCCCAGTCTCTCTCCTTAGCTCCAGCCATGATGTCCCGAAGGCATCTCCAGCTCACCACATCCAAAGCAGTGCCATGTCTTCCCAGGACCCAGCATCCTCTGCCATCTCTATTCCAGTCATGGAATCCAGTCATGACCTCAGATGGCTCCTGTCTCCCCTTTCTACCTCAGGCCCTCTCTCCTCCACACCTCAGCTGTCTTAGTTGTTAGACACATCACCTAGATCACACGTGGACAACTCCTGAAGAGGGCCATCTGATAGGTGTGGAATTGGGGAACATTTCACCAAATAAAGAAAAATTCATTGCAACAAGAGAAGGCTAATTTGTGGATTGGCCCTCAGGGATCTTGATACCACGGGTCTAGACCATTGAAGTTTCCTGTAGTCAATATTCCCCTCTGTAGTCTCTGGGGCCAAATTGATATAGCTAAAAGGCAAGGCTAGCTGTGGGTTGTCTTCCCTCCCTGCCAGCCTCCTGGAACTTCCAGCTCCCTTCAAGATCAGAATGTTCAAGAGGGCATTCTTGTTACTCCACAGATCTGTGCTCCACTCCAATCACTAGGTATTTCTTTTGTTAGCAAAGTGCTTGGCACAATGAGGGTCTAATAAATACTAGTTGACTGACCAAGTGATAATATTCATCAAATAGGTATAAAAATAGCTTTGAAAATACCCTCCTGGGTCTGTACACTCAGATATGGAAGTGTCCTCTCCAGGGACACAGATCCTTAACCATCACTATTGATGCAGGCAATGCGTCATTCCATGAGACTGGTCCACAGCTTTGCTACAATTCATGCCGAAGGCCTTTCTCGCTTTCTCTTCACCTCCCAAGGAAAGAGGTGCTTCAGCAGTCCCGCTGTCAGCCTCCATCCTTGGCATACCCACAGCTCACCTTATTTCCACTTCTACCTTTTTCAACTGATTTTCTTCCCACTGGATCTTCCTCTAAGCCCCAAATTGGTGAAAGGCTACAGCCCAAATTCATCTTCAGTTCCTCAGAGACTCATATTCCAAATGCCTCATAGCCATAGGACAAGACTTGGCATCCAAAAGATGGATCTTTGTTTCTGAACTCATTATCTTTCCCCCATTCCCCTTCCCACCTTCCCTACTCCTGTAGAGGGCATCCCCATTCTCCCAGTACCTTGGGCTTTCAACCTAGGAGTCATCCTGTACTTCTCACTCCTCAACCCTTCCATAACCAACATAGTGCCAAGGATTGTCAATTGCACCTCTCCCCTCTGCTACATCTCTGGTTAATTTCACCTTTGCAACATCTCTGGTTAATTTCACCTTTGCAACATCTCTGGTAGATTTCACTTTTACATCTCTGATTGATTTCCTCTTTTTAACATCCATTATTTATTTCCCCCCTGCAACATCCTTGTTGATTTCCCCCCTGCAGCATCCTTGTTGATTTCCCCCCTGCAGCATCCTTGTTGATTTCCCCCCTGCAGCATCCTTGTTGATTTCCCCCCTGCAGCATCCTTGTTGATTTCCCCCCTGCAGCATCCTTGTTGATTTCCCCCCTGCAGCATCCTTGTTGATTTCCCCCCTGCAGCCTCCTTGTTGATTTCCCCCCTGCAGCCTCCTTGTTGATTTCCCCCCTGCAGCCTCCTTGCTGATTTCCCCCCTGCAGCATCCTTGTTGATTTCCCCCCTGCAGCATCCTTGTTGATTTCTCCCCTGCAGCATCCTTGTTGATTTCCCCCTGCAGCATCCTTGTTGATTTCTCCTCTGCAGCATCTCCAATATGGCCCCCTCTCTCCTCTGACACTGCTCTCACATTAATGCAGGTCCTTATCACCTTCATGCCTAAAGTATTGCAGTAACTGTGGAGAATCTTCCTGCCTCCAGTCTCTCCCTATTCCAATCCATCCTCCATTCAGGAACCAAAGTAATTTTCTTTAATGGCAGATCTGACCATATGACCTCCCCTAGCCAATAAACTCAATGGCTATCATCTACAGAATCAAATGCAACCTCCTCTGTTTGCCATTCAAAGCCCTTTAATATTTATCCCACTTCCACCTTTCCAGTCTCTTTATACCTTACTCTGACAGACACCCTGGAGACAGTGATCTCATCCTCCCGGCTGTTACATGAACGTGACCTTTCATCTCTTGATTGTGAAATTTCTCTGCCTGTCCCCCATGCCTGAAATGCTCCCCCTCTTCCCAAATGACTACTGACCTTCTTGGCTTCCTTCAAGTCTCACCTAAAATCCCACTTTCTGTAGGGAGTCTTCTCAATTCTTCAATTTGAATGCCTTGCCTCTGTTAATTATTTTCTATTTATATTGAACACAGTCTGCTTTGTATATTTTTGTTTGCATGTTGTCTCCCTCATTAGGCTGTAAGCTCCTTGAGGGCAGGGACTATATTTTGCCTCTTTTTGTATCCCCAGCACTTAACACAATGCCTGCCTCATATAACTTCCCTGGGCAGAGGAAAATTATACTGGAAAAATTATCTGGGGAATGAAATGATAGTAAGATGAACAACTTTGCCCATCATACCATCCCACTCCACTATGCTACACCAATATCTTGATGGCACAGTGGGTATTTCGAAAGATGTGAGTTCAAATTTATCTTCAGACATTTACTAGCTCTGTGACCCTGGGCTAAGCTCTTAACTTATTATTATCTCAAAATTTATATTTATATGTAGAAGAATCTTAGAGCTATATTGAAGAGAGAGATAGAGAACTTTGAGCCACCAGCCAAAGACAATGCTTTGGCAAAATACAAAAAAAGCTCAGTGTTAAATAGAGTCCTCCCTCTTCTTCAGAGCTCTCTCCTTTAAATTGCCTTCTAATTTGCAATAAGCACACCCTCACTAGTAAAAGCCTATGTATAACATTGTGTAACAAGTGGCTTATAAAGACAAAGTAAATATTTGAAACAAAGAAAGGAAAACAGACTTTCCCTTTGCCTTGAAGGCAAAGCTTCTGGCTTTGTTGAAGTAGGATTGCTGCTGGGGCCTGTGCCTGGGGATGGGGAGAGGAGCTGTTCAGTCAAATGGCCTCTTCCGAACACTGCCTATTCCTGTATGGCCCAACCGGACTTGTTCCCAGAGCCCTGTCTCTTTCCGGGAGGTGACTGCTCCTCCTTGTGTTCTCCCCAATTTTCTTGGCTTTCCTGGTCTCCCCTTCCCCTGCTCCATGCAGCCCTGCATAGCTGGGTGTCCTGAGGTCCTCCATCAGTCGCATCCTGCCATCCTTCATCCTATGGCTGCCTTGCTTCCTTGGCTCCCGGTGAAGTGACCCGGGAAGCTGGGGTTTTGTGTGCTAGCTCCTCAGCTTTCAGCCTGCTCCCTTCCAAAAGCAAATATGTTTGGGGGGTCAGGGTCCGGTGCCATAAAAGCGGATGGAGGTTACATGGAAACTCCTTCCTCCCAGATTTGGCCCAGATAACATCCTACTAGACAAGAAGTCATTGAGAGGAAGCAGTTCCACACTTCTTTCAGATAACTTCGCCTCTCTGTGTGTCCGGAAGCCTCCTGATCGCTGACCCTCACCCCACATCTGATATGTCTGAAAAATCTCAAAGCCCCACACGTCCTTGGGAGGCAAATGCCACCGTGCTCTGGCCCTCATTTCACAGATGAGAATACTGAGGTTCCTAGTGGTCATTCTCTAGTCACACAGTTCGTATCTCATGTAGAATTCAAACCGAGATTCCCCCCACACACATCACCCCAGAATCCAAAGCCAATGAAATAATCAAAAGAGATGATGTTTGTAAAACTCGTGGTACTATGTCCAGCATACAGTGAGTACTTAATGCTTGCACTTGCTTCCTAATGCCCAAACCTTGTCAAGAGGCAACAAGAGGGTGTCAGTGAGCACAGATCCTGGAGTAAGGAACACTTGAATGAAAAGTCAGCTTCAGATACTCCCTATCTGTGTAACCCTGGACGAATCGTTTTTTAATCTGTTTGCCTCAGTTTCCCTATCTGTAAAATGAGAATAGTAAGAGCACTTACCTCCCTGGTTGCTGGAAAGTTTAATACTTAACATAGTGTGTGATACAGTCAGTGCTTAATAAATGCTTATTCTCTCCCTCCCTCTTCCCTTGTATTCCACCACCCTGCTTCCTGCTTCTCTCAGAAAGTCCCTCCCCCATCTCTGGTTCCCTGTTTTCTCATGGAATGAGATTATCTCTACTCTGCTGGGAAGATCTCCATTTCTGCAAAACCTGCCCATGATGCCCCAAAACACCCGGTCTGGCCTTCCCTCTCCTTCCTATCACGATTATTTGTGTCTTTGTCCTCCCCCATTAAAGATGATGTTCTTGGAGGACCTCTCTCTATATCCTTGGGTTACAGCACTAGGTGAGCACTTAATATGTACTCAAGCACCGATTAACTGCCTACTGCATACGAAACAACCCTGTGCTAGGCACTGGGAGAGATAGAAAATTTGGATGAGACAAATCCCTTGCCCTCACAATGCTTATAATGGAATAATAAGTGTTTGTTGAGCTGAATGGCTTCTCTAGGAGCTTTTTCTCTCCTTTTGCTTGATTCAATGCTCCCAATGTGGGGAAATGTTGGGAATCTGCCCAATTCAGGCCAACCTCATTCAACCCCACAAAGCCCTTACTGTGAGCTCGAGATCATAGGTGCGATTATCCCCATTTTACAGATGAGTGACTTGGCTGGTCCTGAGTTGGGATTAGAACTCGGGTCTGCTTCAGGCTCTCCCTCCTAGTCCATCTGAGGATGGGTTCATTGAACAATCCTACTCTTCCCCGGCTTCTCTAACCCTGTCCTCAAGGTCGGAACTTGTCCCTCTCAAAGCCTGGGGATCTCCCTCCCAGGCTCCCAGACTGGGCTACTGCAGGAAGTGTGGAGAGGGAAGGGTGGAGTGAGAGTGGCCCGGAGGCTCCCGCCTGCCTCTGTCTGATCTGCCTCCTCCAGGAAGGTCTCCGGACCCAATTAGGGAAGGGGAACCAAGTGCAAATTCTGGCCTCTTCCTGACCTCAGTGCTTCATACTGACCTTGGAATCGTGGGAATCTGCATTGGACTCTCAATTGTTCCACTTCCTGTGTAGACTTTTATGTCTTTTTGTACCCCCAGAACTAAACACAGTGTCTGGCATACAGTAGGTGCTAAACAAATGTTTACTGAATTGAAGTGACCTCAGTTCCCTCATTTGTAAATGAGGAGGTTGGTCTGGATGACCTGGGAAGTCCCTTCTAGTTTTTGTGTTGTTGGTTTTGGGAGAGAAGGGGTTACCCTCCAGTGCCTGGCCCAGAGCCAGCGGGCCAGAGTAAGCACCTCATAAATGCATGTGTTATATTCTAGACCAGGGCTCCCCGTGGCCGCTCGCCTGAGTGTTTGCCGGTACCCCTCCTCGGTGCCCCTTATGAACAAGTGACTGCAGAGGCTACACTGCCAGAATGGAGGCTGACCGCCCCCCCCCACTCGTCCCCACTGTTTGGTGTCAAGGACTCTTTTGAACAGGTCGTTGTCGTTCGATTTCAATTTCTAGTGAAACCCCTTGTTCCTGTCACAATCGTTCCGGCCATCGTCCCCGTGAGTCCTGCCTTGGAACAGAGAGGCAGAGAAATCCTGTGAGAAGCCAGCCCCTTTTCCTTGGGCACCATGATTTCTTCTCATTTCTCTAGTTTTAGAGGGAGCGTTGGAAGGGGCTTCATCTAATCAATGGAAGCCGCAGAAAATACATTATTTAATTATTTAACCAGCCCCTTAACTCCAAACCCAGTACCTTTCCTCCAAAATTCATCTTCATTTTGCTCTCCATTGGATATTTGCCTGTTTCTGGATTCTCCATTCAGTGCCTGGAACACAGTAGGTGCTTAATAAATGCCTGACTTGTTGATTGACCAGGCTGAATGAGTCAATTCTGGAATGATGCACGTAAAATGATCATTTCACTTTTTGCAATTTACTCTTCTTGGAGGTAATATTGATGACGTGGGCGTAGAGGGCTCCTGGCGGTCCACCCGCCTTGGCCCTCTCCAAACCCTTCCTCCTGAAATGCTTCCGGCCTTTTTGCCATCTGTCCCTCTGCCCCCGCTTCCCTGAAGTGGCTGAACATAAAAGCATAGGCTGAGCTCTTAGCCGAGGTTCTCTCCCTCTCTGTCCTCGGTAACAGATGTTGGTGCACGAGCTGCAGTGATTTTCATGGTGGTCTTTCTGCAAATATTTATCATGAACACTGCAATACGAGATGACCAAGTGTCCCATGAAATGATGTTTCTTGTTGCCTTTGGACGCGAGAGAAAGCCAGCTCCGCCAACTCCTTCATGTTCCTCTCCAAGTGGAACCTGTGAGCCATCCTTCCATTTAGCTACAAATTTCTCTTGTCTTCTGATTTTGTTTATAGTGTTAATGTCAAGAATGATATGATTCAGTTTTTCCATGAGGATATTCACCCGTTGGGCCCTGGACAAGAATCTCACATCGAGCTGAGTTACTGTTGAGATGGGGTCTGCCATCTGTGAGGTGAGATGGGGTCTGATCTCTGTGAGGTGAGATGGGTCTGTGTGGGAGGGTCTGTGACCTTTCTGCCCCCTTTCTCACACCACGGAGCAGAAGGGGGTACGTAGGTCCGAGGTTCTTTGCACATTTCTCTTTATTTATTGCCAAGTAGCTGGCAAGGATCCTCCCTATTCTTAGAAAGGCTGGCTTTTAGAAAGGGGAAACCGTTGGCTACTGGGGCCGTACAAGAAGCTCCCCCAACATGGTAGGACTGTAATTACCTCTGAACCCAGGGCCACCTCCCATTACCCGGAGGTATCGAAGGCAGATTTGAGAGAAAGCTTTGTCATTTTTTCATGAAAATGCAATAGAAATAGCTGTTGATTACATAGATGTAAATTTGCAAAGTGCTTGATTAAAGCCTCCCAACAGTCCCTGGGATGGGATGGATCCTTCAGGTATCTTGGAAAAGTGGAAGATTGATCCCAGGTGAAGAAGGAAAAATATTGAGGCAGAAAATTGAGGGAAAGGGAGGTGATGAGGTCGGGTCAAGAAGGCATAAAAGGCAGATAAATGCAACTGGTGTGAACAGGCAAGAATTGAATAAGAAAAAGGGAAGGGAGATATTTGTGGTTGTCACGGGAATCAGAGGCGCAAACCTGTAAAGGGGAGAGGACAAAGGGCTCCCAAAGTCGGGGGGACATCTGACCAGTACAAATCTCAGTAGACAAAGTGGGAAGTGGCTGGCCACTCCTACCCCACTTGCTGGCCTTTCCCCCCACCAGAAGTCAAGAAGAGCTCCAGGACCGAGGGACCACAAAGAACTTCTTGGAGACCCCAAAGGAAGCCTTCAGTATAAAAGGTGAAGGGAATGAGCCTCTCAAGAGTCCTAGAGAAATCCCACCCGGCTCTGAAAACTCAGGAGTGGAAGAACATCCCCCAGGGAAGGAAGGGAGGAGGAGCAACCAATGACTCCTTGTAAGAAACAAAACGAAGGCTGTTTCTGAGCTGGGAGATCTCCGTGCCCTAAGGAAGCAGCATCTGTCTTCTAAGCAATGAGGGGTACGATCATAGGAGCTGTTTTGTGACAGACCAACCAGGAAGGAGAGAAGGACTGTGGTTGCCGTCTGATGGCCTCAGAATAACTCTGGAGAGCTCCACAAGGCTACAGATACAAGATGTTAAAATAATAATCATAATAACAATAGTAATAACAGCTAGCATCTATATAGTGCTCACTGTGTGCCAGATTGTGTACCGAGCTCTTTACAAATATTCTCTCATTCGATCTTCCCAACAATCCTTCGAGGTAAGTGATGCATTATCCCCACTTTACAAATGAAGAAACTGAGGCAGAAAGAGCTTAAAAAGCTAATAAATATTAGAGATTAGATTTGAAACCAGAGCTTTCTGACTGAAGAATTGGCCTTCTATGCACAGTACTATCTAACTGCCCTAGAACATAATAAACCTCCCCAAACACCCCCAAACAGAGTGAACAAGAGTCCGTTAAGCTCCTACTACGTGCCAGGCACTGGTTATTACTAATCACTTCTGGTGAATCATGGGAACACCGGTCTGCTTCCAAAAGACCCCCAGGAAGCGGGACCAAAGGGACCGACTGGAGAGGGGGGGAAGAGGGGAGAGGGGCAAAGGCCACTGCTGCTGCCCATTTAAGGCAAAGGACGCAGGAAAGAAAAGTCAGTGGGGAGATGCTTAGAAAACAGTGTCTGAGAACAGGCTTGAGCTTCTGGGCCCAGGCTTAAAATGGGGCAGTGACCGTCCCAGACCAGGGGCAGAGGGACCAGCAAATCCAATCCGAGACACTCTGGGCGAAAAAGGAAGCAGAAGGAAAACATTGCCGGGACCTGGGCCAAGGAGACAGCCTCCGTGCCTTCTGCTCCCTCCTGCCTTCTTTTCTCTCTTTCTCTTCCCCTCTCCCTCTCTTACTTCTTCTCCCTCTGTCTCTGCCTCTTTCTCTCTGTTTCTCTCTTCCACTTCACACACACTCACTCACTCACACACACACACTCACACACACACACTCACACACTCTCACACACACACACTCACACACACATACATACACACACACACTCACACACACACTCACACACTCACACACACTCACTCACACACACTCACACACACACATACACACACACACTCACACACACACTCACACACTCACACACATTCCCCAGTCCCTTCAGCTCCCAACCTAGCAATCATCCTGGGTTCCTCTCTCTCCCCCTCCCCCCTCCCCAATATGGCACTCTGCCTGTTGAGTCTGCCTTTAACTATTTCTCACGCATTCCCTTTCTTTCCTCTGCCCCTGCCCCCACCCCGGTGCAGACCCTCATTTCCTCACACCTGGGCTGTGGCAGCTGCTGCTGGGATGGGAAGGAGGGTCTGCCTGCCTCAGTCTCTCCTACCCCCTCCTCCAGTCTATCTTCCACTTGGCCATCAAAGTGACCCATTGTGCCCCTTCACTAAAGCGCAGTGGCTCCCTATCACTCCCAGGCTGGAATATTCAATGCTCTGCTTAGTTTTTAAGGTCTTCTATGACTTGCCCCCTTCCTTCCTTCCTCTCCAGTCTTCTCGTACCTTCCCCCTATAGGGCAGGGACCCTGGCCTCCGGCTGCCCTCACACGACCCTCTAGGAGCACTCCACGGGCTCTCCTCCGCTGGGCAATGCTCTCCGCCCCGTCTCTGTCCCCTGGCTTCCCCAAGTCCCAGCGAAAATCAAAAAGCCTTTCCCATTGCTCCGACCTTAGTGCCTTTCCTATGAGGATGTCTCCGATTTATCCCCTCGTAATCTCCTTTATGTGCCCGTTGTCTCTCTGTGCCGATGAGCTGCCTAACAACAGGGACGGGTTGGCCTTTCTTTGCCTCCGCGATATACAGGGGTGCACTTAGTGTCTACAGTATATACAGTGGCACGCTTAGTATTAATAAAATTGATAAATAAATTTAAATGAATAATGGATGATAAATTGTTGAATTGACTCGATTCAGCCACTCCATTTTTATGCCTTAGAGATCAGAGAAATAGTCCGAGGAGCCACATAGCAGAAGCGCGGCCGAGCAGCGATCTCCGAGCAAGGTGAGCGGAAGGGAGCGTTCCTCAACGCCCGGACAAAAACTGTTTTACCAATGTGGTGAACGGTTAGCGCGGCATTAGAAATGGCGAGGAGGGGACATTTGGGGAAGCCGGGGAGATTCGGGGAAGCCGGGGAGATTCGGGGAAGCCGGGGAGATTCGGAGAAGCCGGGGAGACTGCGCGCTGATGGAGGGCGGGGTGCCTAGGACTAGGAGAACGACGCACGAAGCCTGCAGAGGCGCCAAACAATGGCAGCCCGGGCCCCGGGCGCCGACAGGACTCGCATCTGGGGCCCTTTAGGGCGGAATAAGACAAATTCTTTTGACCGTGTCCAGTACAGGGTAACGGGTCAGAAGGAGGCAGTGAAATGTTTGCTGAGAATGGTCCAGAAAGAGCAAGAACAGACGTGCCCCAGGGGAGAGTCGGGAGAGGGGCAATCACGTGCCGGAGATGGGCTCCCACGTGCCGGAGACGGGCTCCCACGTGCCGGAGACGGGGCTCCCACGTGCCGGAGACGGGCTCCCACGTGCAGGAGACTGGGGGGCTCCCACGTGCTGGAGACAACGCTGAGTTGGGCCCAGCCCCAAAGGTCCTCGGGGTTTGTACCGACAGACTTCCTTGAGGGAGGCCAGATTCTCCTCAGCAAAGACCCACGTGGAGGAGGGGGTCCCGACATGGGGGGGGGGGCCGCCTTCTGCCCCCTTCACCCCCTGCCCTCGTCCCGGAGCTGCTCGGGGAGAGCCCAGGGGCCTTGCCCTGCTCCAGCTCAGAGGCCTCTCCCACGTTTGCTCGCCGCCTAACCTACAGAATTGCTCCTTGTGCCGTTTGGCGTGGATTGCTGAGCTCGCCAGCTGCCGAGTGCGATGATGGACGGGAGCAGCATTGGAGGGGAAGGAGCTGAGCCGGCCATGGAGCCTTTGGCCCTCGGGTGGGAGAGAAGACCCGGCTTCCCTTCTGAGCCCAGAAGCTCGGCCTAGACGATCACATTGAAGGGGACAGACGGACAGAAATCAGGCCTGATCCACCAAGCCAGATTTGCCCAGAAACCCCTTAAATGTTCACTGGCTGGAATCTGGCCTCCACCCTGGGGACGTAGACTACAAATGCCTTGTTAGGGAAGGAAGCCGTGGGCAGCAGAGAGGTGGGGAGGGGGAGGCTGGAGTCTGTGCAGTTGGGCTAGAAGGCTGGGGCCGGAGCAAAGCCCTAGCTCTCTGGGCCACAGTGGGGAGGGGGGGGGGGGAGAGATTGGAGTTATAACAGCTTACTCTAGAACCAATGATCTCATTGTCAACCCCACCCCCAGAAGGGATGTCAGAAAAGCCGGTCTCCAAGCCCGGCCTTGCTTTGCACGGCTGTGTGTCTGGAAGCCAGTGTCTTTCCTTCTCTGATCCCCTCCTTCTGGAACTGAGCTCTCTCCGTGCACTCCCAGATGGGGTCTCTCTGACCTGACGGCTGCCCAGTGTGGACACGGCTTTCCCTGTGCAGTTGGGACAAGGAAATGCCAATCCCTCCAAACCAGGCCCTGGGTGCGAAGGGGAGGAGGGACGGGAAGAATTCACCCGGGTTCACGTTTCACTTCAGAATGAGGGTGGAAACCAAGGAAAAATAAACGCCGTCAATCAGCCCCGCTGTGTAAATAAGCTGCAGAGGAGAAGTCCTCCCGGGGAAAAGGCCGTTGCAAGAACCAAACAGCAAATGGGCTCTTGGTTGCCGAGAAAGGGCACAGTGAGACAGCTTGTTTTCCCTGTGTCCCCTGGGCTCTCAGAGGAACAGGGAGACGTCATCCCTTCTCCCCCCGAGTCTGGCCAGAGAGGCTCCGGGGCCGGGCTGCCCACGGCAGAGGTCCCCCAGGCTCAACCCCACCTGCTGCAGGGGCCCAGCAAGTGAGCTCGCATGGCCTTTGACCTTGAAGAACATCCAGCCTCAGAGATCACCTTCAGGCACGGATGAGGAACCTCAGAATCTCAGAGAGCTCAGATAGAGGCTGGGCCTCCTGAACCTCCAGGGGCTGCCACCAGACTGGGGCCCGTGGCCCCAGAATCTCCCTTCCTGGTCGCTGCTTGTTAGAAAATCGTCTCATCTTCCCAGACAGACTCGGCTCCTTGGCGGTGGGAGGATCAGAAGATCCTCCCTTCCCTCCTCCCCAGCCCGATCTCTCTCCTCTTCTCACCAGCCCTTAGGACCCTCTCCTAGAAAGTGCCTGCAAAGGAGAGGCTCTGGTTGTTGTTGTTGCTCAGTCCCCCTCCCCCAGGAGGCCAGCCAAACCTGGCTCCGGGTCTTCTCTAACCCCCTCACCTCCCACTAAGTCCCCGGGCCTCCCTGATCCATCTCAGCCTCCCAGAGGGAAATCGCCCCTGGTTCTCCCCATCCCTCACAAGTTGGCTCCCCTACCCTCGGTGGCTGCACAGAGCCCTTGTCCCGCATCAGCTCTTGCCCAGTGTCCACCCTGCAAGCCTCCCCCTTCTGCCTCCTGTGAGCCCTCCATTACTGCCGAATCCAGTCGGGGGAAGCCATTCACACATGCCCCTCCTCTCCTCTGCCTCCTGGCGCAGGCCCCGGGACCCGTCTCCCTGAGGTGCCCCTGGGCCTGACTGCCCGAGTCCTCACTGGCTGGAGGAGAAGCCAGAGGCGACTCTAAATCTACTGATCAGTCCCAGGCTGTTTCCTGTGGCTCCCAAAGCCCGGCACTCCTCCCAAACAGATCAGGGGCTTGTTGGAGCACACCCCCACCTGGCAAGGGGCGCCAGCTCTGGTTGGCTCCCCAGAGTTTGGCCAGTTCCTGGCTCTTCTTATGGAGTAGTTAGGGGAACAGCGGGTAGAGCCCTGCTCTCAGACACTTATTTATTAGCTGCATGACCCCGGGCAGGCTTCACCCAGTTTGCCTCAGTTTCCCCATCTGTAAAATGAGCTGGAGAAAAAAATGGCCAACCACTCCAGGATCTCTGCCACGATCTGTCCGCCCTAAATGGGGCCACAGAGAGGGGGACACGGCTGAACAACAACACAAACCTTGCAAGACTGGGGTAACCCAGATACCCTCATTTAAAATCAAATTATTGGAATGATCGCTCCAGGATTTCCTCGCTTCCTCTTTCTCCTCAGTCATGGTCATTTGGTGAGCTGAATGGTAAAAAGCCCCTTGCCTGCCAAGGAGGAGGGAGGGATGTCCTGGAGCACGCTCTGACCCTCATCCCAGGCTCGCAGGATGCTGGTCAGCTCAGCTCTCCATCGCCACCTGGTGGCTGCCCTCTCCCCCACATCCCTCCTGCCTGCATCCCAGGGTCCCCCTCCAGGTCCAGCTCTCCTTGTCTGTTAGTTCCGAGCTGCCTTTGCAGGGCAGGACCCGACAGCCATGTCTCAGCCCCACCAATCGGCTCCCATTCCTTCCCCCCGAAAAGGAGATCACCAGAGTCTCCAAGAGTCTGTGGGCCTATCCCCAGGACACCTTTTCAAACGCCTCAAACACAAGTTCATGGCTAACATACAGGGGGAGAACTAGAGCTGCCCTCAAAGCCAGACAGACCTTAGTCTGAATCTGTTCTCTGACAGAGCCTGTCTTGGGACCCGAGGCAAGTAAATCACTTAACCACCTCAGGGCACCCCTTAGGGAAGAATCAATCCACAGCATCTGTTCACACTCTTCAGGGGAGAGGTACCAGAATAAGCACGGGTGAGACAAGGGAAAAAGGGGAAAACCCACTAATCATAAGAATGCTCTAACAGGGACACAACAGACAGATGTCTGTGTGCACACACACGTACACGTATGTACAAACATGCATTGTTCAAGTGGAAGAGAAGGCAGTTTGGTGAGTCAGCAAAGGCTTCCCGCACAAGAGGGTGGCTAAGGTCAATCTTTTTTCCCCTCTTTTTTAAAAACTATAATTTAATATTTTATGTTCCCTTATTACATGGAAAAATAATTTTAACATTCATTTAAAATTTTTTTTGAGTTCCAAATTCCCTCCTCCCTCTTTCCCCATCTCATTGAGAAGGCAAACAATTTGGTGTAGGTTCTCCGTGTGCAGTCATGCAAAACATTTCCATATTAGTCATGTTGTGAAAGAAAACACAGACAAAAAAAGAAAAAGAAAGAAAGTAAAGAAAAAATCTGCTTCCATCTGCATTCAGATGCTTTCTCTCTGGAGGTAGAGAGCACTTCTCATCTTAATCCTTTGGAATTGTCTTGAATCATTGCATTGAGTTGAAGAGCTAAGTCATTCACAGCTGATGGTCATAAAATATTTCTGTTAATGTGTACGATGTTCTGGTTCTGCTCGTTTCCCCTTGCATCGGTTCATATAAGTCCTTCCAGTTTTTTTTAATCTGCTTGCTTGTCACTTGTTATAGCAACTAGTATTCCATCACAATTGTGCACCACAACTTGTTCAGCCATTCCCCAACGGATGGGCATCCCCTCGATTTCCAACTTTTTGCCAGCACAAAAAGAACTATAAATATTTTTGTACATATGAGTCATTTTCCTGGTTTTTTTTTTTCATTTTTTATCTCTTTGGGATAGAGACTTAGTAGTGATATTACTAGTTCAAAAGATATACATGGTTTTATAGCCCTTTGATCATGGTTCCAAATTGAGGTCCTCAGCCAGAGGATGTTGGAGAGGAGACATCAGGAAAACTATAGGAAAGAGAGAAAATCAATTAGGAAGAAAAGGTAGGATCTCCTTGCTGCAGAGAGGTGGGGGCCATTTGAGATCAGCTAATAATATACTACTCTAACATACATGTGCATCAGCTAACTCACGTGTGCATCAGATCATACGTGTGCATCAGTTTAGACTCAGCAGAGTTTGAAAACGATTTCTCATTCCAGATGCAAAAGAAGGAAATACCCAGAGTTACAAAAGGCGAAAGACAAGGGATGGAAATGTTCCTGGTAGATGGTAGGTGAGTGGGTGGATGGATGGGTGGATGGATGAATTAATGATTGAATGAGTTTTAGCACTTATTACTCTAGCAAATCTCTGTGCTAAGTACTGAAGCACAAACAAAAGCAGAGACAGGGCTTATTCTAACAGGGACAGGACCCAAATACAGAGGATGACTTCCTGGGAGTCAGAGCATGGTACAGAGGACAGGGCAGCTGGCACAGCCTAGCAAAGGACCAAGAGAACAAAAATTGTAGGTCATTGTGAGGATGGACTATAGATCAGGAGGAGAAAGAGGGGGCTGTGAGCGGATAAAGGAAGTTACAAGCTATGGATCCCCAAAGGGAGGAACCCTTAGGGACAGGAGATGGGAAGATGAAGTGTGGGCCAGAGGGAGGAGGTGGATGTCACTAAGGTGGGAATCGGAAGAAGCATCAGCAGGTCGGGGGACATCTGTAGCTCTGGGGCATGAGCTGCAGTGGAGGAGCTGGGAGCCAATAACCACGGCGGGTTTGAGCATTCTGAGGGCCACCAAGCATGTCCCATGGGTTAAGTGAGTTTCAGATCTGGCACGAAGCTCCGAGGAGGAGAAGGGAGCATTTCTTATGCTGCAAGAAGCAGAGAAGGGCCCAGTGTGGGGAGAGGGTGACCATCCTCACAGGATGACATCATAGGTCTGGGAAAGGAAAGAGGAAAGGAAAGGAAAGAGGAAAGGAAAGGAGAGGAAAGAGGAAAGGAGAGGAAAGAGGAAAGGAGAGGAAAGAGGAAAGAGGAAAGAGGAAAGAGGAAAGAGGAAAGAGGAAAGAGAAAGAGGAAAGAGGAAAGAGAAAGAGGAAAGAGGAAAGAGGAAAGGAAAGGAAAGGAAAGGAAAGGAAAGAAAGGAAAGGAAAGGAAAGGAAAGGAAAGGAAAGGAAAGGAAAGGAAAGGAAAGGAAAGGAAAGGGAGGGGAGAGAGAGAGAGAGAGAGAGAGCAAGCTAAATTCCTCACCTGCTTTCAGACATTATGAATTCTGCCTCAGAATGGATCCACTCTCAGACACTGAGTACCTGTGGCAAGTCATCTACCTTAACTGCCTTTGTTTTTTCCTCTGTAAAATGAGTATAATAGCATCTTCCTCAAGGTGTGAGGATCAAATAAGATAGCCCTGAGAAGAGGGCCTGGCACACAGTAGGCATTTAATAAATGTTCATTCCCTTCCTTCTCCTTCCCCTGTCTTAATTCCAGTTGGCTCAGTAGCCAGTGAAGGGTTAATGAAATGGCCAGAAGCCCGGAAGCCAATGTCCTCCTCGTGTGTGCTGGCCCATGTCCCTGCTGCACTCTTCCAACAGAACAGAAGTCCCTCCAGGGCAGGCAGGGGCCGTTTCCTCTTTGAATTCCTGTTCACAGAGTCCTCCTAGAGCCGCCATGGCCGTCATGAGCTTGAATAACAGACCAGGCAGCCCCAGAAGCCTTGCAGAGATCACCAGGCAAGTCCCTTCTCCAAGAGCTTCAGGCTCCCCCAAGATCAATGAGGATTCTGGGTCAGACCACCTACGACTAGTGATACTACTACCATTGCCACCATCATCACTACTGCTCCTGAGAGTACTATTACTACTGCTGCTGCTATTACTGCTACTAGTACTATTAGTACTACTACTGCTGCTACTATTGCTATTACTGCTGCTGCTATTACTACACTACTATTACTATTATTATTACTACTACTATTACTGTTACTACTACTGCTGCTGCTGCTATTACTGCTATTACTATTATTGTTACTACCACTACTACTGTTACTGCTACCACTACTGTTACTATTGGCTACTGCTACTACTACTATTATTGTTACTACCGCTGCTATTGTTACTGTTGCTGTTGCCCCGGCTGCTGCAGCTCCCAGTGAGAGCCACCGTCTCCCCAGAGCACTGTACGGTACAAAGTAGCCGCCACCGCTCTCCCTCTCGCTTGGCTCCCGGGAGGAAGGCTCCCCTAGCCTCGTTTCACAGATAAGGACACAGAGGCAGGTGAAGGCCCGGTCTCTGGCTGAGGACTGCCCTCCTTCAGAGGCTCTGAGTTCGGGTTTCCTGCTCTCCGGGCCCAAGGCGCGGGCTGCGAGCTCCCGGCTCCTCCCCACCCGTGAGCCCCCCGCCCCCGGGAAGCGCAGGGCTGTGGCCTCGCCGCGTCCTTCAGCCTCACCCCGGAGCCCCTCTCGGCGCTGCCGGACCCGGCTGGCCAGCCCCCAAGCTCCGGGAGGCAGCGGCCGCGCAATCTGGGCCGGCTTCCTCCCCTTCCGGCGCCGAGCCGGGGCCAATCAGCGGCGCGCAGATAAGCTGGGTAAACAGTTCTCCTTTTACTCTCTGGACGCGATAGCGCGAGGTCTGCACAGTCAGGAACCCGGGGGCCGCCGCCGCCGCCTCCGGCTCTCCTGCTCCGCGCAGATTTCCGCAAGAAAAACAAAGCCGGGCCAAAGGCAAACAGGACGTTTCTGAGCACTGAGGCATTTCTGGCCGCGGGCCAGCGGAGGCGTCGGGCCCTGCGGAAACCAGAGCCCGGGGCTGCCCGGGAAAGCGAGGGCCAGGGCTCCGTGAGGCCGAGGCTCCGTGGGGCCCCTGACCCGAAAGCCGCCCGGCTGGGGAGGCCGGGGGCGGCGGCCATTCTCAGCAGAGCCTCCCCCTCCCCCGCCCAGCGGTGCGCAGCGATCGGATCGTTCGGGGCTGACCTGGGATGCACAGCAGGGAGAGGAGGGCAGGGCCTTCGGGAGAGCATCTGCGGTCCGCCTGTAAACATTTATTAAGTGCCTACTGTGTGCCCGGCCCTGTGCCGAGTGCTGGAGGTTCAGAGAAAAGCGAAGCCAGCCTCTGGTCACTAGGAGCTCCCGGGCATCCAAAGCCCCGTGCCCGAGGCCGAGGTGCCCGTGGTGATTATCCGATGATTAACCTCCCCCGCCCCACTCCCGGCACAGCCCTGCCCACTGGCAGCCAGTCCCTTAAGGAGCATTTGTACCGACCCAGAGATGAGGACGCAGCTAGGCTAGCTCTCCAGGGGTCCCCACCCCCTCCAAGGCTGAAGAACAGGTTCCTCCTTAGACTTCTCTGACTCCTTCTCCAGCTCATTTTGCAGATGAGGAAACTGAGGCACATAGAGTGAAGTGACTTGACAGGATCACACAGCCAAGAAGTGTATGAGGAAGTGAGTCTGAAAGGGCCCAGCATCCCCATTTCCATCTGAGTAGGACACAAGACATTCAATTCAACTCAGGATGTGCTGGGGACGAACCACAGGGGGCTGAAGGACAATCCGAGAAGAGCCCCTGAGCTTAGTGGGAGGGGCCTCCCAGAAGGTGAGAGCAGAGTGTCTCCCTCTGCCTGGGAATCCCTTCCCCCACACACATCCTCAAAGGAGGTTTCTAGTTTCCCAAAGAGAACATGGTCTGTTCCCCCCCAGCCCAACTCAGGGCCCACTGTCCAGTGAGTCCATTCCCAGGGTCTGCCTGAGCTGTCTGCCGAGAAGGGCGGAAAAGGACAAACTGAGCAGGCGCCGTGGACCCTTGGGTCCCAGCCGGACAGTAACCTTCGGCATCCCCTTGAAGGTTCCTGTTGGAATGATCAGAGCAGACTCCTCGGAGTCACGGATGCCATCCAGCCGTCTGCAATGTTCTGGCTGAGATGAGGTCCAGGCCCAAAGCTGATCAGTGAATCAACAAGCTGCATTCATTAAGCACCTACTGGTTACCAAGCACTGGGCGAGGCGCCTGGGAATACAAAGATCAAAATGAAACACTCCTATCCTCAAGGAGGTGAGATTCTATTGGCTGAGGTGAGAAAGAAGCCGGTCCACAGAACCTTGGGAAGTCCCCGGGTAGAACGGGAAACAGAAGGGATCGGAACGGGGAGGCAGTGGGGGCCGCAATAGCCAGGAAGGATCGGCTGCCCCATCCCTTGGCCCAGAATTGACAAGATTTGAAGATTTAGGACTGGATGCAACATTGGATACAATCCAGTCCATTTTACAGATGAGGATGCCGAGTCCCAGTGGGCGGGGCAGCCCAAGAAAATGGCGAAGAAGTCCATTGGTCCAAACTGGCAACAAAAGAGCTTGCAGAAAGGTCTTCATGGGACTGAAGGCGGGGGAGGCAGCTCCCCTTGGGAGGGAGGTGACTCCGCTCAGTGAAACCAGGATTCACCTAAGTGGGGGGCGAGGGGGGGAGGGGCTGGTCTCAGAAGTGGCCAGGCTGGTGCAGCCTCACACCCACACAAGGAAACGCCCATGAAAGAAGACCACGTTGGGGGGCCGGGGGGGCCTGGGGGTCCACGCTCCGAATTTGCAGAGCAGGAGGCTCTCCCCCTCCCTGAGAACCACCTGCACCTTGTGCTCAGAAGAGGACCTTAGTAGGGCGGCTGGGCTGGAGGAGGGGCGGGGTTCACTGGGAATGGCAAACAGACCTGCCCCCCCCCCCACCATGCGGGAGAGGAAGCCCACAATCAGGGGAACATTATTTCCTTTCATTTCCCCTGATCTCCTCCCAGAGCCAAGGCAGGGCCCGCTCGGGCTGTCAAGGATGATGAATCTCTGGGAGGACGGCCTGATTTCCAATAACGGAGCGCTGTCTGAAACAGTTTTCAGAGGAATGCGGCCATCTCCGCTCATTTGGTCAGGAAGCCGAGTCCAGAGGCTCTCGGCTGATGGGACCGGAGATAGCCCAGAGCCTCCGCTTACAGAAACCCCGCCGCGAGCACTGGGGGCTGCAGACAACAGGGAAACCCCAGCTGAGTCCTGAAGCTCACCGTCTATAAAGGACGTAAAGCTTCTCACAGTGAGCTGTCCCATCTGTAAAATGGGACACCCAACAACTCTGCCCCAAGAGCACAAGGCTATTCCACAGGGACTGCGGGATCTGGCCTGAGCTCTCCAGTTAGTGAGTGGTCAGCCAATCAATGGCCGTGACCCATGGAGAGCCTTCTTAGCCCAGCACCGATGGACATAGGAGTCTGTGAATGAGCATTTATTTAGCACTTACTGTATGCCAGACACTAAAGCAAAAGCACAGTCCTTACTTCAAGGAGCTCTGGGTTTGAATGAGAAAGATCCAGACAAGATAGTGTGTGTGTGTGTGTGTGTGTGTGTGTGTGTGTGTGTGTGTGAGAGAGAGAGAGAGAGAGAGAGAGAGAGAGAGAGAGAGAGAGAGAGAGAGAGAGAGAAAGAGAGAGAGAGAGTGTGTGTGTGTTCATACGGAGTAAATGGAGAGTAAGAAGAAGTAAGAAGGAGAGTAAGGGATGTCAGAAAGGGTCTCGGAAAGCAGGAATGATTTGAGGTGTCTTGGATGAAATCAGAAAGGCCTGAAGGAGAAAGTGATGAGGACTTCATTCCAGACCCAGGGGACAGCTAGTGAAGATGCAGGTCAGGGTACAGAGAGATTTTTTCCCCAGGATAGCCTGGAGGCCAGTGTCACTGGATTGGAGAGTGTATGTTGGACAGTGAGGTGTAAGGACACTAGGAAAGGGTAGGTGATGGAGGACTTTGAATGCCAAGGAACTTGATGCTTGGTCCTGGAGACCATGGAAGGAAGGAAGAGAGAGAGAGAGAGAGAGAGAGAGAGAGAGAGAGAGAGAGAGAGAGAGAGAGAGAGAGAGAGAGAAGACAATAGAAATTTCATCAAAGAAAGTAACAACTGGGACAAAATACCAAAACTTTTGGGAGACTAAAGTTGCCCCTAGAGAAAATACATATCACTAATATTTTCCTCAATAATATGAATAAATTGAGCAAATAAAAATCCTAGAAACCAAAATTTTAAAATCCAATTTAACACAAATATAGAAATTTTGAAAATCAAAGAAAAGATTTTTTAAAGTTGAAAATGACAAACAACCCATTGAATTGCCAACTGGAACTGAAGCCAGTCCAAAAAAAAAAAAAAACTAAAACTAATTTTAAAAAAACACAAATTATTAACTAATGTGACAAAAAGAGAAAGGAAAGCCAAGAATTAAAATAAAAACAATTTTGCCTAGTTATATGCCAACAACACTGATAACAAAGGAAACGGAGGAATATTTGCAAGACTCAGATTAACATAACAAGAAATAGACAATTTAAATAATCCAATTCTAAAAAAGAAATTGAATAAACCATAATGGAATTCCCAAAGTGGAAAAAAAAAATAAGATTAGATTTATGAGCAAATGCTATCAAATACTCAAAAATACAATAAATTCCAACAGCGCATAAATTGTGCACAAAGATAGGGGAATTCCAGCTTATTTAATGTTTTTATGAGATAAATACAGTCTTGAAGGTTAAACCAGGGAGAGATAAAGGGGACAAATAAAATTATAGAATTTAATGAATACAAATAGGAAAATATTCATTAAAACACTAGAAAGGTGGCTACAACATCCTATTTAAAGCATTTCAGATTTTTACCAGGCTAAATTTATATCTGGGTTGGTTCAAGATTAGGACTGGGCTGCTTCAATACGAGGAAAACTATAACCATTAATGCAGTAAGTGGGTGAAAAAGTGAATAGAGATTCCATACCTGGAGTCCCGCAGACTCATTTTTGTGAGTTCAACTGTGACCTCAGACACTTCCTAGCTGTGTGACTCTACCCTGTTTGTGTCAGTTCCTCATCTTTAAAATGATCTGGAGAAGGAAATGGCAAACCAGCCCAATATCTTTGCCAAAGAAACCCCAAATGGAATCACAGAGTCAGACCTAAAGTGAACCAAGATCACTTCCAAATTGGTCAGATAGTCCACTGAACAATAAAATAAACTAATGAGCTATATTAATAACATACGATAAAAAATTATATCAGATGCAAGAGACTTTTCCAACAAGATTAAGAAACTCCACCATCATCATTATTATCTGATACTGTTCTACAAATGCTTTTCTGGATGTAATAATAAAACAAGGGGGAGAACATGGTTGGGGAGCGAGCACCAGACCAAGACAATGAAACAATGGCTTTTGTGGATGATAGATGAGGTTACTTCAAGAACCTAAAGATTCTACTGAGACATTAAGTGAAACAGTCACTTCAGCAAATTAGCAGGATATCAAATAAACCTTCAAATCATCAACCTTTCTATAACTCACCAAACCCAGCAAAAAGAGCTAGAAAAAGAAATCCTTTTCAAAATAACTGCAGGCTGTATAAACTATCTGGGAGTCTCCCTACCAACATACACAGAGGAATTCTGTGCACACAATTACACTCTTTATGAATTAGAGGGATACAAAACACTCTTTACAGAAATCAAAATAGACTCACATAATTAGAGAGGTATTAAATGTTCCTGGTTGGGCAATGCCAATGTAATAAAAATGACCATCCTCCTTATATAAACCCCCCGCTTCAGAGCAACACCAATCAAACCCCAAACAGAACCTCCATTTTGGAAACTGAGTGACCAGAGTTATGTTGGGGAACTAGGAAAAATAATACGTTTTCTAGGGAATCAAAGGTCTAAAATCTCAAGGGAAGAGGGGGGAAAGGGAACCAGATCTCAGTTTACATACGCCAAAATATTAAACACATTCATCATTGGAACTGTTTAGTGCTGATTAGAAAAGGGAAAAGTTAGTTGGGAGGTTCTAACTTTATAAAGCCTTCATCTCCACCAAGGGCACTTCCAGATGTGGTCACGTAGCCAAAGGACAGAGGTGTCCCTTTGCTTGCAGGACATCACGTCTTCCGAGCCAATGATTTGCCGCATGGGTTCAAGCACACAAACACCCCCACCTCGGCTAGTTCACGGCGTCTGGATGTTGACAAACTTGGACGGACGCCGCTATGGAGGCTCTCCTCTGGTCTTTCAAAGTCCTCTAAGGCCACAGGAAAGGAGACATGGAGAAGAGGTCGCCCTGTCCTTGGCCCAGGCTCTTGTGTTCGAGCCAGGTTTTTGGGGCTGCCCACCTCCATTAGATTCCAGAAGGTTAGAGAGTCGCCTTCATTGTGGCCAACGTGAAGGCTCTGAGTCAGAAAGGGGGGAGGGAGTGGCTCTCTCTGGAGCACCATTCTGTGCCCCGGGCAGTCTGCCTTCGCACTATGAGGGAAAGAACAGGCACAAATCCGGGCTGTCCAGAGGACCCTGGGACCTCAGTGTAGTAGCACCTTTTCCCTGGGCAGTCATGGGCCGATGAGCCAGCAGGCACCGGGGAAATCCTCCTTGTATGGGTTGGAGGACAATACGCCAGCAGGGCTGGAAGGAAGGGGCCGGAAGGTCACTTTGAAATCCGGGGGGCTAGGTGCCCGGAAGGCAGCACAATACCTGCCAGGAGGGGGAGCACCTGGGAACTTCACAGCAAAACTTTCCTCCGTTCCCACTTTGCTGAGACTCCCCAAGCTCCTGCCATGACTACGGGCAAGGAATGCGACCTTGGAATCGGCTTCCCTAGAAGCCCGAGGCTTCCCAAAGCCAGGAGCATTGTTCCAAATTCCACTAGTGAATTTAATTTCTCCCTATTCTTCCCAGGCCGTTCCCCACTGAGCTTTGTCCTGTGAAGTGTGTGTCAGGAGGGGCCTCTGCCTTTGGAATAACCAAGGCCTGGTCCACCCCTGAGGCGGGGGTGGGGTGAAACAGGTGTCCCCCGCACTGGGACAGGCAGAAACTGGCCAGCAGAGAAGGCGGGGTGAGCACGCGGCGGGCACAGAATCGCCGTCCCCTGCCTAGCAGGAAGCAGCATGGCCGCTGCCCTTCAAACACAGACCCGTGCTCACATTCCTAGGGCAGGACAACTTCTGTGTCCGCAGTAGAATGTCTGGGGTCTCTGCCCCCCCCACAGTCCCCAAGGCTGGCCTTTGCTGGGGAGACCAAGATGGATGGGTGCGCGGAAAGGAGAAGCGGGCGCACGCCCAGAGATAGAGCTGAGACTGCTTGGCTGGAGGTGCCCACCCTCCAAACCCACTCGATATTTGGAACAGCTGCCCTGCGGAGTCCAAGGGAGGTCCATGAGGAAGAAATTTCAGCCTTAATTCACTCTCCATCCTCTGGCCCTTCAGCTCCTGCCTGAGGCCAGACTTTCCTGCCGGCTGGGGTGATGCCCTCCTCCCTCCACCCACCGGCCCCATCCAGGACCTTCTCTCTGGGCACACAGGCCCCGCAGGAGGGCCTCGCCCACCCCAGCTCGGGCGCCAGCTCCTCAGAACCCCAGCTAAGCGCAGAGAGGCTCTCTATGGACGGATTCCCTCCTTGGGCCACCCAGCTCGTTAACCACATGACAAGCTGGAGCTGCCTTGAACTGGGCCTTTCCCTGGGCTTCCTTTGAGGGGGATGTGGGGGTGGAGAGCCCCTGTACATGTCCCGAGGAAGCGGATCTGCTCCCAATGGAAGGACTACAAAGCTCTGTTACATTAGCAAGCTTTATGTAATCAGACAGAGGTCCTGTGGGGCCTCCTGCTCTGAATCTGCCCATGGTCAAACTAATGAGTTACAGAGGAGGCATTTCCCAGGAGGGGGCTGGCACTCGGGCCTCCCAGGGCCACCCCTCCCTCGACAGGGCTCGGAGCTCCTGACCCGCCTCCCCTGGAAGGGAAGCCCAGCAAGAAGCCTGCTCAGGTCGCGATGGCGATTCCTCGCCTGGCGGGCTTGACTCCAGCGTTTCCTCCTTCAGAGGTGCCAGGGAACGCTTCAGAATCCGGCCCACGGGGCTTTCCTCAGAAGCTCAGCAGGTAGGACGTCCCAAGCACTGTTTCCTCTTACAGAGAGGGAAAGCTCCTCCCTCACACCCTCCGACTCAAGCCAAGCCGGTCCTGCCCCCGAAGGAGACCAACGGGGAGGAATCGCCTTTACCTAATGGCGGGAAGTTGGCAAGACAGGGACACCAGGAAGGTTTGTGATAGGAGGAGGTGCATCTACAGTGTATACAGCTGGGGCCAACACACGTGGCCCCGAAAGGCTTCCTCTCAGTGGAGCGCTCGCGAGGGGACACATCCCTGCACCTAAGGAGCCACCACAGCCTTTCCTTGCCTCGTCCTTGTGTCTCCGTTATGGAGTCCAGGCTTCCTCAGCCATCAGTGCTCCAGGGGATGGTGTCACTGACGCCGTCCCCCTGCCCGCTGGGTCTCCCAAAGCTCTGAAGTCGCCTGGACAGTTCCCCTCAATTGCTCGACCACAGTCCGGAAAAAGGAGCACGGAGAGACAGGTGGCCGTGGGCTCACAGAGGGCCCAGGCAGCTCTCAAAGGCAGCAAAGGAAAGAGCTGGGGAAGACTGGGGCCTCTCTGGCACAAGAGCCTGTGTGTTATGAGGCCTTGTGGCTCGAGGGACAATTGAAGGAGTTCTCATCACCCAGTAGAAGCCCCTCAGCCTGGAAGAGGCCGCCTTCCTCCCTCTCACCGTCCCAAAGGGCCTTACAGGGGGCTGAGCCCACTGGGGAAATCTCTGCGCTCGTAGAGTCCTCCAGGGGAGGGCCCATCTGAGCAACCTCTCTGCCAGGGACCCTGGGCCCCAGTTTAGCAACAGCGTCCCCAGAAGCCCATTGCCCACCTCGGTAGGTACAAGAGAATGGAGAAAGTCTCCAAAACGACATTTGAGTGGACGAGTACTCTGGAAAATAGTTCCGACGAACTGAGAAAGTCACAACTGTTCATATTCTTTGACCCTTTAATTCCCCCTAAGGCCACAAAGCAATGAACATTTATTAAAAGCTTCCTGGATGCCAGGTGCTCTCTGGGCTGGGACATCACCCCAAGGAAGTCCAAGGCAAAAAAAAAAGGCCTCTCCCTTCCCTCGACACCCCCTACCCCCAGCCGGAGTGGTTAGAGCAGAGCTTTTGTGGCAGGAAAAACTGGGAACAAAGGAAATGCCTATTGATGGGAGAAGACCTGAACAAATAGTGAGCCGGGGGAACTGAGAGCGGCTTGGACTCAAGAACAGAAAGCCAAACTCCAGTCCGCCTGCGGGAGGGCGGGCTTCGAATCCTGCCTCTGACCACCTTGCTCAGTGACCCTGGGCAAGTCCCATAGATAGGAGCAGAAGGGGATCCCCAGTGTCTACAGTCATGGAAGTACCAATAACAGGAAAAGAAGCCCCGAAATCCACTCCCCACCCCCCAGCCCACTCTAGCTTCCTCCTGGGTATTGGCTGCCTTCATTAAAGGGTGAACTCTTTGAGGGCAGGGACTTTCTTTTCCTTATTTGTATTCCCAACACTTAGCACAGTACCAGGCACATAAATAGTAGGCGCTTAATAAATGCTGATTGGATCGGAAGGCTGCTGGTGAGAAGAACCAGATTTAGAAGCAAAAGGGGCTTTTCAGCCTTTACCTGAGAACAGGAGCCTTCTGGAAGCAAGGAGGGGGTTCCCGGCCGCCGGGCACTTGGGGGCCAAGTCGGTCCCCCCCTTCGCTGGGGAGCTGTGGTGCGGTTTCCCTTTCCCACAAGCTTGGGTCCCTGCCGGTCTCTGCTCCCTCCGTGTCACGTCACGCAAGGTCCCAGGCCGCATCTGGCTGCTGGGACACTGCTCACCTCAGGCCCCGGGGACCTCAAAGCCTCCTTCCGGGCTCCACTGACGGAAAATAGGCCTTAGGAGCTGGAGCAAAAGCGGCCTGTTTTATGCGAGGCCCAGGAAGAAATAGTCCCGACATCCCCCTTTTCTCATGTGGAGCAGGAGTCAGTGTCATTGCTGGGCAAACCCCACATGGAGATGGTTCTGCTTAAGACTCCCCCTCTGAGCAACCGCCTGCTGGAAGCTGGGTAAATACAGATTGGGTGGGGGAGGTTTGCCAAGGGAGACGTGTCAGAGCAACAGTGGATATTGTTAAGCCTTGGAAGGGCCCCCCAAGTTCGGGGGGGGGTCTCATTTAGTCCCACCCAGAGAACCCATCCTCCCCCTTCTACAGCTTCTCATCTCTCTAGACCCTTCTTGTCCAGTCCCATGGCCCAGCTCTCCCTAAGGGAGGAAGGGTCTGCTCCTTGTTAGAGGAGCTTCAGCTAGTGGGGAGACAAGGAGAGCCTTCTGAGAGGTGCCCACCCCCCTCTACTGCATCTCCATCTCTGGCCGTTCCCGGTGGCGGCTCGCTCCAGGGCGGGATCCATGAAACCCAAAGCCAACTGAAGGGGAGGAGGTGATGGTTTCTTGAGGTGAAAGAAGACAAAATCGGGCTCCGGAGGGAGATCTGGTCACCCACAAGCAGCAGCCCATAGGAGGTCTCCCAGCTCTTGAGACATTTAGAAACATTGGGAGGTGGAGCCTGTCCCACCCTCTTCCCCCCACCCCTTACCACTCAAAACACCCAAATTAGATTGACCAACGCTGGGGGAAAGCAGAAAACAGCTGAGGACAATCGGAAGCTTTGACATTTTCAGCTGACAAAAGTAAAAATTGAAAATGGCCCCTTTGCCATCCATAAGACGAAAATGACTAGCATGCTTTAAAGTCTGAAAAAAGACCCCGGCCAAAGTTTGTGACCGAGGCACAGGGAAAATGTCCTGGTGGGGGAGGGGGAGGGGGCAGCTGGGCCCCACACCCACCCAGAGCTCTTCTCATGAAAGCCCATTCCCTAAAGCAGGCAGCTTTCAGAAGTCAAAGCAGTCTATAGTTACATGGGGACGAGAGAGTGCCCTGACTCACTACTGACTAAAGAAAGGCAACTTAAACAACAAACCCTTAAGTTTGGTTAACATGAAGGGAAATGATAAATGCTGGAGGGGATATGGAAAAATCGAGACCATAATGCTGGGTTGGTGGAGTTGTGAACTGATCCAGTCATTCTGGGGATCCATTTGGAACTATGTACCCTGTGACCCAGTAATACCATTACTAGGTCTGGATCCCAAAGAGATTGAGAAAAAGGGGAAAGGACCAAATTGTACAAAACTCTTTATGGCAGCTCTTTTCGCAGGGGCAAAGATTTGGAAATTGGGGAATAGCTGAACAAGTTGTGGCATTTGTTTTTGAAGGAAAATTATTGTGCTATAAGAAATGATGAGGGAGAAGCTTTCAGAAAAACCTCGAAAGGTTTATTTGAAATGATGCAAATTGAAGTGAAGAGAATCAGGAAAATATTGTACAGAGAAATGGTAATGTTGTAACGATGTCGAACTGGGAAAGACTTTGCTATTCTGAGCGATACAGCGATCCAAGACCACTCCGAAAGACCCAGGATGGAAAAGGCCGTCACCCCCGGAGAGAACTGGCCAGCTCAGAGTGCAGATCGAAGCGTTTTCTTGTTACTTCTTTTTCTTGGTTTATGTGTATGTATGTTTACTTTCACCACATGGATACGACAGAAATATATATTTCATGACTTCACATGTATAATAACCATCCTATTGCCTTCAGAAGGAGTAGGGTAGGAATGGGAGGGAGGAAAGGAATTGGGAATTTAAAAAAATTAAAAATGGAATGTTATTTTTTTTACATGTTGTTGGGAAATATTTAATGAAATCAATGAAAACATTTTCAAAGAAATCCAATGCAAAATTACAGTAACTTCTTCCACCCACAATTATTTTAAAAAGTAATAAATTAAAATAAAATAAAACCAGTCACCAACTGAAAGGCAATAGTTGGGGGGGGGGGGGCGTAACAAAGTCAACATCAGTGCAGATAAGCAAGCCCTCCCTGCTTAGCTAGACCACAAATTATGTGTATACTCCCAGGTTTCATGTCCAGAGGCAACGATCTTGGAGGACTCCTCTGAAAAGCCTCGGGAGAGCGTTGCTGAGTGATCTTGCAAATGACAAATGAGAAGTGGCCAGGTATGGCAAGACTCAGTGGGGACGCTGGGCTCTGAGGCCCCTGAGTCTGTCCTGTAGAAAGTTCCCTGGATCCAGTTAATTGGAGTAGAATCAGAGCTGCCCCAATTCCAACTTACAGGAGGCGAACAGAAAGCACCAACTTTCCCTGCAGACTGCACAAATACTTAGAAGAGATGAAGCAAGAAGTCCAAAAGAAAGAATGAAAATCTCTGGAGGAAATAATTGGAAGGAAAATAAATAGCTCAGAGGGAAAAGTAGCAAACCTTCTCCAAGCCACAGACTCCTGAAAACGACAATAAGCCAAACAGAAATGAATAACTCTGTGACAGGTTTGGCAAAACTTGGACAAAAGCAGAAAAAAGTACAAGCTACTGATTTCAAAAAACAACTGACCTGGAATACAGAGATCAAGAAGCAACTGGCTCTCTGCAAACCAGGACCCGAAAAAATGCCGACCGCTGGTTTTTCAAGGACTCGCAAAGAAAAACTGTCCAGCTTGATTAGAAGCAGAGGGCTAAGGGGAGGAAAGATGATGCCCTGGAACCAAAGCCCCTGTTTCCTCCCAGCGGGGGAGAAATACCCCCCACTGAGCCCCAGATTCCTCCCTTCAGGGAAGGGGAGAAAGGCCAGCCTATGAATCTCTGCTCTGGTTTTCTGCCTAGGGAAAAAGAGTGCAGCCATTCCTTCTGCTCCAAGCAGCGGAAAATCTGCCTAAAGCCATTCCTCAGCCATGTCCTGCCCTGGCCCCCCTCCTCATTGACCAGAGCCGATCAGGAGGGGATAAGTCATCCAGCTGGGAACAGTGACCCAGCCAGGACAAATAGACGGGTCAGTTCATCAGTACGATCCATCAGATCCACGATGGCCCAAGTTCTGGACGATGGACGATGCTCTCCAGCTTTCCCCGTCACCAATGGAGTAAAACAAGGCTGTGTGCTTGCCCCTTCCCCTGCTTTTTAGCACGGTTTCAGCCATGTTCTCAAACACCTTCAATGAAGAGAAAGCCTCCAGGTCAGCTCTGCCCTAATGGGGAATTCTGCAGCTCGAAAAGGTTACAAGTCGGAACTAAAGTGGAAGGAACGCTGCTGGGGGAGGTCTTGTTGGGAGCTGAATGTGCCCTGGAGGAAGCCTCTGAGACCCAGATACAACAGAGTTCAGATGCTGATTTGGATCCCACAATTAACACCAAAAAATGCAGCTCCTCTGTCGGTCAGCACGCGCAGCATCCTGTGGACCCATCGGTTACACAAATGGAGAAGTTTGGAATGCTGTGGATAGATTCGCTCCCCTTGGCAGGATACTGCCCAGGGATGTGCACCTCGATGATGTGGCCGGCAGAGCTAGCTCAGGGTCTGGGAGGCTCTGAAGGAAAGTGGGAGAGAGGAGAGGCATTAGGCTGACCCCCAAACTGAGGTCTACAGAGCCCTTGTGCTGACCTCCTTGCGATATGGCCGGGAAACCTGGACAGCTACCAGAGCCATGGCAGGAAACCGAATGGCTTCCATTTGAATTGTCTTAGGAAGACTCTGAAGATCCCCTGGCAGGATCAAGCACCAGACACTAAGGTCCCTTCCTGGACTAAACTCCCCAGCACTTCAACTCTGGCGCAGGGAGCACAGCTCCATGGGGCTGGTCACGGGGTTCAAGAGCCAAATGTACACTCATCAAAAAGACTGTTTTATGGAGAAGAGCAAGGCTCACGTGGTAATCAGAAAAGGGATACAAGGACACTCCCAAGGGCTCTCTCCGGAATTTTAGAATTGACTGAGTAAGTGGGAGACACTGGCACGAGACCGCCCAGCAAGTGTGTGCTCTATGAGGGAAGCAGAAGTGAATTATTTCAGAAGAAACTCGAGATGCATAAAGTTAGAGAAGCGCCCAAATGTTCATGGGATTCTGACCCATGGCAGTGCATCGTGTTGGTCTGATCAGCCATAGTCAAACACACTGTAATGTGTTGTCATTTTAGTCCTTTTTGAGAAAGGAAGGACAACAGCCAGCCAAGACTTGCACCAGAAAAGAATGTCAGCTAGGGGCTCAAAAATAGACTTCTTTTTCCCTTTCTTTCTTTCCCTGAGGCAATAGGGTTAAGTGACTTGCCCAGGGTCACACAGCTAGGAAGTGTTAAGTGTCTGAGGTCACATTGAACTCAGGTCCTCCTGACTTCAGGGCTGATGCTCAAAAATAGACTTCTGGCCCTCAGGTATTAGGAGGCCTGAGTCACCCATTTGCCTCATGGGTATCCTCCGGTCTTTTGTACTATTGAGTCCACTTTCCCATAACCCTTTGGGTAGAGAGTGTGCTCCAATGCTTTGCTCCCACCTTTGTTTGCAAGGAGAGGCATATTTTATACAATGTCTTATTGTGCCTTATGGTAATGTATTTTTCCCCTTAAAGGCTAATTAATACTCCTGGCTGACTTAATGAAAAGCATGTAAGTAGGGATATATGATCGAAAAAACTGGAAAAACAATCCCCAATGTTATCCTTACTCTTAAAGCCCTGAAAGTAGTAGTCAACTGACTCTTTAGGGAATCAGTACTGTCCAGAGTGGTCTCAGAAGGTACATTATGCATTCAAAGAACAATTAACAAAAAACTGCATACATTATTTGATAAAATAGAGAAGGAAGGTATTAGATCAAATTCCTTTTATGGGGAGGGAGAGAATTTGGAACTTAAAATTTAAAAAAAACAAATGTTAAAAGTTGCTTTGTACATGTACCTGGGGAAAATAAAGTATTAAATTTGTTTTTAAAATCAAATTAACAAAAAAATTCCTTTTAATGAAAGAAAGACTTGAGAGGGATAAGTCAGAGAAAGAAAATCATAAACTAATATCTCTAATAAAAAAAACTATTAGCAGAGATTACAACATATTCAAAAAAATTATCCCACCACAACCAGATTGGATTTGCATCAGGAATATAAGAATTATTGTTTAATATTAGAAAACCATTAAATATAACAAGAGTATGTGTGGGAAAATTATATTGATTTTCATAATAATCAACATGATATGTGTAATGAATATATTCATAATTTAGATTTCTCAGAACTGCCTTTTCTGACTTGGGAGTCAGAAACTCACACTGCAGTTTAAAATTATCAATCATTCTGACAATGGCTACATTCTTATGCCGTACCATACCTATGTAAAATAAGTGAAGAGAATTCAGAACTACAGAAAATTATTCTGACTTTAGAACTCTGGTTCTGTACCCTGGGGAGAGGGTGGTCATGACCCTCAAGATTTGGACCAATCTAAGATCATGGTCTTGGGAAACCAGTGGAACCCTGGGAATGACTGTATTATAATCTACCTCCCCCCTCCCTTCCAACATGTGATTTGTGTATAAAATCTCTACCTTCTCTGAAACAGGTGAAGATCTCCTGCCCAGGACAACTTCCAGTTTGCAAACTATATTCCTCAGTCTGAAAGTGATTGCTTAAACTGCTAGTTGATTTCTAAATCCTGCCTCTGGGCCTCCTTCCTCGGCTCCAGCTATTCACTGTTTACACACCAATACAGTGGAATTCTGATAACATATCTTAATGAAAACAATAACAAGCCCTTGATTACAGGGAATGGATGCAGACAGGGTTGTTTTAGCAAAATACAGCAGTCGTTTATGTAAAAAGACATTAAGATCTAGTCTTATCTATAATAGAGAATGACTAGAGGCTTATCCAAAAATAGCAGGAGCAAAGAATGGGTGCCCATTGTCACCAATGGTTTTTAATATCTTTCTAGAAATGTTATAAAAATAAAACAAGAAATTGAAAGAATGAGCACAGACAAAGGGGAAAAAACCACCACTTTTTTCAGATAGCATGATGGTTAGTCTAAAGAACCTCAGAGATTTGAATAAAAACACTTGAAACAATAGTAAGAGAACTGGATATGAAATGAACTTGCACTTGTGGGCAAGGCTGGCAGGAGACCTCGGAGTATCAAATTTATCTTGGGGTTTACTGAGTTCTCCAACAAGGGAGCCCCACCAACGTGGGACTTATTTAAGCTAAAACCATAAAGGGGATAGCCTTTGGGCAAAAGAAGATTGGGAGAGAACATCACCAGAACTGGCTATTAGAGAGGATACCCTGAGGTGAAAAATCAAGCAGATCCCTGAATGAGCCCTCAGCTCCTGGGACCCTGTGAATCACTCTGGAGAAGACAAGAAGTTTCTTCCTCCTCCTCCTCCTCCCAACTCTTCTTCTTCCTCTTCCTCCTCCTCCTCCTTCTCCCATCTCTTCTTCTTCCTCTTCCTCCTCCTCCTCTTCTTCCTCCTCCTTCTCCTCCTCCTCCTTCTTCCCTCCCTCCCTTGTTTTCCTCCTCCTCCAGGCATCCGTCTTTGTTCTCTTCAGAATGACTCTTACATTGGTTTGTTGGTGTGGTTTTTCATGTTTTTAGCTCCCATTTATATAACTCTTACTTTGTACTAGGCACCGAGCTAAGGGCTTTGTAATTACTATCTCATTTCACTGTCACCACAACCCTGGGAGGCAGGTGCTGTGATTATCTCCATTTGAAACCCAGGCAATCAGTTAAGTGACTTCCTCAAGGTCACCTAGCTAGTAAGTAACTGAATCTGAACTCAGGCCCAGCACTCTAACCACTGAGCCACCTTTAAGATTGTAGAGCTTCCCTTTTCCCTCCTTTTCTCCATCATCCTAGTATGGGTCTAGTCTTCTTTCCCCCACTATGGAGTCCCCTTTTCCCCTTGGCAGTCTTGCATCTATTTCATTTCTTCCTTCTAACAGCTCCCAGTATGGAGAAGAAGAGACTCTAAGAGTCTCTTCAAGGACATCTTCTCCTCCAGGAGGGAGAGCACAAGCCCTGGTGGAAAGGTGCCTTGAATGTGGCCATGGCCCAATTTTCCCTCTCCCCACGATGGGTGACTTTTGGACTCATTTCTTTGAATACTGGCAGCTTTTCAAGCCCTAAGCTGTTGATTAATCTTTATAGCTAATTATCCCATCCTGCAAACAAGATAACACACTCAGGTTCCTGTCTGTTTTCCCTGGCCCCATCCACCAATCCGGTTTCTTCATTTCACTAATTGTTGCACTCATCCTTTCTTCCTTGCTTTACCTTGAATTGCCTTCTACCTTCCCCTACCACTGAGACCTTAGCTTAAAAAGTCCAAGTCTCCCTCTGCATCCAGGCCCATCCAGTCCTGCCACTGGACCCAGAAGGTTCTGGAGGGGAAAGTGAGGCAGGGACCTTGCTCAGCCCTCCCTCCCTGAGACCCAATTCACTTGTTACACCGTGGTCTCCTCTCTGATGTCATGGTCCTCTTCTAGAATGAAGGACAGACGACAGTAACCCCTTGGAGTTTACTTTAGGTTCTACTCCCTAAGGTAGAACCTAAAGTAAACTTCAAGGTGTTATTGTTGTCAGTTCTTCCTAGTTTTTTTTTTTTTTATCTTCCTTTAATCATCCTCGATCTGGCTCCTCTTTTGACTAAAGTTTGAGCCTGATGATTTTTGTCCTTCGGATTTTCTTCAGTTTTTATTTTGCCAAATTCCCCCTCCCTCCCCATTTATCTTCTGACCTACTCCCTGGTCCAAATCACCCTCCCCAGCTGCCTGCACTATTTCCTCCTGATTATTCAGCCCATCCTCTTTTCCTGCCCTTTCTTTAGCCGCCTTCTCCCACAAAATCAGGCCATGAAACCGTAAGGGGGTTCAGATAAACTTATCTGACAACATTTCTCCCCTTTCGAGTTTGTGATAATGATTTTCTAAACTCAAATGTAGGCTTGCCAAAGCAGTTTATCTCCAGTGAATTTGACTCAACGGTCTAGACTGTGGGTCAGCAAACAATGGGCTGTAGGGAGCAAGGGATGGATTTTGCAGTAGGAAAAAGTAAAAGCCGAGTGTAAAAGTCACATTCTTAGCTGCAAGGCCAGATTTGTCCCTCAGGCTGTGGTTTGCCAACCCCTCACGAAGCTGTCCCCTCCAGGGGGGATCCTGGCCCCCAGTGTGTGGCTACCTCTCTCAGGGTTGTGCATTTTAGCAAACTGGATGTCCATCCTTCAAGATGCTGATGGGGAAATGTAAGTATCGCTCCACTAGAAACTTCCTTCCAAGTTGAAATCAAGCCGTCGGTCCTAGTCGGTCCGAGGTAGCTTTGAACCACAGTGGAAATGACAGAGGTTGGGGAGGTACAGCAGAGAGCCACGATGTGGGGCCGCCCCAGGGCCCGGGCAAAGGCGAACTTGGAGAACTTTCCCTGAATCCTTAGGGTCCCTGGAGCAGCTCGGGCAGCTCTGGCTGGACAGCGTCTGAGCTGTGCTGGGCACTTGGCGGGGCCGGCCCCCAGAGAGCTCCCAGGCCGAGCATCCAAGGCCATTCTGGGCACCCAATCTGGGAGAGCCTCGTGGAATGTAGCAGAAGGTTGAGAGACATAATTTCTGGGGAATTAATCGTTGTATTAATTATGGCTAGTGAATAATTAATAAAAAGATGGCCAATTGGCCTTTTCTCATAAACCAATGAGAATCATGGGAACTTCCCAATGCTTATACGCCTTTGAAAGAGCAGATGTTCCCCGTAGGTTGCAATCACCTCTGGTTAACAATTAAGAAAAGAATGAATATTACAATGAGGGGGTGGGCTTATTCTAATGAGAGGCTGATCACTCAGGCTTGGACTCAGAGCTTCATCCCTACCCAGCACACACCGGGACAAGGAGGTCCACCCCACCCAGACCTGCCTGACTAGCAGCTTGGAAGGCCCCTGGACTAGACCCTCTGCATCCTGACCAGGTCCAGGCTTTCCCAGTTGGGAAAGTCTCAGCCGAGACTTCGTGTCATCATCAGCCCTGCCCTTCTGAGAACTAAGGAGATTAATGGGTATTTAATAGTCACTCCTCTCACCAGGGGCCTCCTCTCAGAAGCGAGCTTTCAGATGCATATAACACAGCCCAGAGGGTTGCAAAGGAGCCAGTTCTAGTGAAATCCAGTCATCGGGTGTTTTTTAAGTTCACAGGTCTCTGGCTGGCCCCAGGACCGTGACTCTCTCATGGCAGCGGGTGGGGGGAACTGGGCTGTGACTAGATTAGGGTCTCGCTCCTCCCTCCTCCCTGCTGGGGCACAAGTGCTCCTTCCCATAAAAAGCAGGACCCAGGCCAGGGATCAGTCGCCAGGGCTGCAGAACGCTTCGTGTCCAGCACCAACGAGGGGCTCATCGGCCTCCCACGGCGGGACGTTCCCCTTTGAAAGATCCCGAGGAGCCTCAGAAGCCGACTGGCTTTGGGCGCAGGGCTGAGGAGCAGCGGCAAGGAGTCAGCCTTGGCTTTCCCCCGGTCTCCAGCCTCTGGCCCTCTGACAGGCGTGGAAGGGGATGAGATGGCGCTGAGAGGTCACGGAAGCCGGAGCATGTGAGCCGGACAAACTCGCACGCAGGCCGTGAGGATTCCCACGGCGGAGGAGCAGCTGGACAGATGCCGTCTCCTTCCCAGAAGCCCCTCTCTGCAGCCAGAGACCGGGTCCGGGCAACGAGGGGATGCCCAGCGTTCACCACCACTCTCAAGCTCACGTTTCGTGTCTCCCTGTGATCTACTGGATGGCAGAACCCAGACGCGAGGACCAGCTCCATGTTTTGTCTCCCTTGTCCTTTCTTCCCCTCCTCTTCCCAAACTGGGAGAACCCCCTCCCCCTTAAGGAGAACATCCTCCCCATGAGCTGGGTGCTGCCGTCTCCAGAACTCCCCCGGCACCGGGCAAGAACTCTGAGTACTGAGATGATGTGGCTTTTTCAGCCTCGGGGAGGCCACGAGCAAGAGCCCGTCTGTTGGGGAGTTGGGCTCTGGCATCTCTCAGGGGGAAACCCCCTCTCTTCCCTGCTATCCTGTTCCCAGCTCCACGTTATTCCTTTTAGAAATGGACGTGGGGTCGGCCACTAACTTGGGGGGGTGACCTTGAGAAAGGCGTTTGAGAAGCGACTCTGAGAAAACCTCTACAACATTCCCTCTCTGTGTCCCCCCACTCCCCATGTATCAGAGAGAAATCGGGGGTGGGGACGGCGAGAAGCACTTATATAGCACCTACTGTGTGCTTGGAAACATCCACGGGATCCCACAACAACCTTGTGAGGTGGGCGCTTTTACTCCCATCTTAACCCTGAGGAAAACGAGGCAGACACGACTTACCTTGTTTGCCTCAGTTTCCTCACGTGGAAAATGAGCTGGAGAAGGGGATGGCCGACCACCCCGGTATCTCTGCCAAGAAAACCCCGAATGAGAGCAGGAGTCTGGAAGGACGGAAGGAACTGCACAATAACAACAAGGAGAAAGGGGGGGTGACGTTCTCCGAGATCCCTGGGCTGGCACAAATGTTCTCGGAGTCGGTGACAAGGGAAGTAAGTGAGAAAGCCCGAGCTGCAGAGAGAAGAAGGGCCTTCCCCCATCTTGGGAATCAGCAGCACGAAGCTGAGGGACCAAGGCGGAGAGAAACCTGAGGAAGAGACCCGAAAGCCTGGGGGAGCCGGGGGGAGCCGCTGCCCGTCGGGGGGACTGGCCACAAGCTGGACTCAAGAGCAGGATGGCAGCGCTCATCCCCCCGCCCCCCCTGGATGCTCACAGGGAGCTTCTCATAGGAAGAGCTGTGGGGAGGGTGGCAGAAATACTAGTTTCCCCAGTTGGCAAATCAAGAAACTGAGGCACAGAGGGAGGGACCTCGCGACACGGCCTGCGCTCTCGGGGCCCGGGCTTCCTCTCCTGACTGAGGCGTCTGCTGGGGAGCCTCTGGACCTCCTGAGAGCGCCTCATCTCCCCCCCTTCTACAGACACATACCTGACACAGAATATTTGTCCTGGAGCATGCAAATCGAATCAATTCTTGGCTCCTGAAAGTTTCTTTAAAAAATAGAAAAAGGATCATATATAAAGAAGGTGATTAATATACGGCCCGCTCGTCCGACAGCCTGGAACATCTGTGCATTAAGTTCATTTATTAAATTACCCCAATCTGTGTTTTAATGAGCGAGGGCTACAGTGCTTACTCTGTCATCCATCAAAATAAACTCAGGAAATACTTAACATTATAATCATTTTTCTTGTTTGAACCCGAGTTATGAAATATGAATCCCCCTCAGAATGCCAGGCTCGCCGTTATGATCAAATATGTTTTTACAGGTGCGCCAACTATTCGGGTTCTGTTTCATTCTCCAACTGCTGGAAATACAAACCACGTTTTCTGCTCCTTCGAGGCGCGGCTCCTCTCCTGCACATGGCACCCATTACCGGGGAGTCATTACCACGGCCCCCCCACCCCACGGGCTCACCCTTCTCCTCCAAAAGTTGCTTAGTAATGAAAACCCCAGACTTGGCAGCCGCTGGTGGCCCCTCGGGCTGCCCAGAGCGTGGGTGGATCCGCTCCTGCCTCTCCTTTGGCCCCTGGGGCACCGTCCCCTTTCTCTCCCCCGAGGAGGGCGTCCTTAGCTGGGCCTCCACCCCAGCTCCCACTGGTGCCCCGGTGCCCGGTGGTCTTGCCAGGCTGCCAGAACTCGTCCAAATGGGGGGAGGAGGAGAGTGGGTGACGGCAGAGCTCCACAGAGGAAGACCTTCTCCCACATTTTGGCAGCTCCTTCGTTCACCATTAGAGACATGGCCTCCGGGGCAGAAGACCAGGGGCCCCTATGAGACAGCAGGAAGGGCCAGAGGAGCTGGCCACGGGATCCCCAGAAGGACCAGGACAGGGAGCTTCCGAGCTTCTGGGGTTCTGGGCCCGGAGACGGAGGCAAGGCCACGGTGAGGGCAGTTCTGAGAGCGCCCCATCACCGGCCCAAAGGCAGGAGCCAGCAGCTGTTGCCCCCGCTGAGGCGATCTCTGCACTTGCGGAGGGTCTGATCCAGAAAGAGCTGGACCTGGGGAATCACCAAGGACCACCCAGGGTGGGCTCCGTCTGCGCCAAGGGGAACGGGATAAAAATGGGTGCGGGCAGAGGAAGGGCCGGACAACAAAGAGAAAACAGGCTGACTCGGCGGCTAATTTGCTGCCATTTTCTTTGTCAGGGAGAATGATTTTCAGACTGAAAAGGGCTGAACAAACATCGTTAAGAGGGAATTGAAGCCTTTGTCAAATTAGGAACTTCTGAAGGAACCGGAGATAGTTAGCCCGGAGAAGGGAAGACTTAGGGGGTCCCGGCCAGTTTTCGGGTGCTTGATGGGCTGTCAAGGAGAAGGAGGATTAGCTTGTCCCCTGGGCCCCAAAGGGCAGAACGAAAGAATGGATGAAAGTTCCAGGGAAGTGGATTCCGGCTCAGTAGATGAAAGAGCTTTTTAATCATTAAAGCAATCCGAGAGGGCAGCCTGGGCCTTGGGAAGAGCGCCTTCCTTGTCACTGAAAGGGTTCAAGCGGGCGCCCGAGGCAAAGCTACGGAAGGGGCCTGGGCCAGTGCCCGCATGGGACTCGAGAGCTGAGACTGTCCAGTTCCTTAAGGGAGGTGAGGAACCAAAAGGCACCATCACAGACCGGCCCCAGAGGCACCCAAGCGCCCTAGTCCTGGGGTCCTGCCCGCCAGCACCCCCGTGAGTCTGCGGCTGGCCGGACCCCCTTTTCAGGAGTCTGCTGCCCAGGCAGAGGAGGCTGCAGCCTCCAAATAGAGGCAGGGCCGAGGGCAGATGAATCCTGGAAACTTTGGCCAGTGAGTTTCCAGGCTCAAGTTTAGAATGTTCTGTCAGGTGAGCAGGAAGTGAGAGCTGAAAGGGAATCCCGTGTGGGCTCATCAGGAGCAAGTCTCCCCAGGGGAACCTCGTTCCCTTGACAGGGCTCCAGCCAGTGAGGGGGCAGAGGGGGGAGGCGAGGAATAAGCATTTGTTAATGCTTATTACATATAAAGAGAGTTTTCCACGTTTATCTTTGTAAGATTTTGAGTTACACATTTTCCTCCCTTTCTCCTTTCCTTCCCCTCCCCAAGACAGCGAGCCATCCGTTATGTTACACAGGTACAATCATTGGAGACCTGTTTCCACATTAGTCCTGTTGTGAAAGAAGGATCAGGACAAAAGAAAGAACAAGTGAAAACCGGGCGCTTCCGTCCTCATTCAGACCCGGTAGTTCTTTTTCTGGAAGCGGACGGCGTTTGTCATCGTGGCTCTTTCGGAATCGTCTCGGACCATTGGGAAGAGCTAAGGCTCCGCCTCGGTCCCAGAATGGCTGTGATCTCAGTCAGACCGACCTGTAGAAGAAAAGAGCCAGGTGTCCCACCGCGTCCAGCCCCCGGACCCAGAGTGAGGCAGGTGACTTTGCGGAGTGTGCGGGGAAGGGGGACGTGTTGGAAAAGGGAGGACGGAGACAAGATGACTGGGGAGGATTCGAGATGCAGCGAGCGACCTTGGGTCTGATGTCTCCCCAGCTCCAAGCACCGAAGAACTTTGTCCCGCTGCCTTCGTGGCCGTTCTCATTCGCCCGTTCAGCAGGGGAGTCTTCCCCCGCTTGCTGTACGTGCTACGGCTTCTTGGAGCCACAGTGAGGTGGATCAGGTGGACACCAAAGAGGGAAAGCAGCCCCCTGGCCCCGGAACTAACCAGCCAAACGTTCCAAGGGTACTGCGGAGAGCCCAACCCTGCTGGGCTGGCCACGGTGTTCAATGGGAATAATGATACTTCACAGTATTGTGGGAAGCCCAGTGACATTCTATGTGCAATGGTGTTCCCTCCAGCCCCCACTGCCTCAAGACCAAGTGGGTTACATTCCCCTCATCCTCCAGGACTATGCAGTAATCTGAGGAGTTTAGGGGATATCTAATCTCTGCCATTGGGCTCAGGTCCCCAAAGACTGTGTTGTCCCCCCTTTGGAGGTCCCTAGTACCTGAATTCTATTTAAATGTTTAATAAGCAGATTAGCTTTTACAAAGAAATATTTATTTCAAAGGTATAACAAGAATATCAAATGTTTCCTCCAGTACCAAGGAGACATAATGTCTCCTAACACTCTGGGGAAGGGAGCATGAAGTTCCTAGTTTATAGCCCAGTCTCATCTAGTTCCAAGCTACCTGAACTTGTACCCTGACTCACTGACTTCTCAAAGCTCCCCCGTGGGACTGGCAGCCCCATTTAACCCAGAATCTGGCCCCCAAGGTTGACATAGCTTGAGCTCCTAAATCTGGGGTCTCTATCACCTGGACCTAGAATTATAAAGGACAAACCAAAGGAATGTAAATCCCAAATCGGTTGTTTCAGGGCCATGAAAGGCCTAAACACAAATGGGAGTTGTTCCTGAGGAGAAGAAGGTCCTTTGTAATACACTAAATGATAAAGCAGATAATCCCTTTTCTCTCTCAGCTGCCTCTAATCTGGTTTTTGGGAGCACAAAGGAAGGGAGGATTTGGAGGTTTCCCCAGCGAATTTGACCCCTGAAATCTCCCCAGATGAGCTAATCTGGGTAATTCAGGCAGGTGGAAAACTCCTCCCCTCCCCTGCTAAAGTGTAACTGCAAAGACTCCTGGGAAGAAAACTCATTGGGGCTGTATCACTCCCTTCCCCTTACCTCTTCTCCCCAGATCCTTTCCTCCTTGGGATCCGTGAGGAGGAGGAGGCAGGACCCTTTGGAAGCCAGACAAATTACACAGGGAGGCAAAATTCTGGCGAGGTCTGAAGGAGAGAGGCCCTCCAAGTCTCCCAGCAGCAGATTGGGGCTGACAGCTGGATCTGCTCTTGTATAAGAGGGAGGAGAGAATTCACATGGCGTCGCCCCCCTCAGCAGGGGTGTGCCCCTCTCCTTCTCTCCCTCCTCCCCCCCCCACATGGTCAGGAGGAAAAGCCCCTCCCGTGAGGGTATGGACCAGCAACCCTCTTTGGTCGCCACTGCCCAAGGTCTGGGAAGGCCAGGTAGCCAAGAAAACACGGATAGGGGGCTCGAGATGGATGAGTGAGCCAGTTAAGGACCAAGCTCAGAGGACATCCAGCACCAAAAATAAGGTTCTGGGTCCAAGGGAAATTTGACTGCAGCCTTTCAGGACCCTGAGCCCCCCAGAGGGGAGAGGGGGGAGTGAAAGGAGAGAGAAAAAGGAGGAGGAAAGGGGGGGAAGGGAGGGCGGAGGCACCTACACAGCCGAGAGGAAGTACCCAATGCAGAGAAGCTTCAAGACACACTTGAAGGTGAAGCACCGAGGAGAGAAAACAGCAGGGGAAGGCCCCAGGACCCGCTCATCCCTCTTTCGGGCAGGCTTTGGAGCACTGCCCTGCCTTGTCAGGCTCTCCAGGTACAGGAGGACATTCTGCTGAGCCCAGAAGAGCAGTCCCTGCCCCTGCCCCTGCCCAGGTCCAAACTCCTCATCGATGGGCCAAACAGAAGCCGTGACCTGTGCAATTACAGGCAAGCGGAAGAATCAGAAATGGGCTGAATATCCCATTGTGGAAACAAAGCAATAACTAACACGAATAATAAACATAACAAGCAGGACTTTTAGAGGAGCTTGTACAAAGCCAGAAAACACAGTGGGAACTAGATTTGGAATGAGGAGATTATATAAATATCAGGAGAAGGAAATTGGGGAGAAAATGATGAGCATGAGGACCTCACAGACTGGGTGTGCCAACATTTCAACAAAGAAATGAAGGAGTAGTATTAAGGGGTTCAAAGAGGTCTTCCCAGATTTCTCTGAAACCATCCCCTGCATCCTTTCGTATGTCCAACAGAATTCCATCACAACCACAGGCTTCAAATGGTTCAGCCCTTCCCTGAGTTCTGCTCCTCCTTCCTCATGCCTTAGTTTCCACTAAGTGTTACTACTTATCAAATGCTTTGTTGAAATCTTAGCACACCCAGTCTGTGAGGAGGTTAATCTCCCATTTATCCAGTTTGTACTTTGTACACAGTTGTTTGCTTATCATCTACCATTAGACAGATTATGTGTTCCTTGAAGACAAAAAACTACCTTTTGCTCTTTTGCATCTCCTCAGCACACTGTGCAGTGCCTAGCATGAAGGAGTTGCTTACCAGTTGCTAACCTTTAGAACATAGAAAGCAATGTCAAAATTAGGAGGTATATTATGGAGAAAAGAATGGTGGAGCTGGGAGGCAGAGCTGAGGAGAAAGAGTATTCCAGGCTAGGGTAATGGATAATCAGAGAAAATCCCAGAGCCAAGAGATGGAGGGTCTTTGTCAAACAGGCAGGAATCACTAGATCAAATAGTATTGTAGGGGTTGGGCTGGGAAGCTTAAGATGGAGGCGGGGGAGGACTGAAAGGAGGTGTTGGGGGGAAGAAATTATGAAAGATTTTGAATGACAAACAGACTTGAACTTGAGCATTGATCCTTGAGACCATAGGGAGCCAATGAAGTTTATGGCGCAGGGGAATGATATATTAGACCAGTGCTTCAGGAATGAATATGACTTTGGTGATTGAAGGAAGACTAGACTAGCATGGGGAGAGACTTGAGACAGACTCCCCTCCCCCCAGCAATCATCCAGGCCTGAGGATGAGGACCTGCACCAGAGTGGGGGCAGTGGTGCTACAGGAGTTGAAATGGGCAAAAGATGCTGCAGAAGTGAAATCAGCGAAAGATGTTGCAGAGGTGAAATAGATCAGAGATCTGCAGAGGTGAAATAGATCAGAGATGCTGCAGAGGTGAAATTGATCAGAGATGCTACAGAGGTGAAATTGATCAGAGATGCTGCAGAGGTGAAATTGGTCGGAGATGCTGCAGAGGTGAAATTGATCAGATATGCTGTAGAGGTGAAATCGATCAGATGCTGCAAAGATGAAATTGATCAGAGATGTGGTAGTAGACCCAAGAGCAGGTGTGTTGGGCAGCCAAAGACCTGAGGCACCTTGGGATTCCCATCAACTCAACATGTCCAGAAAATAAGATTCTGGGACCTTAAGATCCTCTTTCCTGTTCCCTCATTTTATAGAGCAGGGGAGTGAGGCAATGCCAAGGGAGGGTACCTGCTCCAGTCATGATGGAACCAACATTGGTTCAGTGACCTTTGTGGTCAGTCAGCAGGATAGTCAGGCTTCCAACCCAAGAACTCTATCTCAGATTCAGGGACCTTTCTACCCCTCCCCTCCTAGACCAAACCTGATGCTGGAGACAAGGATTTGAGAGGCTTCTTGGACTGAAAGAGCCATGGATTGCCAGTAACAGTATATAATCTCAGGCAGCTACTCAGCGTTCTTATCCCTCAGTTTCCCCTATGTAATCAGACAGCTGTTTTCTCCATTTGGATTATTTCTCTTACTCAAGATGGTGTTTTTCACTGATGTCTTTGGGGAGAAGTTAAGCATTTAAGGATCATTGAAGCTCAAGAAGTTGCCCTAAAGTGCTAAGGAAAGTACAGCCAAAAATCAATCCATCAACAAGTAGGTGCTTATAAATTACTATTCCTTTCTCCCTTTTCTCCTATTCCAAAGCCAGTTTCAGAAGAAATCCAGCTGACCCTGGGCTTTAGGCATCTTTATCAGTTTTTGAAACACACACACACACACACACACACACACACACACCACTTTGGAGAAAAAAATTTCTACTTCTAATGGAACCAGAATCTGATATAGGTTATATGTGCACAATCCTGTAAAACATTTCCATATTAGTCATTTTGTGCAAGAAGACTTGAAAAGAAAGAAATGAGGGAATAATGAACTCTGATGGATATGTTGATATCCTAACAAGCAGAATTGTTCCAAGATGGCAGACATCTCCAGAAAGAGATGGAAACCTGCAATGGGGCCCCCACAACAGGCCACTCCACAGGTCACAGAAGATTAATTAATTTTAAAAGATTAATAGCTTTTTGAGGGGGCTAAGAACTGGAAATCCAGGGGATGTCTATCAATTGGGGAATGGCTGAACAAGCTGTGGTAGATGACCCTAATGGAACAGTATTGTGCTATAAGAAATGACAAGCAAGATGATTTCAGAAAAACCTGGAAAGACTTACCTGAACTGATACAAACTGAAGTGAGCAGAACCAGGAAAATGTTGTATACAGTAATAGCAATATTGTATAATGAAGAATTGTAAATGACTTAAATATCCTCAGCATTACAATGATCCAAAGCAATCCCAAAGGACCAATGATGAAGCATACAATTCACCTCCAGAGAAAGAACTGATGCTGTCTGAATACAGATGGAAGCATACTATTTTTCTCTTGCTCCCTCTTTCTGTCTTTTTCTGTTTCTTTCTTCCTTCCTTTCTTACATTCTCTCTTTTCTTCTAGCTTTTCTTTGCAAGTCTTCTTGCACAAAATAACAAATCTGAAGCTATTTTATGTGATTGAACAGGTATAAGTGATATCAGATTCTTTACAGCCTCAGGAAAGGAATAGGGAAAGGAGAGAGAGAAAATTTGGAACTCAAAACTTTTAAGCGATAAAAATTGTTTTTAGACATGTAATCAGGGGGAAATGAAATATCCTTTTTAAAAAAAGAAAAAGAAAAATGTACTCTTCATCAAACGTGATTTAAAATTTAATAGTCTAGAGATGGAGATTCAAGGTGAAAATTAACAAACATGTCAAAATCTTGTGAACTCAATGCCAAAGCATATAAAAATAAGACTGCAGACAAGGGAGGATACATTGCACATTAAAAGAGGTAACAACTTGTACAATTTACTGTTTGTCTAGAATTTTCATTGTTTTACTGAGTCTCATTAAATTTGCGCTGAATTGTAGGTGATGTTCTATACCAGTTAGAAAAAAATCCATGACCCAAGGACAAGATTGAGAAGATGCAGCTGCAAGGTTACCTAGGAGTTTTGATGAGCTACAATTGTAGATGGGGGCAGCACTTGATTCACCTTTTCTTGGGTTCAGGGTATTTAGGCAGCACGTTTTCGGAAGGACATTTGTGTTGAGCATCCTGGACTCAAGGCTCCAGGACTGGCTCACAGAATGTTGATTATCTACCCTGGGAAAAAAAATACTTGAGGAGGAGATGTGCGTTGCCCATAGTGCTTGAGGACTGTCCTGTGAAAGAAGCAGCTGACTTTATTTTTGGCCGAAGGAGCATCACTAGGAGCAATGTGGCAGATTTATGTTGGATGTCAGGAACAACTTTTTAATCATTAGAGCTCTTGAAAGAGGAATGGATGCCTTGGAAAGTAGCCAGCTCCTGGCTACTAGGGCTCTTCAGAGACAATTAGGAGGTATAGTACATAGAGCACCGCTATGGGAGCAGGAAGACTTGAGTTCCAATCTTACAACAGATACAATCTGTTTGTGGGACCCTGGAAGGTTTACCTCAATCTCCTCATCCAGCAAATGAAAATAATACTAGTTCCTACCTCCTCAGGTTCTTGTGAAGACAAAAAGATGTGAACTTTGTAAAGCATTGTAAAATCGCTACCTATTATTATCATAATTCAAGAAAAGATGGGCCGACCACTTCCTAGAGACATTATAAAGGATGTTTTTGTTCAGGTGGGGACAGGGTGGGGTATGTGGACTAGATCACCCCCAAAGTCACTTCTTGCTCTAAGATCCTATGATCCTCCCAAGTTCCTATAAAGAAAACATTCAGCTAATTGCCTTCAAACCAGATGGCTCCCATATGTCTGAAACTGGTTCCCCAGTCCCCCCCCACTCCCTCTTACCCCCCTTCTCTCCCCCCAAGACAAACCTCCTGGTTCCTCCTTCCAGCTCCACACTGTTCTATGTGTGTGAGGGGGGGTGCCCCTCTCTCTCTCTCTCTCTCTCTCTCTCTCTCTCTCTCTCTCTCTCCAGCTGCTGGACTTGCACACCATTTGGAAGATCACCTCTTTGTAAACAGAATGATGGGGAAAGGACCTTGGAAAAGTCCACGCTCATCACAACTCCCCAATTCCTGGGCTGTAAGGAGGTTGGGGCCCAACCTCAGAGTCAGAAAGGTCTGGGATCAGGTATGGCCTTGTGCCCATCCTGGCTGCAAAACTGGGAAAACTGTCAGGGCTTCTCTACAGCAGTAAAATGTAAATGAATTGTCCTCCAAGAGGGAGTTTCCATTCTTCCCCCAAAATATCCCTTATTAAAATCCCTTTGCTGTTAACTTCCTTCTCTACAGAATCACAAAGCAAGAAACCCCTTAAAGATTATCTAGCTCAACTCCCTCATTTTATAATGAGGCCTGGAAGAAGCTCAATCAGTAAGCATTTATTAAACATCTGCAGGACAGAACAAAGCTGAGATGCAAGTTTAGACTTTTTGGTCAATGACCCCCCTGGGATATACTACCATTTAAATTGTCCAAGAACATTGATATTGGGTGTTCAACATCTTTTATCACAATTTTTTTTACCAAGATTCTCAGAGAGAGAGAGAGAGAGAGAGAGAAGGAAGGAAGAAAGGGAAAAAAGAAAGGAAGGAGAGAAAGAGAGGGAGAAGGAAGAAGGGCGGGAGGGAGAAGGAAGAAGGGCGGGAGGGAGAAAGAAAGAAAGAAAGAAAGAAAGAAAGAAAGAAAGAAAGAAAGAAAGAAGAAAGAAAGAAAGAAAGAAAGAAAGAAAGAAAGAAAGAAAGAAAAAGAAAGAAAGAAAGAAAGAAAGAAAGAAAGAAAGAAAGAAAGAAAGAAAAAGGAAGGAAGGAAGGAAGGAAAAAAAAAAACAAAGAAGGAATGTTGGAAACCCACAATTCAATAAAGACCTTATATATCTCAGATGCTATTCCTCTTTGCTGTTTATCCTGCTCCTCAGTAGCAAGTGTTTCATAATAGTTTGGTCTGTAAAGTAACCACAAATGTGAGATAGAATTTGTGAGATGTGGGAAGTAAAGGTCCCAATAGTGATATCACAAAAGTGGCAAGAAACTGAGTCCTGGTTCAGAAGACAACTCAAGATCTGGAGCCTGGCTTCTTTTTCCATTACCTTTCAGGTTTGAACTTCCTGGTGGTCATTCTGGACACTGAAGAGGGAGGGTAAATTGCCCCTAGAGTTGTGCTGAGACTTGGAGGCTGAAACTTCCAAGATATGTCACCCACAAGCTGCTACAGCCTGAGGCATTCCCTGAGGCTATTGAGACTGAATGGAAGAGCTAAAACCATAATCTGCACTTGTTTGAGTCTATGGCACCAAGAAACCAAGATGGCTGGGATCAAGCCAGCAGAGACTCATGGGTATGATTGGTGAGGTGGAGGAGGAAGACAGACTTCCTTGCTTATAGCCTGTGGATCTATATGATGTAATCCTTTCAATGGGCTGTGAGTGGGGTGGTTCGGGTCTTCTGATCACTACAAAGGTGGGAGGCCAAGTGGAGGTGACTAGAGAGATGATTGTAGCCAGTTTGGGGGAGCATGTTCTCAGGCATGTTACAAAGAGGAACTGAGGTTGGTTTTGAAGAGGAACGCCAACTTGGGGTGACCCGAATGTTGCATTCCCTTGCTGGATAACTAAGATAATGGCAGCCACAGACTGCTCTGGAATGTCTCTGTACGGGGACTACTCTTGTATGACATCATACTACTCACCATTCTAAGATGGGTCCTCTGACCCAAGCTTTCCCATTTATCCAAATTTATTATGCTAGATAATAATCGTATAATGGGCTCATTAAAGTAAACAATCTCGATAGAACACTCAAAAAAGTGTGAAGAACTGGGTCACACTCTAAACAGTTTGATCAAACCTACTTCAGAAACTGAGAAGAAAAGATTTTGAGTATCTGGATCTCAAAGATTGGAGTAAAAATGAAACAGAAGGAAGGGGAGCAGAGGGGAGATATTGAGGGCAGCCATCTTAGAGAGCAGGAACAAAGTCCCAGAAGATTTTGGCTCCTTCCCCCATCTCCCCCCTCCACAGTCCCCATATCTGCTGTCTCATTACACAAAGTGTCTCCAATCAGTAGAATTTTACCTTGGTCACCAAGAAGCCAGGGATAAACTAGACAGATATCACCTCAAGATTAAGCAAAGGTGGAAGCTCTGCCTAGATTATTGAGAATTTTCCTAACTGGGAGCTCAGAATAGCTGTGTCTGAACTCATAACTCTCCACAAAAATAAATAAAGCTGAAAAGGAGAGTACTAATGGACTTTAGGGGCCATCATCTTGCCCATTCAGATGAGCTAATTGTTGTAACAGTTTTAATAGTACTGAATAACATTGCTTGGAGACCCAAAAGCATTGCATCAAAACACACCATTTTCCTGACCTTTCTTGCAGGATTCCTTCTGTGACCCTGACCTACTATAGCAGAGACATTTTCTTTCTTTTCTCTTTTTTATTATTATAGCTTTTTATTAACAAAACATAATTTTTCAACATTGACCCTTGCAAAACATTCTGTTCCAAATTTTCCCCTCCTTCCCCCCACCTCCTCCCCTAGCTGGCAGATAATCCAACACATGTTAAATATATGTTAAATCCAATATATATGTGTATATTTCTACAGTTCTCTTGCTAGCAGAGACATTTTCAAAGAAACCTCAAGAACAACCCCATCTCAAGATTAGCCAGTGAAGCTGAGAGGTGGCCTTTGATAAAGACCCCCCCCCTCAAAGCCCTTGCCCCTGGTCCATGACTTGACAAGGACAGAAGGGGAAATGAGGAAGCTTTCCCCGCTCTGCTTCCCCTGATATTATCCCAGAGACCTCCCAGTGACCTGTCCCTGAATCGTTTCTCCCCCAGCCCAGCTCTGATTGTTCCTAAAGACCAGGTGGCCGCTGCTGCTGCTCCCGCTAATTGTGATATTTATTTTGGGGAAAGTCTAGAAGCTGAGCCTGTGGCTCACACCTAATTATCAGAACTTAATGAAAAGAGGAAAGGAGAAGAACTGGAGGCTCGGACAGCCTGTTAACATGCTGCTGGCCGTGTTTCTCTTGTCATAACCCCAGCTGTCTTTGCCACGGGGAAGACAAGACATCTGGAAGGTGGAAAGTTTCGGTGAAGCCGAATGGGACAGGTCAAACGAGGCTTTTTATTTTTATTTTAAAATGTCTGTTTTACGACGAGCTCTGGAACAATCAACAAACACCAACGTCTCAACATAGGAAAAAGAACAAGCGAGGCACTCGCCTGTGATGTGGCGAGCCGCTGGGAGCCGACCGGGCTCTGCTTTCCGAGCGCGTATTAAATTTAACAACACTGACAGAATCGCCTGTTTCGTCGTGGCCCCTTCTGAACTTCCTTTTGGTTTCGTCTGTATATTTTAAATGTTTTATTGACGTTCTTTTCTTTTTCCTTTTGCATCCCGGTGACTGCGCGCTAGCACAGCCTCCCGACCCTCCCCAGCCGAGCACAACATGCCCCGCGGTCCGGTCCGCGTCAGGCCTCCTTCTGGCCCTCCGGGCCATCCGCGCTGGCCAAGAGTGGGAGGCCGGCTGCGCTGGCAGCCGTCGCTCTGTGAAGTCATGATTGGACGCCGTGTTGGGACGAGGGCTGGAGCCCTTCAGAATTGTTTTTCTTTGTATTATTGCCGTCCTCATGACATTCTTCCTCTGGTTTTATTTCTATTGATGTGTCAATTTGTAAAAGGCAGCGGGCCCTTTCTGAGAGGTTAGAATGCTGAGGGGGATGCTCGGGCAGCCGATTGCTCTTGCTCAGACTTGACTGGGTGGACTTCCTAGAATCCCAGCACCGAGGGACCCTCCCTGTATGAGAAAATGCCCTGGGTAGCATCTCTGACGGGGAGCCATTCAGCATTTCTAGGAGACCTCCAAGGAGGGAGCACCCACCACCTCCGGAGAACTCCTTCCCGGTGGGACCGTTTGTTCAGAGGTGCCCTAATCATGGTCTATTCTACAGATAGTCCAAGTGGAGTGAGAGCGCTGGAGCATCAGACAAGCCACGGAAGGTGACTTTCAGGGGACAACATGGCGCCCGCACAACAGTGCAAGAACAATGCATGGAAAACAAGGCTTCTTCTGGGGACGCTGCTTAAATCTGTGGTGTTTGGGCCTCTCCTTAACTCTCTCATGGCTTCTAAATTAAAGGAGGGCTCCCAAAACATTTTATTTAGCCCTCGATGCACATAGATGACATCAGGCTACTTAAACATTCCTCCAGCTCATGACATGTTTCTCCAATGGCATCCAACTGTTATTCGGACTCAGCAAATCTAACTTTGTTAACATGTGGAGAAGAAATTGAAAGTGGGGACTTCAAGCCTGAAGCCAGAACTCACCAGTGGATGGAAGGGATGTGCTCAGGAACCATGGACGCTCCCAGGGAGGAAATGGAGAACAAAGATACCAAACAGCAAACCGAAGGTGAACAATTTTGGAACCGTTTAATGGGAAGAATACATTCAGAACCATCTCAGTTCTATGCTTAATGCATGTTGGGAGCCACAATCTCTAAGCTGATTGGCAAAGCCCAGCACTGAGATCAGATGTGCCCGGCACTCATGCAGGAACATTTCCTTCTATGATTCTCATTAGTGCACTACTATTTCCTACGTTATTTATAATTGGCTTGATTGGCACTAAAACATCATCTAAAAAAATCTGGTGGCCAGGGGAATTTGGGCAAGTTAACTAGAAATGATTCCACGTGCATGTTCTGTCCTAATAAAACTTATCTCTCACTGAGACAAACGATAAAGGAGAGAACACCATGGAAAGCATTGTCACTATCGGAGAGAATCCAAAGGTCCAAGAAATAATGGTGTTTACCTATTTAGAGTCAGAAAAGATCAGTATATCAAGGAACCCAAAGATGGTTAAAGTATAACTAGGGATTGCCCTAAAAGCCTATGGATATGGTTTCAAGTCAGGGAAGTAAGGAATCAAACAATCCATAGGATTGACCAAGACATAAGTAAACTAACAAAATTCACTGACATTTAACCTTGCATCACATTTATCTTTCATTATTGGCTTCACGTAATGTAATCAGTAATGAACACTTAACCATAAAAAACTTACTCAAATATTAAATGTCAAATGTAGTAATATATAAAGGTTAATAAGTCAGACACATGGCTGAAGACTATGTTGACCTAAAGAAAAGTGTATGATCATGATATAGCATAAAATAAAGCCTGAAGGAGCCTGAGAGAAGTGGGAGCATCACTTCCATCAGTTCCTCACTCAAAATACCCCACGGCTCCTTTCTTCCTTTGACGCTGACTCTATTCCTCCTGCTCAGCCCCCTGGACCCTTTGCAGAGGCTGGACCCCTGAAAATGAATTCCTCCAGAATTATCAAATGTCCACAATAGATTGGGAAAGAACCCTAATAAAACCACGCAAAATACTAACAAAATGTGGGACCCATCATCGTGAGGCAGCTCATGGGAAGAGGAATGTTTCTATTCCAAAAAAAAGAGAGCAAAGAACTGGCGGGGGGTGTTGGAGCACAAGGGATACGTGTAAAAATACAACTGAAAGGAGGAGGAGACAAGACATCAGGGAGCAATAGAAAAGGCTGATGACAGCCAAGTGCCATTGTCTTTGTCAGTCGTGACTGGGAGTGACTATCCTCCCAATGGAGCTTAAAATCCGCAGATCCAAAGATGGAATCAAAAAGTCACCTGCAGCAACAGCCCATGAAAGGAGCCAACAATCTAGCTTGAAAGAAACAAATTTTAAAAAGAAACAAAAAAAAAGCTGAATGTCTCTCTCTCTCTCTACATATACATATATATAAATCTGTCTCTATCTCTCTTATCCTTACCTTTCTCTCTCTCTCTGTCTGTCTCTGTGTGTCTCTATATGTGTGTATGTATGTATATATGCACATGAATTCATCTATACATATATGTGTGCACATATGTATTTGTATGTGTGTCCTGCATTACTTATTGAACAAGTTATAGCCTAGTAGAAAGTAAGGTCTGAAGAACAAGTGTCTCATGTTTATTCCAAGTGCCTGGTAACATAGCTGGCACTTTAATAATTGCCTATTGATTGATCAGGAAGATAAGTCCTCAACCACTTAAAGTTCTATTCTTTTTTATTATTGTTCTTATTGACAAAATATATGCACTGACCCTTGCAAACACTTCTGTTCCAACTTTCTCCCTCCTTCCCCCCACCCCCTCCCCTAGCTGGCAGGTAGTCCATACATGTTAAATATGTTAAAGTATATGTTAAATACAATATATGGATACATATTTATACAGTTATCTTGCTGCCCAAGAAAAATCGGACTTAGAAATAAGGTTAAATTAACATGAGAAAGAAATCAAAAATGCAAACAAACAATAAGAGAAAGAGTGTAAATGCTTTATTGTGGTCCACACTCATTTCCCAGTGTTCTTTCACTGGATGTGGCTGGTTCTGTTCATCACTGATCAGTTGGAACTGATTTGGATCCTCTCATTGCTGGAGATGGCCATGTTCATCAGAATACATCCTCATACAGTATTATTGTTGAAGTGTACAATGATCTCCTGGCTTTGCTTATTTCCCTCAGCATCAGTTCCTGTAAATCTCTCCAAGCCTCTCTGTATTCATCCTGCTGGTCATTCCTTACAGAACAATAATATTCCATAATATTCATATACCACAATCTATTCAGCCATTCTCTAGTTGATGGGCATCCACTCAGTTTCCAGTTCCTGCCACAAACATTTTGGCACATACAGGTCCCTTCCCTTCTTCAGTATCTCTTTGGGGTATAAGCCCAGTAGAAACACTGCTGGGTCAAAGGGGATGCACAGTTGGATAACTTTTTGAGCATAGTTCCAAATTGCTCTCAGAATGGTTGGATTTGTTCACAACTCCACCAAGAAGGCATCAGTGTCCCCGTTTTCCCACATCCCCTCCAACATCTGTCATTATCTCAAAGACCTATTCTGATGCTTCCTCAGAAGGTGTGGAAGTGGCCCTGGGTGTACAAAAGCCGGAGCACAAGCTCCACTAGGTGGATTGAACAGATGGATGGAATAAGGATTTCCCAAGTACCTTCTATGTGTCAGGCTCTGTGATGAATGGTTTACAAATATTATGTCGTTTGACAGCATGGGACCCTGCCTGAGAGAGCCCAAGCAGAAGAACGGCAGTAAATTAAATCCGCTCCTCAGCTATCTCCCTAGGTAGGAAAATGATCGTCGTCAGCAAGCTCTCCCCTCGGGGATGGCTTCCTTGCTATTGCACAGGGGCGGATGTTACAATAGGGTCAGCTCTATGGTCCCGTGATCCTTGCTGTTAAGGGAGATGGAGGATAACATGGCAACACTGGTTTAAAATAAATTCATCTGTAAAATTGAATAGAGAAAGCTGGAGGAAGATTAGAAGCAGTCTCGCTTCATCTCACAATAGGAAGCAGTGGAAAGGAACACAAGTTTGAAGAAAAACATATGAGTCTGCCAAAGTCCTCCCCAGGCATTTCGGGATGAACCAGATGAAGACTGGAGGAGAGGATCAGAAGGAGCAGGAGGGGAAGCACAGCCTCGTTTGCCTTGGAGACATTAGGACTCCGGTGTCCTCTTGAAGGAAGAGCCCGTCTCTCGCTGCAAAGACAAGCTGCTACTTATGGCATTACATTGAGAGCTCGCTGAAAGGCTACCAGGGTTCTCCTCTGCTATCCATCTAATGTAAAGAGAAATCACATGAGGTCCCTGTTTTCTGTTCCCCCTTTGGAGACTCCTTAGAATCCTTGCGTGGACTGGGGCTGGGCGGGCATGGTGGACTGTGACCTGTACGAGGGATAGATCTGTAAAAATTAGGGGAGGGACATCCTGAGGCTTCCTTTCCGTGGCAAATGTGTCTCCCTGCCTTGTATCTCCAACACTGAGAACAATCTAGCACACAGTAGGCATTTTAACAAGTCCTTGTCGATTGACAGACAGACCAAGGTATTAGGTCTACTCTGGTGTAATGGAAGGAGAGCCGGGCTCAGGATCTGCACGAAGCCCCCTCTGGCAGAAGCTCTGTTTGTTGAGAGACTAGAACGTCCTGGGCATAGGGAGCAAGCTCTTGTTTGGAATCCTGGCTTGGCTAGTTGGGCCCCTCCCTGGAGGTCTGTGGGGAGACGCTGAGTGACTCAGACAGAAGGGATTCCCTGGGAGTCTGAGGGAACGGGGTGGGAGCTACCCTGCTAACTCAAACCCAGATCCTGTGATTTTGCCAACTGTCCTCTCCAGAAAGGGTTCTCCCCTGACTGAGCCCCACTGACTGAGGAGGGTGAGATCCCTCCAGGGAATATGGGAGTGCAGGGGACACAGAAGCCAGTGCCCTTTGTGGGAGACACAGCATGAAATGTGCATGGGGGAATGGGATTTAACACATACCTCCCCCTTATGGCCCACTAGAGACAAGGGGACATACTGGGTGAAGGTCTGACTGCGGTGCCAGAAACCCCGGGGTCTGAGGCCTGACGGTGCCCCGGATGGCAGAGGGGAAGAAGAGAAGGAAACGGGAGTCAGGGAGATTGTGGTTCGCCTTGGATCCCACTGGGCTAAATAATAAGACGGGGGTTGAGCCAGAGGCTCCAGACTTCAGAGCCTTCAATCATCTCCACTCTGAAACAACCCCACTGGTTTTTCTTTCGCCCCTGAATAGTGTGGGAACTCCACAAACTTGGGAACAGGGGCTGCACCTGCCTTGGATAGTGTGACCTCCACGAAGGGGTACCTATGGGAGCTCCTGTTCAGATTCCCTTCCCTCCCCTCCCCCTCTGGCCCCCACTGCAGGTGGGCGATTCCATGGCCTCTGTGGCGAACCTATTGCAGGACAGCCTTCTGTGAGCCAGTGCCCCAGGTAGCCTCAAGGGAGACCCCTCCTCACTGACCCAAGAGTCTCATCCAGGCTTCGCAGGACCCCAAGGCTCCAACAGGGGCCAGTTGTTGCCTAGCTATGGTTTGTGCATTTCCTGAAACAGTATTGGCTCCAGAGGAGGAAAAGGACCAGAACCCAAGGGAATTCGATTCATTAGTCAACAAGCATTTATTAAGCACCCACTGAGCACCAAGCACTGTACTAAGCATACAGAGAAGGGGAAAACCAACATTTCTGCGCTGGAGAAGCCCCCAGTCTTAGTGGCTGAGGGAATGTATGAACGACTGTGGAAAGACATGGTCGGTGCCGGGGAGACCGGAGGCAGCCTCTGAGGGGGCAGCATGGAGGGCATGGGGAGAACTGGGAACCAGGGCAAATCTCAGAGAGAAAGTGGCCTCTGCACCGAGCCTTGAAGCCAGCCAGGGCAAGCAGACAGCCTGGAGGGCACAGGCAACAGTCGGGGCACAGGCGACAGTCGGGGCAAGGGCTCGGGCCTGCGGTGTGTGAGGAACTCGGGATCATGGAGCTGGTCTCGGTCCTAGTCGGGATCATGGAGCTGGTCTCGGTCCTAGTGGGGCTCCTGGGCCAGTGCCTGGGATGGCTACACGGAAGCCAGGGTTTGCTTCTTCTACAGCTCCAAAGGGCTCAGGGGCTCAGCATCGTTGGGATGAGTGCTAGCTAGAGACCGGAGCTCTGGCCCAGGAAGTGCGCGTCCCCGCTGGCATCTGCCTGGGGCATTCGCTGCACCCAGAGGCTTGCACTGAGAGCAAACTGGGGAAAGGAGCCAGGACTGACAGGGCTGCGCCACAGAGGGGTCCAAGGGAAGGAATGGGATCCGTTAAGGGGCGGGTCAATTCCCTGAAAGCCTCCCTGGCTGTGGATCACAGCATCTGAAGGAGCTGCGGGGCAGCCTTTGTGACTCAGGGGTTGGGGACTGGGAATGAGATAAATTGGAGGCAGAGGGAAGAGGAGGGAGGTCAGACAAGGCAACGGCCTCTCAGTGAGAGAGGTCAGAGAACAGCAACGGCCTCTCACAAGAGGAGGCCCATTCTGGGCTGGATCTCCAGCAGCCACTGGCAGGAGGCTCCTAGTGAATTCCAACAGGGAACCCCCAGTTTAGCCTGGCAGTGAGAGGAGGAAGAGGAGCCTGTTATGTGTATAAGTGTTGGAGGCAGAAGCAGAGTCCTGCTGGGTGTGTAAGCTCGGAAGCACTGTCTGTTGGGAAGAGAGGTCAGACCTGGTGCCCCCAGGGGCCTCCTTTTGTGTCCAGTCACTGTATCCCTTCCCGCTTCCACTGTTGGGGCTCACGGCTGGAGGGAAGCATCTTCCTCCCACCCCGCTCCCGGGGAGCCCGCCCGATCCTCCTTTTCTCCCCCTCTCCCAAGTCAGACTCCATGCATTTCTGCACATGTCCTTCGAGCCCCTCTTCTTCCGGGACCCTTGGACTCCTCTAGTCTGTTCCCCTTTCCCTTGACCCATGGGCTCTCTTTCCTGCTGATAAATGTCTGTGGAGCCTGCGTGGCTACACGCCGGAAATCCCCTCTTCCCACCCCTGGCCCAAAGCCTCAGCCGGGGCTGGGCGGACGGCCCGTGAGCTGCGCAGCCTCCGTGCCCCATTGCCTAATTCTGCGATGTCAGAGTTTGGGACTCCTTTCTTGCCATTCCAACCTCGCGGTCAAGCTGTCCCCGCGGTGGGTCGGCGGCGGGACCTCCGGCTTCCTCCCACAGTTTCCCAATCCTGCCATTTCCGAGAACGTCTGCCCCGGTTCTAGCAGCCGCATGGGGAAGCTATTTTAATGAAAGCACGGTGACCGTGGCAAATTTGCCTCCAAACTTTTCCAGTTGACTGAGGTTGCTACTAAGTCTGTTTCCGGGGGCTTTGGGATAACGTGCAGCAGTGAGGGGCAGACACAGCAAAGCATGCTCCCAAGTCAACCTCGGCTGGCGGGGGAGACCCTGGACTTGGTCGTCCTCCAGAGGCCGGGTGGGCCAGGGCGGAGAATCCCATCGCCAGGAATCCTGCCTCTTACACAGCATTTACCGGCCGGGTAACTCTGGGCAGCTTCTTTTCCCTCAGTTTCCTCCTCTGTAAGAGTGACAACCCCTGCCCCCCCCACCTTGTCAACTTGTCTTGAAGGTCAAGGGAGAAAACGGCCCTGAAGTTGGGTGGAAGGTACAAAAAGCCAGAGTTAAGTTTGATTTTAAAAAAGAAATCCCCCACAATGAGAACATCATTGTTCTTAAGGCCTTAAGAACTAACGGGTTCCCTGGTGAAGGCTTCAGAGGAAGGATGGGTGGCCCCTTGTATTGGAAAGAGCGCGCTTGCGGAAGTTTGGACTGGACTGGATGGACTCTAGCCCCGGCCCAGGACAGAGAAAGCGGCCGGAACTCTACTCCTGCCGCAGACGCTCTGCTCTTGGTGGGGCCGTGGCCAAGTCTCCTCTGAGTCTGTTTCCCCTCCTGTAAGTGCACAGGCTCTGGCCCAGAGAGAGTCAGCTCCAACTTGCTCCAGAGAAGCATCTGTAAGTCTTGGGGATGAGCAGCTACGCGGCAGAAGTCAGCAAGCGCCACACCCGGGCTTGGATACGGTGTCTTGGTGATTGGACTTGAGAGAAAACATTTTAAAACCACAAGGAAAGCCTAAAAGTGGGGCCGAGTACTTTGTTTTCTGAGGCGGTCATTGCAGATTTACCTGTAGCCACTCAGGGACAGGGTGGTCCCTTCTCACCACCTGCTGCCCACCCCCACGCCGGCTTCTTCTTTTTCACTGCCATTGGCTCAAACTCCCACTGGCCCTGTCCGCCCCCCCCCATTAGTTGGGGGCCCAGAGACGGGTGCCTCAAGCCGTTGGCCCTCAAAGCTCAGCCCTACACCAAAACCATCTTTACTTCAAAGGCCTTGGGACTGGAGGCTTTTGTAAAGCCTTCACACGGGGAGCGGCGGAGGCTGCCCCGAGCACCTTCACAGGCAGGACGGACTGGGGACCACAAAGGCTCCTCCCGGCCGGCCCGGACTTCAGGCGAGTCAGCCTTGCCGCGAATGACAAGAAGAACCCTCAGTCTGCAGGGTCGGGGGTCACAGAGAGCTTTCCCCCTGAGAGTTCTGCATGTGGTGCGGTGAAAGCGTCACTGACCCGACTTTACAGATGAAGAAACCGAGGCTTCTCGGCGGAACGGGATCCGCCTGCGGCCCCGCAGCTCGCCAGGGTTGGACCAGTGGAGGGCCCAGCTCCCCATGTGGATGGCGGGTCCGGAGGGGGGGCGGCAGGCGAGGACGGTCCCAGACGCCAGAGCTCTCCCAGAACACCTGCCCAGCGGAGGACAAGGTGAGCGCGCTCCGGTCTGAGCTCTCCCAAGGTTCCCGACAAGGGGGGGCTCGGCTCCCCAACTGTCCCCCTCCGAGACGGAAAAAATGCAGGAAACGCGGGGTCCCCGGACAGAGCGGGGGAAATCAACCGGAAAATTGGCGATTTTATGCATCTACCAAGAATGAAACACGTGATCCTGGGCGCCCAGAGCAGCGCCGCTTATCCAGCCCAGAGGCTGCGTTTCCTCCGGACTGTGGCTGCAAGGGCGTGGGAGGAGGCGGCTACCGAGACTGATCCTCGGGGATGCAGGGCCGGAGCTACCCCTTCTCTGTCAGGAAGCTCCAGGAAGGACGGCGGAGGCAAAGGAGGGAGGCCAAAGGAAGTGGGTCCTGAGGACGCTGACAAGGTGGGAAGGAGGGGAAACAGGTCCCGGGCAGATGTTTCTCCATAATAAGGACAAGAGGTTCTAGTCACGCATGGCCCCCACCCTCCTCAGGGTCCTCATTTCCTCCTCTGGTCCAGAATGGGAGCCCCCTTCCTCGAGCCTCTCCCCTCTCCCATCCATTCTCTTTTCTTTTCTTTTTGTGCTGAGACTTACACAGGCTCACACAGCCAGGAAGTGTTAAGGGTCAGAAGTCAGATTTGAACTCGGGTCCTCCTGACTTTGGGGCTGGGGCTCTATTCACTAAAGTACCACCCAGCTGCCCCTCCCATTCTCCACCAAACACCTCTGTTGGCAAAGGGCACTGAAGACCACCAAGCCCCTTTAAATATCCATGAGGTGATGCTGCTGACGGGGACCACTCTCTCAGGGAGATAACGGCCCTGAAGTTGGGTGGAAGGTACAAGAAGCCGAGTTAAGTTTGATTTAAAAAAGAAATCCCCCACAATGAGAACATCATTGTTCTTAAGGCCTTAAGAACTAACGGGTTCCCTGGTGAAGGCTTCAGAGGAAGGATGGGTGGCCCCTTGTGTTGGAAAGAGCGCGCTTGCGGAAGTTTGGACTGGACTGGACGGACTCTAGCCCGGGCCCAGGACAGAGAAATGGAGAAAGCGCGGCCGGAACTCTACTCCTGCCGCAGACGCTCTGCTCTTGGTGGGGCCGTGGCCAAGTCTCCTCTGAGTCTGTTTCCCCTCCTGTAAGTGCACAGGCTCTGGCCCAGAGAGAGCCAGCTCCAACTTGCTCCAGAGAAGTATCTGTAAGTCTTGGGGATGAGCAGCTACGTGGCAGAAGTCAGCAAGCGCCACACCCGGGCTTGGATACGGTGTCTTGGTGATTGGACTTGAGAGAAAACGTTTTAAAACCACAAGGAAAGCCTAAAAGTGGGGCCGAGTACTTTGTTTTCTGAGGCGTTCATTGCAGATTTACCTGCAGCCACTCAGGGACAGGGTGGTCCCTTCTCACCACCCGCTGCCCACCCCCACGCCGGCTTCTTCCTTTTCACTGCCATTGGCTCAAACTCCCACTGGCCCTGTCCGCCCCCCCCATTAGTTGGGGGCCCAGAGACGGGTGCCTCAAGCCGTTGGCCCTCAAAGCTCGGCGTCCTACACCAAAACCATCTTTACTTCAAAGGCCTTGGGACTGGAGGCTTTTGTAAAGCCTTCACACGGGGAGCTGCGGAGGCTGTCGGAGCACCTTCACAGGCAGGACGGACTGGGGACCACAAAGGCTCCTCCCGGCCGGCCCGGACTCCTCCGCTTTCAGGCGAATGACAAGAAGAACCCTCAGTCTGCAGGGTCTGGGTCACAGAGAGCTTTCCCCCTGAGAGTTCTGCGTGTGGTGCGGTGAAAGCGTCACTGACCCGACTTTACAGATGAGGAAACCGAGGCTTCTCGGCGGAACGGGATCCGCCTGCGGCCCCGCAGCTCGCCAGGGTTGGACCAGTGGAGGGCCCAGCTCCCCATGTGGATGGCGGGTCCGGAGGGGGGGCGGCAGGCGAGGACGGTCCCAGACGCCAGAGCTCTCCCAGAACCACCTGCCCAGCGGAGGACAAGGTGAGCGCGCTCCGGTCTGAGCTCTCCCAAGGTTCCCGACAAGGGGGGGCTCGGCTCCCCAACTGTCCCCCTCCGAGACGGAAAAAATGCAGGAAACGCGGGGTCCCCGGGCAGAGCGGGGGAAATCAACCGGGAAATTGGCGATTTTATGCATCTACCAAGAATGAAACACGTGATCCTGGGCGCCCAGAGCAGCGCCGCTTATCCAGCCCAGAGGCTGCGTTTCCTCCGGACTGTGGCTGCAAGGGCGTGGGAGGAGGCGGCTACCGAGACTGATCCTCGGGGATGCAGGGCCGGAGCTACCCCTTCTCTGTCAGGAAGCTCCAGGAAAGACGGCGGAGGCAAAGGAGGGAGGCCAAAGGAAGTGGGTCCTGAGGACGCTGACAAGGTGGGAAGGAGGGGAAACAGGTCCCGGGCAGATGTTTCTCCATAATAAGGACAAGAGGTCTAGTCACGCATGGCCCCCACCCTCCTCAGGGTCCTCATTTCCTCCTCTGGTCCAGAATGGGAGCCCCCTTCCTCGAGCCTCTCCCCTCTCCCATCCATTCTCTTTTCTTTTCTTTTTGTGCTGAGACTTACACAGGCTCACACAGCCAGGAAGTGTTAAGGGTCAGAAGTCAGATTTGAACTCGGGTCCTCCTGACTTTGGGGCTGGGGCTCTATTCACTAAAGTACCACCCAGCTGCCCCTCCCATTCTCCACCAAACACCTCTGTTGGCAAAGGGCACTGAAGACCACCAAGCCCCTTTAAATATCCATGAGGTGATGCTGCTGACGGGGACCACTCTCTCCCACATGGTTCCCCATCTCCACAGCCGTGCAGAGGAGACCTTGTGGTCTACCTGGAGCAGAGCCCCGGGCTCCCACTAAGCCTGGACTGCTCTGATGCCACCCTGTAGTTGCCATCTGTGCCAGTCTGTGCCCTGTTGGGACATTACCCTGATAAGTAAGACCTGGGAAAAGAAAGCTTTTTTCCTTTTAAAAAGTCTTTTATGGATGCCATTCTTTTTTCTCCACTACCAGCACATTCACAGCACCCTAGCCCACCATGGAACCCTCCCTTGTAACAAGGAAATTCAGTTAAGCAAAGGAAATTGCCTCCTTGGCTCAGTCTCTCCTGAGGCGCTCATCGCCACGAAGTGGGAGGCAGGATTCCTCCTCAGCTCTTTGGAGTCATTCCTGGTCACTTTGTTTGTGGAGAATTAGCCCCAAGTCATTGGCTTTCCGGGATGCTGCTCCTTATGCTGCTGGCTTTGCCCTCATGTCCTCCTCCCCAGGCAGTTCTGGGCTCCCCAGTCTGATGGGCAAAGTTCTCCCAGCTCTCTGCCCACTGACACACCCCAGTGCAGCCCAAACATATCATGTCACTTCATGCTTTTCCCCAGGACCTTTCAGCTCCCATAATCCCCTGCCTTGTTCCTCTCTGCCTGGCAGAATTTAACCCCCTTTGAAGGACCAGTACAGATTTCACCTCTGATCTGAGGGAAAAGTGTGTGTAGAGTGTCCTGTGCTCCGGGCTGGGAGAGAGCCCAACTGCACCCTCTCAAGCCCCAATAACTGAGCTTCTGGTCTAGCAGAAAAATAAGGCCAGAGGTAAGGCCAAGGTGGAGCGAGGAGCCCCCACCCCAAAAGCTCCTCCAAATAGACCTAAAAAAGTTCTAGACTGAGTTCTGATGGAGACATCCTACAAAGTTACAGCACGTCATTTGTGCAGATCTCTAGACCCTGAGATTGGGTGGAACCAGGAGTGGGTCATGCTCAGAAGGCTTCAGTGCCCAGGGAGAGACTGTGCACCCAGGTAAAAGGAGGTCCCAGACCCATATCTGGGGGTGAGTTAAGCACAATAGACACAAAAGTTGCCTAATCGACAAAGTCCCCGACAAATAGAATGAATCAAACAGAAGTCAAAGACTCCACGAGACAACAAGAGATATCACAAAATCAAAAGGTTGAAAAATAGAAGAAAATATTAGGTATCTCATGGCAAAAATAACTGGCCAGGAAAACTTAGAGGAAAAAATTTAAGAATCACTGGACTGTTTAAAAACTTTGACCAAAAAATGGAACTTGGACATATTATTTCAAGGAATCTTAAAAGAAAACTGCCCACCCAAACCTCTTAGAATTGAAAGGATGAAGTAGAAATAGAAAGGATCCACAAGTCACTTCCTGAAAGAAACCACAGAATGAAAATTCCCAGGAATATTACAACTGAACTCCAAACTCCCCTGTCAAAGAAAACGTACTACAATCAGCCAGAAAGAAAGAATGGAGGAGGAGCCACCGTCGGATCACCCATGATTTAGCAGCCACTACTATAAAAGAGAGGAGATCTTGGAATCCAGTATTTCAGAAAGCAAAGGACATGGACTTAAACCCAGCAAAACTGAGGATAATGCTTGACAGTAAGGGGCAGGGGGTGGCAGGGGCTACAGATTAAATAGAGAACTCTCAAGAATTCCTGATGAGAAAAGCAGAGCTGCATAGAAACTTTAAAGTTCAAATATAGGACAAATGGAAAGACAAGAAAAGATAAATGGGAATGAATAAAGACAAGGAAGTAAACTATGATTATCAATGGATTACTATGAATGGGAGGTTACAGGCCCTCTGAACCCTCTCATCACCAGGGGTCAAAGAGAGAGTCTAATTAGACAAAACTGGGAAGTGATTCTGATGATCTTAAGAAAATAATGGAGAGACAGAGAGGAATATACTGAGGGGAAGGGAGAAGAAGATTAAGGAAAATTCTCTTCGGCCTTCAAGGCAGGCCGGGGTCGTGTTTACTTTCATGATGGTCACATCCCACTGCCGACTGATGCTGAGTTTGATATTTGGAATGCTGGAGAAATTTTCTCACCCCATCAGGATGCAGACAACCCTTCCCTCCCCTAAAATAAGAACTCAAACTTTTTGAAGCGAGTAATTTTTCAGTATATGTAATAATAATCACAGCATTTATATAGCACCTATTGTGTGCCAGATCCTAAACTAAGCATTTACAAATATTATTTCATTTGATCTTCACAATAATCCTGGAAAATAGAAGTTGTTATCCCCATTTTACAGAGGAGGAAACTGAGGCAAATAGAGGTGAGTGACTTGCTCAGAGTCATATAACTAGTAAAGACCTGATACTGTATTTGAACTCAGGTTTTTTTTTTTACTCCAGGCTCAGCTTTCTGTGCATTGTACCATCGCCTTATTCTTACAATGTGTTACACAGAAACAAGTGATCCCCCAGCATTTGCTTAAAGACTTTGGAGGAGAGGTGCCCATTTTCTCCTGAGGTAGCCTTTCTCCTCTAGATTAGCTTTCATCATAAAGAAGTGGTTCTGTCCATTAAGCTTAAATCTGTACTCTTTAGGGCTGAGTACTTGTCAGACTCTCCTACAAGTCAAATTCCCCTTCAGATACTGGAGACAGAGCTCATGCCAAATAAGTCATGGGGCGGATTCCTCCGGGCTACAAGCTACTGAGGGACGGAAGTTCTCTGAGCGGCTGAATCAGCCCCACTTCCCGACTCGGGCCTGGAATGTGGTGGAAGGGGGCGTTCAGGTCACTCCACCCTCATTCCTAAGTAAAAAGCTCTTGTTCCACTGTTCGGATCCAAAAATTTCTAACAATTAAATGTCGAAGGAATTCTTTTCATAGCATCTCCTAAGTCCTTCCTGTGAGAACTGATTATTTCTCTCTTATAGTAATAACTAATTATTGTGTTAGGAGCAAAGTTTTTCCCCTTTTCTACTTCCTCATCCAGAAATCGAGTGTGGAAAATCTTTCTAAAACACTGATTCAGCCAGGATGGCTGAAATATAATCAAAGATAATGGAAGAAATTCTGAGTTTGGACTAATGGATGCATTCCTGTTCGCCGTGTTTGCTAGACAGGTCGGGAAAGTGTTGATCTTCCCTTTTGTCATAGGGGTGACATGAAAATGGATGTCTCTGTGACCAAGATTTGATGGTACCCTCAAGAGCCTCATTTTAATATAGCCCAGCCTCTCATTGGAATATTCATTTTCAGTAAAGATTAGCCAATCAGAGTTGTTTGCTACCCTCAGAACACCCACTCTTCTATGAGCATGTACACTGTGAGCCCACCCACTGCTGTGAGTAGTCTTTGGGCTAAGAGAGAGAAGGCCAAATGGCCATCCCCTTATTGAAAATCCTGAGCAAATTACCCAGAAATGATGGTTCTCGAGCTTTTTCAATGTCACATCCCTTATTCTTTTCTGTTATCTCCATATAGAGAAGCACCCCGAGGGCCAGGCACAGGAAGACAGTAGGGGGTAGGGATAGACTCTGGATCCGTTCTCCTCTCTTCACCTGGCTCAGCTGAGTAGGCTTGGGGGTGATGGAGTTCTGCGCCTGGATTCCCTCGAAGAAGAAGGGGAGCTTTATCACCTGCCCCATGGTCAGTCAACAAGCATTGATTAAACTCCTACTAAGGACCTACTAGAAATACAAAGTCAGATAAAAACACCTTCCATCTTTCCAAGGGTTCTCCTCCAATAACTGGCCGGGAGGGCCAGGAGGGCCAAACAGGCCGGTTGGTGGTTGTCCTTCACACTCCAAGAGGACGGCAATGACTTCACTGTGTCAGAGTTGGGTGGCAGAGCGTCTGACTGTGGCTGATCAGACCGGGACGAGCTGGGCCGCTCTGCCACAGGCCACACACAGAGTCCCTGTGAGCACTTGGGGGGCTTCTCTAATTTTGTGCATTTCAGACAAAGAACCGTCCCAGGGGGAAGGCACTGGTAGTGGTGGAGACGGGAAAGACCTCTTGCAGAAGGCCCGAACTGTTTGAGCTTAGCTTATAACAAGTCAGTGAGGAGGAAGAGGGAATGTCTGGGAGCTCCTAAGCCTCCCCACCAGCTGCCCTGGCACAGAGCCCCAGCCTTACCCTCTGACCGCTGTGTATAACCTGGAGCCCTACCCTCTGACCGCTGTGTATAACCTGGAGCCCTACCCTCTGACCACTGTGTATAACCTGGAGCCCTACCCACTGACCGCTGTGTATAACCTGGAGCCCTACCCACTGACCGCTGTGTATAACCTGGAGCCCTACTCTCTGACCACTGTGTATAACCTGGAGCCCTACCCTCTGACCGCTGTGTATAACCTGGAGCCCTACCCTCTGACCTCTGTGTATAACCTGGAGCCCTACCCTCTGACCGCTGTGTATAACCCAGCAAAACTGAGGATAATGCTTGACAGTAAGGGGCAGGGGGTGGCAGGGGCTACAGATTAAATAGAGAACTCTCAAGAATTCCTGATGAGAAAAGCAGAGCTGCATAGAAACTTTAAAGTTCAAATATAGGACAAATGGAAAGACAAGAAAAGATAAATGGGAATGAATAAAGACAAGGAAGTAAACTATGATTATCAATGGATTACTATGAATGGGAGGTTACAGGCCCTCTGAACCCTCTCATCACCAGGGGTCAAAGAGAGAGTCTAATTAGACAAAACTGGGAAGTGATTCTGATGATCTTAAGAAAATAATGGAGAGACAGAGAGGAATATACTGAGGGGAAGGGAGAAGAAGATTAAGGAAAATTCTCTTCGGCCTTCAAGGCAGGCCGGGGTCGTGTTTACTTTCATGATGGTCACATCCCACTGCCGACTGATGCTGAGTTTGATATTTGGAATGCTGGAGAAATTTTCTCACCCCATCAGGATGCAGACAACCCTTCCCTCCCCTAAAATAAGAACTCAAACTTTTTGAAGCGAGTAATTTTTCAGTATATGTAATAATAATCACAGCATTTATATAGCACCTATTGTGTGCCAGATCCTAAACTAAGCATTTACAAATATTATTTCATTTGATCTTCACAATAATCCTGGAAAATAGACGTTGTTATCCCCATTTTACAGAGGAGGAAACTGAGGCAAATAGAGGTGAGTGACTTGCTCAGAGTCATATAACTAGTAAAGACCTGATACTGTATTTGAACTCAGGTTTTTTTTTTACTCCAGGCTCAGCTTTCTGTGCATTGTACCATCGCCTTATTCTTACAATGTGTTACACAGAAACAAGTGATCCCCCAGCATTTGCTTAAAGACTTTGGAGGAGAGGTGCCCATTTTCTCCTGAGGTAGCCTTTCTCCTCTAGATTAGCTTTCATCATAAAGAAGTGGTTCTGTCCATTAAGCTTAAATCTGTACTCTTTAGGGCTGAGTACTTGTCAGACTCTCCTACAAGTCAAATTCCCCTTCAGATACTGGAGACAGAGCTCATGCCAAATAAGTCATGGGGCGGATTCCTCCGGGCTACAAGCTACTGAGGGACGGAAGTTCTCTGAGCGGCTGAAACAGCCCCACTTCCCGACTCGGGCCTGGAATGTGGTGGAAGGGGGCGTTCAGGTCACTCCACCCTCATTCCTAAGTAAAAAGCTCTTGTTCCACTGTTCGGATCCAAAAATTTCTAACAATTAAATGTCGGAGGAATTCTTTTCATAGCATCTCCTAAGTCCTTCCTGTGAGAACTGATTATTTCTCTCTTATAGTAATAACTAATTATTGTGTTAGGAGCAAAGTTTTTCCCCTTTTCTACTTCCTCATCCAGAAATCGAGTGTGGAAAATCTTTCTAAAACACTGATTCAGCCAGGATGGCTGAAATGTAATCAAAGATAATGGAAGAAATTCTGAGTTTGGACTAATGGATGCGTTCCTGTTTGCCGTGTTTGCTAGACAGGTCGGGAAAGTGTTGATCTTCCCTTTTGTCATGGGGTGACATGAAAATGGATGTCTCTGTGACCAAGATTTGATGGTACCCTCAAGAGCCTCATTTTAATATAGCCCAGCCTCTCATTGGAATATTCATTTTCAGTAAAGATTAACCAATCAGAGTTGTTTGCTGCCCTCAGAACACCCACTCTTCTATGAGCATGTACACTGTGAGCCCACCCACTGGTGTGAGTCGTCTTTGGGCTAAGAGAGAGAAGGCCAAATGGCCATCCCCTTATTGAAAATCCTGAGCAAATTACCCAGAAATGATGGTTCTCGAGCTTTTTCAATGTCACATCCCTTATTCTTTTCTGTTATCTCCATATAGAGAAGCACCCCGAGGGCCAGGCACAGGAAGACAGTAGGGGGTTAGGGATAGACTCTGGATCCGTTCTCCTCTCTTCATCTGGCTCAGCTGAGAAGGCTTGGGGGTGATGGAGTTCTGCGCCTGGATTCCCTCGAAGAAGAAGGGGGGCTTTATCACCTGCCCCATGGTCAGTCAACAAGCATTGATTAAACTCCTACTAAGGACCTACTAGAAATACAAAGTCAGATAAAAACACCTTCCATCTTTCCAAGGGTTCTCCTCCAATAACTGGGCCGGGAGGGCCAGGAGGGCCAAACAGGCCGGTTGGTGGTTGTCCTTCACACTCCAAGAGGACGGCAATGACTTCACTGTGTCAGAGTTGGGTGGCAGAGCGTCTGACTGTGGCTGATCAGACCGGGACGAGCTGGGCCGCTCTGCCACAGGCCACACACAGAGTCCCTGTGATCACTTGGGGGGCTTCTCTAATTTTGTGCATTTCAGACAAAGAACCGTCCCAGGGGGAAGGCACTGGTAGTGGTGGAGACGGGAAAGACCTCTTGCAGAAGGCCCGAACTGTTTGAGCTTAGCTACGACAAGTCAGTGAGGAGGAAGAGGGAGCGTCTGGGAGCTCCTAAGCCTCCCCACCAGCTGCCCTGGCACAGAGCCCCAGCCTTACCCTCTGACCGCTGTGTATAACCTGGAGCCCTACCCTCTGACCGCTGTGTATTACCTGGAGCCCTACCCTCTGACCGCTGTGTATTACCTGGAGCCCTACCCTCTGACCGCTGCGTATAACCTGGAGCCCTACCCTCTGACCACTGTGTATTACCTGGAGCCCTACCCTCTGACCTCTGCGTATAACCTGGAGCCCTACCCTCTGACCACTGTGTATTACCTGGAGCCCTACCCTCTGACTGCTGTGTATAACCTGAAGCCCTACCCTCTGACCGCTGTGTATTACCTGGAGCCCTACCCTCTGACCGCTGTGTATAACCTGAAGCCCTACCCACTGACTGCTGTGTATAACCTGGAGCCCTACCCACTGACCGCTGTGTATTACCTGGAGCCCTACCCTCTGACCGCTGTGTATTACCTGGAGCCCTACCCTCTGACCACTGTGTATTACCTGGAGCCCTACTCATTGACCGCTGTGCATAACCTGGAGCCCTACCCACTGACCTCTGTGTATAACCTGGAACCCTACCCTCTGACCACTGTGTATAACCTGGAGCCCTACCCTCTGACCTCTGTGTATAACCTGGAGCCCTACCTTCTGACCGCTGTATATACCTGAGGACCTCTGGGCTGCTTAGGAAATTCTAGTCCTTGCCATTCCCTTAGGCTGCAAGTCAGGGATTGTGGTGGGCTCTTCTCTCAGTAGCTATTTAATATTTATTGATTGATTTTCATCCACGCTAGATCGCAGTGTTCCCTTGAGTTATGAGAGCTGCGTTTGTCTTGATTTTTCAATCCCCAGTGATTGGCACTTAAATGCCTTTTCCTTCATTATATTGAATTAAACTACAATTCATAGAAGGGAGAGGTCCATCAGGGACTCATCTGGAAGGCTGGCATGTATAGGAGCACCTCCTCCCCAATTAAAAAAAACTACACAGAAAAAAAATGAAGGAGCCATACTCCTCATTTACATGAATAAACTCTGAAGCTGGGGGTGGCGCTGGGGGTGCTGGGATGGGCCTTCACCTTCCTCCTCTCTCTGTGGCCATTCTTTCATTCATTTCCTTCAGTGCCCACTTTGGCTGCTAATGGGGAGGTCAGTGTACGAGAAGTCCTGTGAGGGACGCCCAATGGGAGCTGGACTTGTGGAGTTTTATTACAAAAGGATTGATCCCTTTTTTAGCCACCACATGGTGAGATTTCAATATTTCCAACACAGTCTATGCTATTAGTTTTGGGAAATAAGCTTGTCCTCCCCCATCATCTCCAACTCCATCCCCTCTGAGACCACAGAGGGGGAGGGAGGATTGCAGGATGGTTTCAAAACCCATCGGACCCTGAGCCAGTTCTCCTGGACCGAGCGTGAGCCAGATCTCCGGCCCTGAAGCACCGAGACCTCGGAAGTCACGGCAGTGGAGTTGGGCTGAAGATGTGGGCTTGCCAGAAACAGCAACTAGGCTAGCTCGGTCCCAAGCCTGAGTGATTCCCCCCAAATCTGAGCCTTGGTTTCCTCTGCCTTATTGGGGGGAAAATGACAGGCTTCCATGTGAAAACAACTGGGCATTTGTCTGGCCTGAGCAGTGATTGTACTTTGCCAGGAAATTCGGGCTTCAGCACCCGAGGAGAATCAGAAAATGTATTTGTTTGTGCGCAAGCCAAGCGGGGTTACATGGCTTGCCACAGGTAGGAGGTGTTAAGTGTCTGAAGTCGGATTTGAACTCAGAGTCCCCCTGACTCCAGAACTGGTGTTCTGTCCACTGCAGCGCCATCTAGCTGCCCCTAGTAAATGTGACTAAAATAAAAATTAGCTTTCCAATATGGAAGGGACCCTAAAGAACATCTCACTCTGATGATTCAGCTCAGTTCCAATGATCTTGTGATGAAGAGAGCCATCTACACCCAGAGAGAGACTGTGGGAACTGAGGGTGGACCACAACACAGCATTCTCACTCTTTTGGTGGTTGTTTGCTTGCGTTTTATTTTCTTTCTCATTTTCCCCCTTTGATGTGATTTTTCTTGTGCAGCGTGATAATGGTATAAATATGTATGCATATATTGGATTTAACATATATTTCTACCATGTTTCACATAAAAAAGAATATCTCGATCTACAAATGGGAAACTGAGCCACAGCGGGGTTAAGTGAGTTGCTCAGAGTCAGACAACGAGTTAATGTTTGAAGTAAGACTTGAACTCGTGCTTCTTGTCACCAAGGGCAGTGACTTACCACTACCCACTGCCTCTGGAGCTTTTTATTTAACAATAATGTAGAATTCATGGCCTCCTGGGGGATTTCCCACAAAGCTGGGGCAGCCCTGGCCCAGCACAGGAGAGCGGGGCAGACGGCTTATGAGACCGTGTCGGAATAAGCTTCGGCTGGAGCCGCTGACACCCGTGGGCTCTGGCTTCCAGCCCGCCCTCTGCAGGCATCGGGGGATGTCCAAGTGTCCTTTTTCTGCACCATGCTCTATAAGGAAGCTTGACGAATGTCTGGAACTCACCAAAACACCAAGCCTAGAGCCTCAGGGACATCCACTTTTGTATTTTATTAGCCCTGAGCCAAGGCTACTTGGGGAGTCAGCATCAGGGACCTCTCCATGGTGCCTCCCTCCCAAGGAGTGAAGTTACACCCATTTTGCAGACTCACTACTCACCTAGGAAAATGGCAGCCATCTTTCCTCCTGTTTTTCCTTAATGGCTTCTCTTTCTCTCTTTTCTTTTCAACCTCTTCAAAACATAATAAAACAATTTGTGGGAATTTTGTCTCAATGATCTCTATGATTCCATTAGGGTTTTGAAGAACCCTTTTTTTTTTAACTTTCCCTGTCTCCAGCACAGAATAATCAGTTCATCCACACAAAAACCCTTCTTGACTTCCTATTTATATTTTAGAGTTCTTTTTTTTTTTTTTTGTTTGGTTGGTTGTTTTTTTTTTTTTTCATCAGGAATGTTTGTACATCTATTTCATTAAAGGTTCATTTTTTGTGTAAATTTTGTGTAAAATTTCATTTTACTAGATCCATTATTCTTGATTGAACCCCTTTCTCATTTGCCTCTTAGAATTTCTAATTCCATGTTCTTGGCTCCTCTACAGTGATAGCTGGTCAGTCTTGCATGATATGGATTTTGGTTTCTCAATATTTGACTTCTCTCTTCTTGATTGTTGAAGCATTTTTTTCTTTTAGCAAGAAACTCTGCATTTTGGCAATAATATTCCTGGGAGTTTTAAATTTTTTAATGAAGTAATTAGTGGATGTTGTCTTTTTCCAAAAAAATATTGTCTTTTTGTCCAATAATATGGGAAATTTTCATTATATTTAATTAAACTTTAGCATTTCTTTCAATTATTGATTAAAAAACAAATATTGCTCTGAGAACAATGTCAATATACTTTACCAGATGGCCAGATAAAAAAGTTAAGATCCCTTATTCTAGATCATTGTTTAAATGTCATTTGGAAAAGGGAAGGAAATAATGCCTTAGGAATGGGAGAGAAACAGATATATTTTACTGAATATGAGAAATTTATTTCTGAAAAAAAGATTTTTGTTATGTTTCATTTTGAAAATTATTAATAATAGCTTTTAATATTAAAAATACATGTAGATAGTTATCAACATTTGCCCTTGAAAAACCTTGTGTTCCAAATTTTTTCTTTTTTCCTTCCCCCCCAATCTCCTCTCCTAGATAGCAAGTAATCCAAATAGGTTAAACATGTGCAGTTCTTCTACTTTATGTCTATGATGATTTCTTGAAATACTCCCAGGTCCTTTTATGGATTTCAGACAATCCTATGATTCTTAAGTTATCTCTTCTTGATCCGTTTTCCAGCCCGCTTGTTTTCGTTAGGAGATATTTTACATTTTCCTCTCTATTTTCTCACTCTGGAATTTTCTTTAAGACCTCTTATCTTCCAGAGTCATTCATTTCTGTTGGGTTCATTCTGATTTTTAGAGAGTCTATGATTAGTATAATCTAATTACAAGTCCGGTGCTCTGCTATATCATCGAGCTGTCCCAAGAAAAGATTTTCCGCTCCAAGATTGGAACAAAGTCATGATCCTTGCACAACATCATATTTCATTTATCAGAACTAAACTGCAAATTCAGGAAGAAGCAATGAAGACAAGGGCGATTGCCCCTTGGGAGACATTTCAAGGGGGGCTTTGGACTTCGGAGCACTCCTTGATGGCTGAAGGGACACTGGAAAGGTTGATTCCAGGGCCAAGGCAAATGGGGCTTTGAGTACCCTGGCTTCTTCTCACCTCTGTCACAGCCTGGAATGAGCAACCCAAACGGGGTCCAGCAGACCAGACACCGATGTCACCGAAGGCTCTCTGGCTCTCGCTGCACGAATGCTGGATGAAATACATTCAAGGCTGGGGAGGGCAAGCGAACATGTTTCACTTAATAAGGGATTCAAGCGTTTCTTATTCTGTCTCATTGTAACAGAGAGCAATGGTTTTATTCCAAGCAGCATATATACATACATACATACATATATATATAATATATATATATATGTATTTATCCTGGACATAAACTGCCCTTGCTGTGGGCTCTCGGCCATGGCCACTGAGGGGCCATCAGTAGGGGGGCTGCCCAACGCGCGGCCCTGACCTTACAGGCGAGCAGTCGGACACGCGGCTGCTGCCGGATTGTCTCTTGCTTTCCCGACGTGATGGCCCGTCTTTCTCAATGATGTAGTTCGTTCTCCAATGATAACATTTGCTGTGGCTCTTGGCCATCCTTCCATACACGTCAGCCTCCTCACACACGCCAGGGCCTTGTCCAGGGTGACTTAGCCAAGCAAATTTCTAAAGCAAGATTCAAACTCAGGTCTCCCAGCTCTAGTCAGTGCTCTCCGTGGCGGCTCCATCCCAGCTGCCTTTTAAATCCCCCCCGGATCCCTGTGCGGCTCTGGCATTGCTCAGTGCTTCCTGCCACGTTACATTTTCATGCAACCGCCCTTCCTCGTGTCCCAAGGACTCGGTGGGCTTGTCCGCTGATCTCTCTCATTACCCCCACGTCCATGCGCAGTAACTACCGGTCCGGGGCAGCTCCTGAGGGGCTGGACAAGCTCCGGAGCAGCGGCTGGCACAGCCTGAGCTCTCCGGCAAAAGCCCCTTCTCCCATGGCCACAAGCGGGAAGCAAGATGCTCCGTCCCGAGCGTCTCAAAGCCCCTCCCAGCTCCGGACGCAAAGAGGAATCATGGAATCAGAGCCGGAAGGGACCTCAGGGAACAGGGAGAAGGGGAACAAGGGGGTGAAAGTGGCAGGAGGTTTGGAGGCCGAGAAATTGGAAGCACCAGCCTTTCCTGGCTGTGCGACCTTGGGCAAGAACCTTAAGCTTCAAGCCTCGGCTGCCCTTTCTGGAAAATGAGTGGGATGGACCAGATCATTTCGAAGATATCTTCCAACACTGTCCTGGAGGGATCCCCGAGTGAGGGGGAGGAGGGATGGCCTGTGTGCTTCCAAATCTCCTTCACAAAGAGAAAAGACTCATTAAAAGGTGAGTGTGAACCGCAGGCTCAATCTTGGCTGGGCTAAGAACTAGGCCAGGGACAATATTAGAGACCCATAGCAACCCTCTCCCTCCTTCTGATTCCCCACCTTGTTCTCACCAAACCCCAGAGCTCTCTCTTTCTGTGTGTGTGCGCCTCTGTGTCTATTCGACTCTGTCTTTGACTCTTCTTCTCTGTCTCTCGGGTGTGTATGTCTCTCAGTCCGTCTGTCTCTGTCTCTGTCTCTGTGTCTTTGTCTCTCTGTCTCTTTCTCTCTGTCTCTGTCTCTCTGGTCTGTATGTCTCTATCTATGTGTATCTGCCTCTATGTATCTCTGTATTTCTCTGTGTGTCTCTCTGTCTCTCTTTGTCTCTGTATGTCTCTCTGTCTCTATCTCTGTTTCTGTCTCTGTGTGTCTGTCTCTCTGTCTCGCTCTGTCTCTCTCTCTGTGTCTCTATATGTCTCTCTGTCTCTCTGTTTGTCTCTGTCTCGCTCTGTCTCTCTGTCTCTCTGTCTGTCTCTGTTTCTCTCTCTGTCTCTGTATGTCTCTCTCTGTCTCTGTGTGTCTGTCTCTCTGTCTCGCTCTGTCTCTCTCTGTGTCTCTATATGTCTCTCTGTCTCTGTCTCGCTCTGTCTCTCTGTCTCTCTCTCTCTGTCTCTCTGTCTCTGTCTCTGTTTCTCTGTCTCTGTGTGTCTGTCTCTCTGTCTCTCTCTGTCTCTCTGGCTCTCTCTCTGTCTCTGTCTCTGTTTCTCTCTCTGTGTCTCTATGTCTCTCTGTCTCTCTCTCTGTTTGTCTCTGTCTCGCGCTCTCTCTCTCTGTCTCTTTGTTTCTGTCTCTGTTTCTGTCTCTGTCTCTGTATGTCTGTCTCTCTCTCTGTCTCGCTCTGTCTCTCTCTGTGTCTCTATGTCTCTCTGTCTCTCTCTCTCTGTTTGTCTCTGTCTCATTCTGTCTCTCTCTCTGTCTGTCTCTGTATGTCTCTCTGTCTGTCTGCTGTCTGTCTCTCTCAGTTGCTATCACTCTCACAACATGATGAATGGCCAATTTTTGCCTTAAAAACCATTTTGAGGATCAAAGCCTCGTGCCCATTTCCGTGCTCTCCCGTAGGTAAGTTAGCTTGCAACCTCACAAAGCCAGGAGAGTTCGACTAAAATCAGTCACTACCTTCCCTGTTGCTCTAAAAGGCCCCAAATCCTGGGGGGGAACCGTCTTTTCGGGATTCCTTCTCTTCCACTAGAGGAAGTCCTAATGAGAGACAGGCCTTCCCCCAGAGGCTGAGCCCAGACGACTTTCCAAGCGCCAGCCCCAGCGTGGAAGGGAGGCTCAGGCCGCAATCAGGGGAAGACGATTCCAGAGTGATTCCTGCTGAGCTCGCTGATGTCAGTGATTGGATCCACGATAACAACGTGGAGAATCACGCCTTGGCCGGCAGCCATGACTCGTACGGCCCGGGTCTGGCACCGGGCGAGCCGGCAGAGCTGCCCCGGGAGAGCGGGCCCCAGTTCCGCTTCCCCAGCCAAGGTCTGTACCAGGATTTAGACATGGAGGGGGTGAGAAATATCAAAGGATCGAGGCCATTCTGTCCCAGGGAAGCCCGTTGGTGCCTTCTGGGATGGAAAATAAGGAGCCCAATGGGGGAAAGGGGAACAAAACCATCCCGCAGAGGCGGCACGTTCAGGAGCTGCTGGGCGGCCAAGCCTTTTCAGTGCAAAATGTCATGAACACAACTTGCCATCAGAGAGCAATATCTAGGGGACCCCGAGATGATTCCCTGGTTTGGGAAGGGACTTTTACACCCAAATCAAAGGCCCCGAGATGATTCCCCGGTTTGGGAGGCGCCCCCATTTCCACAGCAGCAGCCCCTCCCCAAGGCCAGCAAAGTGGGGTCCTCCCAGGGCCGTCTCTCTGAGGCGTTCCATTCTGTGTCCTTGGCTCATCCAAAGCCCCTTCTCCTCATGGCGTCTCATTCAGAGAATACTCCCGAGGGGCCCCGGGCTCCTTCCCCACCCCCGTTCCCTCCCAGCAGACTCTAAGCTCTGTGGGCAGAAGCTGAGACACTTTTCCCTCTCCAGGGCCCAGGACAGAGCTGGCACAGAAAGCCAGGGGTCTTTGCTGAGTCTTTGTTGGCTGACGGATCGTTCTCCCGAGAGCGCCATTTATCCAGATCAGTCACGTCATGGGAAAGAGGAGGCCTTTTTGTGGAATTAAAACAAAGCTGGGCAGGCCCCGCTCAAGATGCTACTTCCCCCCTTCAGGCTCTCGAGGATGAGAGGCAGGATCCCATGGAGCCCCGACACACTGGAAGACTAGAGGTGCCTCATGAAAATCCTTCCACAAATGTTTGCGACAAAGAAACCGCCTCCTTTTTAAATTTTATTAAAGCTTTAATTTACAAAACACATGCGTGGGTAATTTTTAATACTGTCCTTTGCAAAGCCTTCCTTCCCTTCGCCCCACCCCCTCCCCCAGCTGGCAGGTAGTCCGATACATGTTAAATATGCTAAAGTATATGTTAAATCCGATATCTGTAGGCATATTTATACAGTGATTTTGCTGCACATGAAAGAAAAAAACCTGAGAAAGAAAACAAAATGCCCGCAAGCGGGAGAATGTCATGGTGTGGGCCACACTCAGCTCCCACAGTCCTCTCTCTGGTGGAGATGGCTCCCTTTATCACTGAACAAGTGGAACTGGTGTGAACCATCTCACTGAAATCGCCTTCTCTAAAACAGAGAAATCACAGGACTGGGGGGGGGGGCTGCGATGATTCCCCTGAAGTCTGTTTTCCCCGGCTGAAGCCTCCTGGGGAAGGGTGAGCACAGGACCACATGGTACCTGGAAAGGGCCCTACTGAGGGACGGGTAAACAAAAGGGCAGACCAAAGACTGCAGCTGCGGGACTGCAGCCGACGGATGCTGAGGGATGCTGGTCGAGTCCGGCGTCCTGCCAGCGCCCTGGACCAGCCCATCGCTTCAGAGTCCAGGCCCGGTCAACCTAAGTGACATCTGGGGGCCCCGTCACCCTTCTGTGCTAAGGGGAGTCTATGAATGAAACAGCCCGTCCCCGAGAGGGTTTCTTCCTCCTAGGAAATACTCCAACCTCCCGGTCAAAGATTTAAGGAGCCTGGGAAGTCACTTTGCAGCAAAATAAACTGAGGCCCAGAGTGAGGAAGGGGCTTAGCTGTGGTCATGTATCAATCGGGCGATGAGTAGTTATCAAGCACCACTGTATACCCGGCATCGATGCCCACTAAGGCGTGGAGCTGAGTCTCGGACCCAAGTGCTCCCTCCTCCTCGGCACTGCTTAGTGACCTGAGAGAGAGACGCGCTAACCACTAAGGGCGGCTGCAGCCGAACAAACCTCGATGCAACATCAAGACGACCCGAGGCCGAGGAGAGGTCGGGCACCTTCTGGGCACCTTCTGGGCACCGAGCCCAGCCTGGGCAAAGGCCTGGAAGTAGGCGCTGAATTCAAGAAAGCAGAGGCTGTGCCAGGGAGAAGCAGGAAGGTGCCCAAAAGGCTGTGAGGGCTCCAAGAGTGAGCCAGGAGAGAGGCTTGGGGAGAAGAAGCCCCAGGGAATGGCCCAAGATTTACCAAGGGCGGGGTGTGCTGGGGGAAGATTATTCGGCATTTGCGGGGGACAAATCGGAGAAGCCTGGGCCTCGGAGGGCACTGCAGTGAGCCTGCCAAGGACTGAGAATGGGACGGGCAAGAGCTGTGGGCAGCAGTCAACCAAGAGGCACTTAGGATCTGCCAATCAGCCATCGGGGGAAATGGGGGTGAGGACGTGGGTTTTCTGTCGTCCTAGACATCCTGATTGTTACCACAGGAGTCCTCGACCAAGGACTCTGGCTGGATTTCTGATAAAATGTATGGGAAAGGGGGGGAGATTCTGGGAAGTGGGTGGAATAAGCTAGAAAATTTCAAGCTCTTCACGTTTCTCCCACAAATAGAACCAATCTGAACCTCAGGTGAAAATTAAAAATTTGGGCAGAACAGGGGTCCTCCTGGTACAACCCAGCAAGATCTGAAGAAAGACCCCAGTCGGGGATTAACTTGTGGGAAAAGAAATCCTCCTTCTAACTGGGTGTGGCTGGAGCTTCAGCAGGAACCGCAGAGACTTTCACCTCCTGGACTGTTTGTGGAGTCAGGTCTGAGTCTGGGAAGGCTGAGGAAACCTCAGCTGATTAGGAATGCTCGATCTGCTGGGCACATGACAACGTTCTCTCTCTCTCTCTCTCTCTCTCTCTCTCTCTCTCTCTCTCTCTCTCTCTCTCTCCTTTTGTTTTGTATTTCTTTTTTGTTATTCTTTTTTCTTTGTTTTTTTTCCAAATAAAATAAATTTTTAAAAAATAAAATGAATGGAAAGATTCCCATGGTTCTCTAGCTCCATGCAATTGTGGCTGAGCATTCCAACCCCTGCAACTCTTGGCCCAATAGCCAAGAATATAGCAAAAGATTCATCAATGCCCACTGATTGCTTGATTAAGGAATTCAGCACTTCCTCCTCATGACCTTTTCTCTGTGTTCCTGTGCACGGGCTGAGATGGAAGCTCAGTACCAGCTACTGTTCCCTTAACTTTTCTTTTCTAAGCTAAATATCCTTGATTTCTTTAATCAACCCCACTTCTATGACCTGAATCCAACACTATTTTCTGAATATTCTCTGAGTGAGATAGAGAACATCAGGACGACTGCTCTTCTCCTTCTCGAACCCAAATCTCTCACAATCCAGGCTAAAATCTCGTTGGATTGTCAGTGCTTCCTGGCAGAGTAGATAGAGGACCAGCCTGGGAGTCAAGCTGAGAGATCCACCAGAGTTTGAATCCCACCTGGGACACGTATCATCAAGGTTATGTGACTTCTTAGCCTCAGTTCCATCACTTATAGAGGGGTGTGTGTGATGATAATGATGATAATAATAATAATAATAATAAATAAATAATAGCTCCTACCTCTTATTTCTGGTGAGAAAAAACAAGATAACATGCAAAGTCTTTCGCAAACTTTAAGTCTATAAATGTTCATTATTATACTTGGGGAATGGGAGTCCCTCTTCACTGCTCCATAACGTTTTTGTGCCAGCCTTGGGATCTACTTCCTGAACTTCTCTTCTCTTTCTCTTACTGTCCAGGTGGTCTATAACTTGCCCCCTAAATACTCTGGATCATCCTTCTTCCCTGGGGAAAGAGATTTTTCTCATCTACCCATCCCGCTCCTTTTGAATGGTCTATTCATCCACAGCCATAGTCCAGTCCTGAACTTTCTTCAGCCAAATCTCATGGAATCACATTTCCCTCTTGGCACAAGGATCTCTGCTTTCTCTGGCGTAATCAATAAACTTGGATCCCTAAGGCACAGGTCTTCCCATTGGCCGATGACTTGGATTTTGTCTTCTGTCCCAGCTGCTGGGGCTGCCGTTCTTCCTTTTGTTTGGCTCCTCCTTTGCAGGTAACATGGGAGTAAGTAAAGGCAACCCTGTTCTATCCTCCATTCCCACTGGTTTAAAGCCCTTTGATCAAAATTTTAAGGCGCGTGGCCCACTGGTTCTGACCAGCCTTTGGTAGGCGTGCTCCGTCTCTGACCAGAAGACTGTCAACCTCATCTCCTCACTGTGACCTGAAAATCCAAGCCCCATTCTTAGGTGCTTCCTTCTCAAACTAAGTTGTTTTGTTTCGTTCCTTTGCCCCTGCCATCAATAGGCAGAAGTGAGGACGGAATCGGTGTCTCTGTGGTCTTTAGTCCGTTGCCCCCCATTTTTTAATTACTGGCAACACTTTTTATGATCCTTCTGATAGAGACCTTGCTCTCCATGTCAATCATCAGAAGTGGGAGCCGAGGCAGCTAGGGGATGCCACAGAGCACTGACTCGAGCCAGGAAGGCCTGAGTTCAAATCTAACCTTAGACACCTGTTAGCTGTGGGATCCTGGGCAAGTCACTTAACCTCTGCCTCATTCTCCATCTCTAAAATGGCAATCATAATCAGTCTGATTGTCACAAAAATCAAAGGAGATCTCACCTCCATATTAAATCCTGCATATCAAATCACTGCACAATTTTCCATTTCCCTCAATGAATGCAAATGTTAGCTTTGTTTCTTAACAACAGCTTGTGGGTGTTTACCCCTCAACTCCTTAAACATCTGAAACTCAATGTCTAAAATAGAATTCATTGTTTTTCCTCCCAGCCCCATACCCTAGACCCAAACTTCAGCCAGGGCCTGTAATTTTATCTCCAATACTTTCCTTTCTCTCCTCTGACCCTTCCCCCACATTGGGGCAGCCCCTCATCTCCTAACACCTAGCCTATAGCAATAGGTACTGGGGGAGGGGGGGGGAGGTGGAGAGGGCGTCTGTCTGCCTCTTGGCTCTCCCCATTCCAGTCCAGCAAAGCGATTTTCCTAAAGTTAAGGTCTGATAATATCACCCACTCCCACTCAGCAAGTTCCAGTGACTCCCAATTGAGTCTCAAATACAAAACATTCTCTGTGGCATTCAAAGCCCTTTACAAGTGATGTCCCTTCTGTCTTTCCAGCCTTCTTACATCTTACTGCCCCCCTTATGAACAGTTAGATGGTGCCTGAAATCAGGAAGGCTTTTCTTCTTGTGTTTAAGCATAGACTAAGACACTTACTAGTTGTGTGACCTGAGTAAGTCACTTGACCCTGTTTGTCTCAGTTTCCTCAGCTGCAAAATGAGCTGGAAAAAGAAATAACCAACCAATCCAGTATTTCTGCCACAAAAACTCAACTGGGAGCACAAAGAGTTAGACATGACTAAAATGAGTGGACAAAACTCCACCATCTACTCTTTAATTCAATAACACCAGCCTTCCTGGCTCCTCAAGAACAAAATACTCAATCTCTGAGCTCCGGCATTTTCCCGGGCTGTCCTTCAAGCCCGGAATACTTTTCCCCTTCTGAGCTGACTACTGACCTCCCTCACTTTAAGTCCCACGAAAATTCTATCTTCTACCAAAAAACCTTCCCAAACTTTTCTTAATAACAGTGCTTACCTTTTTAAAAATTATTTCCTATTTATCCTGCATATAGCTTGCTTTGTATATATTTGTTTGCATATTATTGCAACCCTTAGATTGTAAGCTCCTGATCATAAGGTTGGGGTAGGAAACTGGTAAAGTAGGAAGGCTAAGTCCTTCCAACATTGCCCTCCAATCACTTTTAAAATGCTTAAAATCAAATTCTAGAGGGACAGAGCAAAACAAAAGGTCAAAATAACATATTCTTCCAGGCCAAGATAACAGGAGTTTGGAAAGAGAGCTCTGCTGGCCAAGATGGATGAAACAGCACAGGTGGGACTAGGTGGTAGTGACAGAATCAGCAGCAACTCTGGGAACTCCCAAGCCAGAGATAGCAAGGCTTCGTCTCCTTGGAAGCAGATCAGCCATTGTTTGGCAACTCTATTGTATAGATCCACTTCTAAGTCATAGTTCAAGGGCAGAGAAAAGCATTTTAGGTCAAGAGGGAGTAGAAGTATCATTTCTAGTCCCAAGGGATAAGAAACCCTGAGGGGCAGTATCAATTGTAATCCCAAAGGATTTTTCTGGGGGAAAAAAAATGCAGACCAGAGGAAAAGTGACCACAACTCTCCCCAGGTCATACCACCTTGGAAGCAGCAAACATTTCCTAGCCCCCAGAACTGAAAACAGTAATGTGAGAAAGCATGAAGCTTGAGACAGTTGCCCTCCCGCCACCCCATGCCAAGAATAGAGCCCTATATTAACATCAGATTCTAAATCCAGAAATGGAGGGAGGAGAGAGAGAGATGAGCTAACAACAGTAAAAGAACCTGGCCATAAAAATCTCCTCTGGCAACAGGGAAGATCAAAATACAAACTCAGAAGACAAGGAAACCTTCAAAGGAAAAAAATAGACACATACCCAACAAGAATTCCTGGAAGAGCTAAAAAATTATTTCCAAAATCATATAAGAGGAGGAGGATTCTGGGAAGATGGTGAAGTAGGTGCTAGAGGCACCATGCCCCCTACTATATATATGGGCAAAGAAAAGAAAATCCACATAGAAATTTCTTTTTTCTTTTTTTTTTTTCATTTTTGATTTTTGAATTCTTCCTGATGTTCTGTTGGGCACATGACAATGTTCTCTTTTGTTTTGTATTCCTTTTCTATTTTTCTTTTTTCTTATTCTGTTTTTTTTTAAATAAAATTTAAAAAATCAAATAAGAGGAAAAGAAGAAAAAATAAGCCATGAAATTAAAGCAAAGAGGGGAAAACTGTGAAAAGACGTTTAACAGCTTGGTAAAAACAGGCACACACATACAAATACCAAATAAAATAACAATTTTAAAAATAGAATTGGTCAAATAAAAAATGAGGCACAAAAGCTCTCTAAAGAAATAATTTCTTAAAAATTAGAATTGGGCAAGTGAAAACTAATAATTCAATTAGGCATCAAGAAACAATAAAACAAAGTCAAAAATGAAGAAAATGTGACTTAGGAAAAACAACTGACCTGGGATGCAGAACAAGGAGAAATAATTAAAGATTTATCATATTTTCATGATCAGAGAAAAAGCCTAGAAATCATATTTCATAAAAGAGTCAAGGAAAGCTTCCCAGGTGTTTTTGGACCACAAAATAAAATGGAAATTGAAAGAGGTCTCAAAATGAAAACACTTTGGAATATTATAGCCAAATTCCAAAACTCATAGGTCAAAGAGAAAATACTTCAAATAGCCAGAAAGAAATAATTCAAATACTATAGAATCATAATTAGGATCACACAAGATTTAGCACTTACAACATTAAAATTGTGAAGGGCTTGGAAGAAGATATTTCAGAAGACAAAAGAATTGAAAGTATAACTAAGTATATTATACTCAGCAAAACTGAGTATAATCCATTAAGGGGAAAATTAGATATTTAATGAAATATAGGACTTTCGAGCATTCCTGGTGAAAAGACCAGAGCCAAAAAGAAAACTTCACATACAAGACTCAAGAGAAGTATTAAAAAACCAAACATGAAATATAAGTCATTGTTGCTGTTCCATCTTTCAGTCATGTATGATTCTTTGTGAATACATGAACCAAGGCACACTATGCCCTTTTATGCTTCCCTGTTATTTTAAAGTCTGTCTGAACTCATGTATATTGTTTCCATGACATTATCTATCCATCTCATCCTTTTCCTTTTGGGTTTGATCTTTCCAAACATTGGGATCTTTTCCAATAGGTTCAGTCTTCTCATTATGTTGCCAAAGTATTTAAGCTTCAGCTTTCATAGTTGACTTTTCAGACAATAGTCTGAATTAATTTCTTTAAGTAATAACTGATTTGTTGTCCTTGGCATCCAAAGGACTCTCAGAAGTTTTTTTCCGCACACCACAATTTGAAAGCATCAGTTTTGCATCACTCAGCCATACATTGTTATTTAAAAAACAACGTAATTTTGACTATATGAACCTTTGTTGGCAAGGTGATGTTTAATTTTAATAAGTTGTCCAAATCTGCCATGGTTTTCCTTCCAAGGAACAAGTGTCTTTTAATCTCATGACTGTAGTCACTATCTACAATTATCTTTGAATCCAAGAATATAAAATCCAACTGCTTCTATTTCCTCTTTCTTTATTTGCCAGGGAGTGATAGGACTAGTTGCCAAGATCTTAGCTTTTTTAATATTAAGCTTTGAATCATCTTTTACACTCTTCTCTCAGTCTTCTTTACTTTCTGCCATCAGAGCTATACCATCCGCATATCTGAGACTGTTGATATTTCTCTTGGCAACCTTAATTCTAGCTTTTGATTTATCCAGCCTGGCATTTCACATAATATACTCTGCATGTAAATTAAATAAATAAGGTGATAATATACAGCCTTCCCAATCTTTAATTAATTACTTCTTACATATTTTGTTCTAACTGTTGTTTCCTGGCCTGTATTCAGGTTCCTCAAGAGACAAGTAAAGTGATCTGGTACTCCCATCTCTTTGAGGAGCCATTCTCCAACTGATGGGCATCCATTCAGTTTCCAGTTCCTTGCCACTACCAAAAAAAAAGGATTGCTACAAACATTTGTGCACATGTGGATTTTTTCCCCTTTTTATGATCTCTTTGGGATATAAATCCAGTAACAACACCACTGGATCAAAGGGTATGCATAGTTTGATATTTTGGGAATAGTTTCAAATTGCTCTCCAGAATGTTTGGATCAGTTCACAAACCACCAATAATGTATTAGTGTTCTAGTTTTCCCGCATCTCCTCCAACATTTATCATTATCTTTTCCTGTCATCTTAGCCAACCTGAGAGATGCGAAGTAGTACCCAGAGTTGTCTTAATTTGCATTTTTCTAATCAATAGTGATTTAGAGCATTTTTATATGACTAGAAATGGCTTTAATTTATTCATCTGAAAACTGTTTGTTCATATCAGTTGATCATCTATCAATTGGGAAAAACTGTATTATAAATTTGTATCCATTCTCTAAATATTTTAAAAATAAGGCCTTTATAAGAAACATTGGATATAAAATTTCCCTTCAGTTTTCTACTTTCCTTCTAATCTTGGCTGCATTGCTTTTGTTTGTACAAAACCTTTTTAATTTAATATAATCAAAATTATCCATTTTGCATTTCATAATGATCTCTAGTTCTTTGGTCATAGATTCCTTCCTTCCCCACAGATCTGAGAGGTAAACTATCCTTTGTTCTTCAAATTAATATATAATGTCAACTAATTAACTAATAAATTTAGTATCCTCCTTTATGTCTAAATCATGAACCCATTTTGGCTTTATCTTGGTATAAGGTGTTAGATGTTGGCCAATGCCTAGTGTCAGCCATACTGTTTTCCAATTTTCCCAGCAATTTTTGTCAAATAGTGAGTGCTTATTCCAGAAGTTGGGGTCTTTGGGTCTATCAAAGACTAGATTACTATATTCATTGTGTCTTGTGAACCTAACCTATTCCATCGATCCATTGCTCTATTTCTTAGCCAGTACTAACTGCTGCTTTATAACATAATTCTAGGTCTGGTACAGCTAGGCCATCTTCATTAACATCTATTTTTCATTAATTCCCTTGAAACTTTCAACCTTTTGTTCTTCCAGATGAACTTTGTTGTTATTTTTTCTAGCTTTGTAAAATAATGTCTTGGCAGTTTGCTTGGTATGGCATTGAATAAGTAGATTAATGTAGGTAGTATGATTATATTAGCTCAACGTACCTATGAGCAGTTGATATTCTCCCAGTTGTTTAGATCTGACTTTATTGGTGTGAAAAAAACATCTTGTAATCGTGTTTATGCCATTTATCTGGTTTGTCTTGGCAGGTAAGACTCCCAAATATTTAATATTACCTACAGTTATTTTAATTTGAATTTCTTTTTCTATCTTTTACTGCTGGGCTTTGTTGGGAACATTTAGGAATGCTGATGATTTATGTGGGTTTATTTTATATCTTAAAACTTTGCTAAAGTTGTTCATTGGTTTTAGTAGTTTTTAGTTGATTCTTTAGGATTCTCCAAGTATACCATCTTATCATCTGCAAAAAGTGATTATTTTGTCATTACCTATTCTAATTCCTTCAATTTCTTTTTCTTCTCTTATTGCTAATAGCTTAGAGAATCCTAAGCATAATCTTGCATGGGAAATGAATGCAATAGTTTGGTAATTTGCTTTTGACATTGCCTTTCTTTAGGATTGGGATGTAAACTGATCTTTTCTATTCTAGTAGCTACTATTGAGTTTTCCAAATTTTCTGACATATTAAGTAAAGAATTTTTACAGCATCATCATTCTTCAAAATTTTACATAGTTTAATTAGAATTCCATCAGCTCCATTAACTTTATTGTTAGCAATGCTTTCTACGGCCTACTAAGCAGAAATCACAAAGTAAAACTGATAAAGGTTTTTATAGGAAATACATGTATCTTCTAAGAACTTTATTGTTATTAGAGCAGTTAGAAGAATTCTACATAAAAAGGTTTGAGCATTATTGGAATACATGGAAGAGCTGTTGGAATACATGAAAAACACCTGACAGTGGCTGCTGGATTTCCAACCCCAAATGGATCCCCCATTGTGAGAGGATGATACAAGGAGCCGGAGAGGCAGTTGCTGTTCTCTGACCTCTCTGAGTGAGAGGCCATTGTGTTGTCTGACCTCTTTCCTCTTCCCTCTGCCTCCAACTTATCTCATTCCCAGTCCGCAACACCTGTGTCAGCAAAGGCTGCCCTGCAACGCCTTCAGACCCTATGATCCACAGCTGTGGAGACTCTTAGAGGATTGACCTGCCCCTTAACAAAGCATGAGTCAATTATGTTAAGACTATACTTAAACATGGATAGGTGAGAAAGAGGGATCTCCTAGGAGAAGGGGAAAAGGAGAGGAAGAATGAAGGAAATTATCTCACCTAAAAGAGGCACAAAAGAATTTTATATTGGAGGGGGAAATGGTGGGGGTGAGACAGGCAATACTTGAACCTCACTGACATCTAAATTGGTTCAAAGTGAGAAAATGTTTATATATACTAAATAGATATTAGAAATCTTTCTTACCCAATGAGGACATAGGAAAGGAAGTAGATAAGAGAAAGGAAGGGGTGACAAAAGGGAGGACAGATAAATGAAGGCAGTGGTCAGAAGCAAAACAGACTTAAAGGAAAGTCAGGCAAAAAGGGAGAGAGAAGGAGAAGAGAAAAAGATGGAGAGAAATACACGGTAATCATAAACATGAATGGGAATAGAATGAACTCATCCACCAAAACAAAAGTGGATAACAGAATGGAATAAAAAGCAGAACCAACAATATGTTATTTATATAAAAAACAATACAGAGTTAAAATAAGAGGCTGGAGCAGAATATATTATGCTTCAGCTAAAGTAAAAAAAAAAAAAAAAGGGATACCAATCATGATTTCAGATGAAGCAAAATAAATAAATAAATAAATTTAATTAAAAGATATAAGCACGGAAACTTCATATTGCTAAAAATAACTATATAATATGAGATAATATTAATACTAAACTTATATGTGCCAAATGGCATAGCATCCAGATTCTTTTTTTTTAATAATCTTTTATTTACAAGTTATATGCATGGGTAATTTTACAGCATTGACAATTGCCAACCCTTTTGTTCCAATTTTTCCCCTCTTTCCCCCCATCCCCTCCCCTAGATGGCAGGATGACCAATGGATGTTAAATATATTAAAGTATAAATTAAACACACAATAAATATACATGATCAAACCGTTATTTTAGTGTACAAAAAGAATCGGACTCTGAAATAGTGTACAATTAGCCTGTGAAGGAAATCCAAAATGCTGGCAGGCAAAAATATAGGGATTGGGAATTCAATGTAATGGTTCTTAGTCATCTCCCAGAGTTCTTTCACTGGGTGTAGCTAGTTCAGTTCATTACTGCTCCATTGGAACTGGTTTGGTTCATCTCATTGCTGAGGATGGCCAGATCCATCAGAATTGGTCATCATATAGTATTGTTGTTGAAGTATATAATGATCTCCTGGCCTTGCTCGTTTCACTCAGCATCAGTTCGTGTAAGTCTCTCCAGGACTCTCTGAAATCCTCCTGTTGGTCATTTCTTACCAAACAATAATATTCCATAACATCCATATACCATGATTTATTCATTCTCCAGCTGATGGGCATCCACTCAGTTTCCAATTTCTGGCTACTACAAAGAGGGCTGCCACAAACATTCGTGCACATCCAGGTCCCTTTCCCTTCTTTATGATCTCTTTGGGGTATAAGCCCAGTAGTAACACTGCTGGATCAAAGGGTGTGCACAGTTTGATAACTTTCTGAGCATAATTCCAGATTGCTCTCCAGAATGGTTGGATGTAGCATCCAGATTCTTAAAGAAAAAGTCAAATGAATTTCAGGATGAAATGGAAAATAAGGGACCTCAACTTTCTCCTCTCAGAACTAGATAAGTCTTACCATAAAATAAGTAAGAAAGACATCAAGTAAAGAATAAAATATTAGAAAAATTCAATATGAATGATCTCTGGAAAAAAAAGAAAGGAATGTATTTTTTCCAGTTATTCATGACAACTTTACAAAAATTGACCATGTTTTAGAACATAAAAGTCTCACAATCAAAGGCACAAAAGCTGAAATAATAAATACACATTTTTCAGACAATAATACAATAACAATTGCATTTAATAAAGAATCGTGGAAACATAGATTAAAAGTTAATTGGAAATGAAATAATCTAGTCCTAAAAAATTAATGGAATAAAAAAATCATAGGAAAAAATCAGTGATTTAATTAAAGAGAATGACAACAATGAAACAATATTCAAAAATTTGTGGAATAAAGCCAAAACAGTATTTAAGGTAAAAACTTATCTCTTACTATATTCATCAATATAAGAGAGAAAGAGCAGATCAATGTATTGGGCATTCAACTTTTGAAAAACAAACAAACAAACAAACAAAAAAGAACAAAGTAAAAAAATCTGCAAATGAACACCAAAATGGAAATCCTGAAAATCAAGGGAGAAATCAACAAAATTTGAAGTAATAAATGCATTGAACATAAATAAAACAAAATTGAAAGTAAGAAATCCATTAAACATAAATAGACAAATCACTGGTTAATTTCATTAAAAAGAAAAAAAAAGAAGGAAACCAAATTAGTAGTATTAAAAATGCACCACAAATGAAGATAAAGTTAAAGAAATTATTAGGAGATATTTTGCTCAATTATATACCAGTAAAACAGACAATCTAAGTACAATGGATGATTATAGAAATATAGATTTCTATAATATAGACTATAGAAATATAAATTGCTCACACTAACAAAAGAGAAAATAGAATACTTAAATAATCCCATCTTAGAAAAAGAAATTGAACAAACCATCAAAATGACTTCCCTAAGAAAAAATCCCTAAGATTCACAAGTGAATTCTACCAAACATTTAAAGATCAATCACAATACTATCTAAATTATTTAAAAATAGGTAAGGAAAGACTCCAACTAAATTGTTTTTAAGATACAAAGATGGTTTTGATACCTAAGCAAAAAAGAGCAAAAACAGAAAAAGAAAACTGTTGACCAATTGCCTAAATGAATACCAATGCAAAAAAAATTTTTTTCAATAAATTACTAGAAAGGATATTACAAGAATATATCACAAAAATCATACACTAAGACCATATGGAATTTCTACCAGGAATGCAGCATTGGTTCAATATAAGAAAAATGATCAACAATTATTGCCCATATCAATAACAAATCAACAGAATCATATGGGCTTATCTCAATAGAGGCAGAAAGAATCTGACAAAATCCGGCACTCATTCTTATTAAAAACACTACAAAGCACAGGAATCAATGGGCCCTTTCTTAAAATGATGATGATATAGTATAGCTTCTAGGGAAATATAGCAGTGGTTTTGGGGTCCCCTGATTTTGAGGGGCTTCTATTCTAACAATAAGTTAGTAGTCCTAAATCTTCTGGCTTTGGAGACTTCCACACTCAATCTGTCTGATTCTGACCACTCCTTCATCAGATAGCTTCTGGTCTCAGGAAACTCCCAAGATCAAACTCCTCAGACAACAGTCTGATTGATAATCTGGTCAATCAGAAGCAAATTCCTTACTATCTATGAGCCATAGAATTAGCATACCTAATAAGCTGGATAAATGTCTCTCCTTGCTTCTGTTTCTCTGCTGAATTCCCTTATGATTCAGTCCACTTTGTAATGGCATTACTATTACATTAAAACCTTGCCCCTTGGCTAAGAAGATGGGTTTACCTTGCAACACCGGTCTGGGACCCCAAACTTTTGAGTCCTCTTTCTCAAACTCAACAATACAGAGTGTCCAACTAAAACTAAGAGCAAGCATTATTTGTACAAATTATAAACTTGAAGTCTTTTCAGTAAGATCAGGAGTGAAATAAGGATGTCTCTTAAAAAAAAAATCTTCAGCAAGATTACAAGGCATAAAATAAAGCCACATAAATTATTATCATTTCTATATACTGTCAATAACAGTATATAGTAACAAATAATAAAAAGAAAGATCTCACTTAAAGACAATATAAAATACTTTCTTGTGAGTATACCTGTCAAGACAAATACAGGAACTATACAAATACAATTACAAAACACTTTTCACATAAAGATAGATTTAATTAATTGAAGAAATATTAACTGCTCATGGGTAGACTGAGCCAATAGAATAAAAATGACAATTCTAGTTAAATTAATATAGTTATTCAGTACTATACCAATTAAACTACCAAAGAATTATTTTATAAAGCTAGAAAAAATAGTAACAAAGTTTATCCAGAAAAACAAAAAGTCAAGAATATCAAAAGAATCAATGAGAAAAAAAAATATGAAGGAAGGCGATCTGGCTGTTCTAGATCTCAAACCATATTACAAAGTGATTATCATCAAAATAATCTAGTACTGGCTAAGAAATAGAGTGGCAGATCAATGGAATAGAATAGTAGTAAATGACTAGAGTAACCAAGTATTTGGTAAACCCAAAGATCCAAGCTTTGGGGATAAGAACTCGCTATTTGACAAAAACTACTGGGAAAACTGGAAAGCAGTTTGGCAGAAACCAGGCACAGATTAGGTCTCACACTGTGTGCCAAGGTCAAAAACCTTAAAAGATAATGTAAGTAGGTTATAGAAACATGTAAGCTGTACCTGTCAGATCTATAGATAAGAGTTTATGATGAAGCAAGATCTAAAGATGATTGCAGGAAGTAAAATAAGTGTAAATGAAATCTGTTGATCAAATTAACAACTTTAAAAGGTTGAGAGAAAGTAGGCAATGAGGAAACCAAACTATCACTCTTTGCAGATGATATGATGGTATACCTAGAAAACCCCAGAGATTCGACTAAAAAGCTATTAGAAATAATTCATAATTTTAGCAAAGTAGCAGGATACAAAATAAATCCCCATAAATCCTCAGCATTCTTATACACCACCAATAAAATCCAAGAGCAAGAGATACAAAGAGAAATTCCATTCAAAATAACTGTTGATAGTATAAAATATTTGGGAATCTACCTACCAAAGGAAAGTCAGGAATTATTTGAGCAAAATTACAAAAAAGTTTTCACACAAATAAAGTCAGACTTAAATAATTGGAAAAATATTAAGTGCTCTTGGATAGGCCGAGCAAATATAATAAAGATGACAATACTCCCTAAACTAATCTATTTATTTAGTGCTATACCAATCAGACTTCCAAGAAAATATTTTAATGATGTAGAAAAAATAACAACAAAATTCATATGGAACAATAAAAAGTCGAGAATCTCAAGGGAATTAATGAAAAAAAAAAAATCAAATGAAGGTAGTCTAGCTGTACCTGATCTAAAATTATATTATAAAGCAGCAGTCACCAAAACCATCTGGTATTGGCTAAGAAATAGATTAGTTGATCGGTGGAAAAAGTTAGGTTCACAAGACAGAATAGTCAACTATAGCAATCTAGTGTTTGACAAACCCAAAGATTCTAACTTTTGGGATAAGATTTCATTATTTGATAAAAACTGCTGGGATAACTGGAAATTAGTATGGCAGAAATTAGGCAAGGACCCACACTTAACACCACATACCAAGATAAGATCAAAATGGGTCCATGACCTAGGCATAAAGAACGAGATTATAAATAAATTAGAGGAACATAGGATAGTTTATCTCTCAGACTTGTGGAGGAGAAAGAAATTTGTGACCAAAGATGAACTAGAGACCATTACCGATCACAAAATAGAAAATTTTGATTATATCAAATTAAAAAGCCTTTGTACAAACAGAACGAATGCAAACAAGATTAGTAGGGAAGCAACAAACTGGGAAAACATCTTCACAGTTAAAGGTTCTGATAAAGGCCTCATTTCCAAAATATATAGAGAACTGACTCAAATTTATAAAAAATCAAGCCATTCTCCAATTGATAAATGGTCAAAGGATATGAACAGACAATTTTCAGATGAAGAAATTGAAACTATTACTACTCACATGAAAGAGTGTTCCAAATCATTATTGATCAGAGAAATGCAAATTAAGACAACTCTGAGATATCACTACACACCTGTCAGATTGGCTAAGATGACAGGAAAAAATAATGATGAATGTTGGAGGGGATGCGGGAAAACGGGGACACTGATGCATTGTTGGTGGAGTTGTGAACGAATCCAGCCATTCTGGAGAGCAATCGGGAATTATGCCCAAAAAATTATCAAATTGTGCATACCCTTTGATCCAGCAGTGTTTCTATTGGGCTTATATCCCAAAGAGATACTAAAAAAGGGAAAGGGACCTGTATGTGCCAAAATGTTTGTAGCAGCCCTGTTTGTAGTGGCTAGAAACTGGAAAATGAATGGATGCCCATCAATTGGAGAATGGCTCGGTAAATTGTGGTATATGAATGTTATGGAATATTATTGCTCTGTAAGGAATGACCAGCAGGATGAATACAGAGAGGCTTGGAGAGACTTATATGAACTGATGCTAAGTGAGATGAGCAGAACCAGGAGATCATTATACACTTCGACAACGATATTGTAGGAGGATGTATTCTGATGGAAGTGGATTTCTATGACAAAGAGACCTGAGTTTCAATTGATAAATGATGGACAGAAACAGCTACACCCAAAGAAGGAACAAATGAATGTGAACTATTTGCATTTTTGATTTTCTTCCCGAGTTATTTTTACCTTCTGAATCCAATTCTCCCTGTGCAGTGGGAGAACTGTTCGGTTCTGCAAATATGTATTGTATCTAGGATATACTGCAACATATTTAACATATATAGGATTGCTTGCCATCTTGGGGGGGGGGTGGAGGGAGGGAGGGGAAAAAATGAAACATAAGCGAGCGTAAGGGATAATGTTGTAAAAAAAAATTATCCTGGCATGGATTCTGTCAATACAAAGTTATTATTAAATAAAATAAAATTTAAATTAAAAAATAAATAAATAAAAGGTTGAGAGACTTTTAACATTCTATGCAATTAAAATGTCCTTCTTATGTAAATACTGATTGTGAAAGTGTTTAAGAGTTCCGAGGGTAAGATTGCATAAGTAAGAAAGTTTAAGATGAAAGTTAGATTTTAAGAATGACCTAATTATGGAAAGGTGGAGGGAATGGCAACCCAGACCTGGGAGAAGGGGAGGGGAGAGTGGTCAGTGGAGAAGTGAAGTGGGGACGTGCATACCTATTTCTAGGGCTGCTGGTTGACTAGTCTATTTGAATCAAGTAGAATATTTATTCTCAAATACAGCTTGAGTCTCAAGTCAAAAAATATTTATTAGATACCCACTTTGTGCTATGGAGACACACAAGATGGAACAACCACACAGTTCAGAAAGCAATTCTGGTGTTCAGAATCCCGCCTTTCTGAGGAGTGGGAATAGCTTGTAGTTTAAAAAGAGGAAAAAAATGACATGAATACAAAATGAATGCACAGAATGAAGCAAGATCAATTGCACCATTTCAAAACTACTTAGAGACTATTGTGGGTGAGAGATTGGACTTTGTCTCTAACTTTCCTTTCAATTCTAGAGATCTATGATGAAAGTAAATGAGACTCTTCAGAGATCTCTGATTAACTAATGCCCCACATGAACACATGTATCCAGGGGTTTTGACTTTATTCAGATTTCCATATAGAGCAACTTTCCAATTTTAACTTCTGGCTTTAATAGTTAAGGAACCTAGGGTAGGGAAACACACTCACACACACACACACACACACACACACACACACACTCACACACACACACACTCACACACTCACACACTCTTGCACAGATGGGCACATTGTATTGCTGCATATTTGTTTTAAATGTAAATATGTTAAAGATCAACTGTATGCTTGACCAGATTTAAGCTATTTGCCCTTAAAGCAGATCTCTCAAAGAAACAATCTGTTATCCCAAAACTTTCATTCAAAATGGAACTCAAACCATACCGACTTGCAGTGTGAAGTTATATCCAGTTTGGACATTAATGAATGCAATACCTAATTTTTTGAACGAGATCCTATTTAAATTTCAACTAACTACCATTTCCTGAAAGATCAATAGAAAACAAGCCCTTCCTCATTTGCTTCTTATTTATTAATAGAAATAATGATAAACTCTTTTGATATTCCTACCAGTGAAGATATGAATAAGTATCTTCTATTCCCCATCCCGTTAACACAGGGCTGTTCTGTTGAAGCTGGTCCATTGGCATAAATCTGGGGTTTAAAGATTTAAGACTAGAGCAGGCCTTAGATATCTTCACATCCAATTCAAACATTTTCCATTAGAAAAAGTTCAGTTCCACAGGAAGGAAATTATTTGCTCAAAGTCCCAGCTCCCACACCTGGTGTTCTGTCTCCATCTTTCACAAGGGACCAGCTCTTGGTTTCATTTGACATTGTTACATGATATAATAATCTTATGAAGAACTTGACTGTGACTAAATCACATGACTCGACCTAAATGACCACTGGTCCCTGTTCAATGTGGGTGTCTGATTTTGATCAGGACCAATAGGTTGCCATTATTGTTGTGGATCTGGATGGCTCACTTTAAAATGTAACTGAAAGCCCATTCTATCCATTTGTCTATATCTCTCTGAGCCAAAGTCCACCAGGAATCAGGACTCTGAGTATCCTAATGCATTCAACACTGTGCTAGATGGTGCTGGGGACCCCAAAGAAATCCAAAAAGCCACTTTTGTCCTTTGGGTGTTTAGATTCCAGCTAGGGAGAGAGACACAAACAATGGGCTCTTGAGACAGAGAACAAAGCCCTTGTTCTTTCATTGTTCAGATCCTGGGACTTGTGGTTAAGTGACTTGTCCGTGGAAACCGCCACAGGATCCAGAGCTTGTTGTTGTGAGAGGTGATGTTCTGCTGACAATACACTGGTAATTGATTTATTTTTAAAGCGTTTATATTGATGACATCTTTTTTGTTTTATTTTATTTTGTTTACATTGCTATGATTTCCTATAATGTCCAGACTAGTTCTCTGGAGGATCTCGGGACCAACCTTGGTCTGATTGGAAGAGTGCAGGAGGCAGGAGAGCCACCAGAAGGATGGTCAAGGATGGAAGGTCTCGTTTCCAGTCTTCTCAGCCCTTAAATACCTCAGTATGATTACATCATTACAGCACACTAAGTATGTGTGAACTAGAGATATAATAGATAATAATATAGAACTATTATATCACCATACTAAGTACTAAGTATATGTGAACCAGGGAACCATCATCTCCTCCAGCACCCTGAGTAAACGCATTTTGGTTTGTTACCCCCTTCTTCATAGGATTACAAAGAAAACCAAAGATTTATGAAAAGGAAATATTTTTCCCCGTGCAAGTTCATGGATCTTCTTGAAATGTGTTCACAAGACTCCATGCTGAGAACCTTGGATCTAAAACTCTTTTGATTTGATTTTTCTGAGTAGTACCATGCTTTTTTAAAGAAACTAATACTAAAAAAAAAATGAGGGAAATCAACAAAACCCATCAATACTTTGAACAAGTCTGAGAATATGTGCAATATATCACATTCATGGACCTCCCATCTTGGCAAAAAAGGTCAAATGGGCCATCTTCTTATCTGTTGATTTGAATCATGCATATTCCTTGTAATTATTTTGGAACAATCATTCTGAATTTGGGGTACATGTGGTTGTTCCCTCATTTATATTGTTGTCATTGTTGTACATCTTGTTTCCTTGGGTCTAATTCCTTCAGCAGTCAGCATGAAGGCAGCTCTTCCCAGGCTTCTCTGTATTCATCACACTCATTATTTTATACTTCATACTAATATCTGTGTGCAATCTAGTATGTGTGTACTACATAGTAGTAATCTATGTATGTGTGTGGCTATGGATACATGTGTATATTTGCATATATTGTGTGTATGTGTGTGTTTGTGTATCTGTATATGTATTCCATTATGTTCAGGTACCACAATTTGCTTAGCCATTTCCCAATTGATGAGCATCTGCTTTATTTCTAATACTTGTTATCACAAAAAGATCTGCTCTAAATATTTTGGTGGGGGCTTTCTTCTCACCAACAGCCTCCTTAGTGTCTGGTTTGTATCTTAATGGAACCACTACACACTGGTATCAAAATTGATTTTACTGGTCACCTCACCAAACCTCACTCTAAACAGTTTTGTAACAGGGGAGAGTATCCTCACCTAAATTAATAAAACTACCTGAACTACCTGCTGTAGGTGCCAAACATGGTACTGCCCAGAAAATCAAATCAAAAGAGCTTGAAGATCCTGGGTTATCAAGTCCGTGGACACCTTTCAAGAGGGTCCATGAACTTGTATGAGAAAAAAGATTTCATTTTCATTAATCTTTGTTTTCCTTTGAAATCCTATGATGAAGAGGAGGAGACACAATACTGAACTCTGACTTTTAAGCACAAGTCTGCCAGAAACAACTGTATCTAATTAACCAGTCAATAAGCACGTATGAAGTTCATACTGTGAGCCAGCACTGCAATAAATGTAAATTATTCAAGATAGATAACAGGTAATCTCTGCCCTTCCATCTATTGGGGAAGATATTTATTATTGTTGTTGTTATTTATTTTTATATAGTTATATAAAAAATAAGACAGAAACTGGAAAAATAGAAAATAATCAACAGAGGGAAAAGATTAGAAATAAGAGGGGTTGCGAAAATCTTCTCAAGGTGGGATTTTAGATTTTAGCTGGGACTTGAAGGAAGCTGGAGAACTGAGGCAGAGCTGACGAGGAAGAACATTCCAGGCTGGGAGATAGTCAGAGAAAATGGCCACTTTGAGACATGAAGGGTCTTGTTCAAGAAATAGGTTTCACTGGACTGCACACTACCCAGGGAAGTGTAAGGAGTAAGAAAACTAAAAGAGGGACTGGGGCATACAGGTTATATAAGGCTTTGAATATAAAGTGGGGGGGGGGGGAGGTCTGTTTTGTTCTAGAGGTATCAGGAGCCAGTGACAAGACAGCCAGGTGGAGGGAGGAGGGTACATCCTGGGGAGAGACAGCCAATAGCTGCTTAGTGCGGGAAATGAGGTCTTAATGAAGGCAGGCATTGTCCAAGAAGAGAAAAGGGTATAATGCAAGAGATGTTAGAAAGGTAAATAAGACAAGCCTTCCTAATGGACTGGACATGGGAAAGAGATTCCGGAGACCTGATGGAAGACCAAGAGGAAGGTGGATCTCATTAGTAATAGGGAAGTTTGGAAGGGGAAAAGGTTTTGGGGAAAAGATCATGAGTTCAGTTGTGTAGCTGTTGAATTTAAGATGCCTACAGGGCAGCCAGTTTGAGATGCAAAAAAGACTATATGTTGGCTTAGAAATGATCATTGAATACACAGGACCTGATAGGCTCACCATGCTCAGTACTACAGAGAGGGAAGAGGATAGCAATAGCAGAGCTTTGAGGACTACTTGTAGTTAGGATCCATGATCTGGATAAAGACTCAGCAAAGGAAATTGGGGAGAGAGCAAATAGATGGGAGAAGAACCAAGAGAGAGCAGAGGGGGTGATCGATATGTCAAGTGTGGAATGAGGTCAGGAAGGATGAGGGCTGAGAAAAGGTCATTAGATTTCATGAAGTCATTGTTAACTTTGGAAGGAGTAGATTGATATGTCAAGTGTGGAATGAGGTCAGGAAGGATGAGGGCTGAGAAAAGGTCATTAGATTTCATGAAGTCATTGTTAACTTTGGAGGGAGTAGATTTGATTGAATGATGAGGTCAGAAGTCATACTGTAGAGATTTAAGAAGAAAGTGAGAAGAAGTGAAGGCACTGACTGTTAATGGTCTTCCTGAAGAGTTTAGCCACAAAAGGAAGAAGAGATTTGAGGCGGCAGCTGGCAAGTAGGGCTGGATCAAATAAGGGTTTTTTGAGGATGGAGATTGGACATGTTTGTAGGCAATTGAGAAACAGCCAACAGATACTGAAGATAAGTGAGAGAATAGGGGTGATAGAGGAAAAGATAAGAGGGATTTGGCGTAGGAAAGAGAAGCACCATTTCATCACAGGAGAAACAAGTGAATGAAAAACTAAAGGCAAAAGTATCTGGGACATGTGATATGAGGAGGAGGCGAGAAGAGAGAACTCTTGGAGAATGGTCTCAATGTTTCCAGTAAAAATATGAAGTAAATTTCTCAGCTTAAAAATTCCAATACCCAAACATTTCTATCCTAGGGGAACAAATGTTGAGACTGGTCCAGCACCCACATGTCCTTCTACCCAAAAAGGGTTTGAGGTTACATTCATAGGAACCTTGAAAAAAAGAAAGGTTTATGGTAAGATACCACTTGTAGTTAACATTCCAGAATCATAGTCATGACTCAGCTTTCTGGCTGCATCCCCTCACATTAAGTGTTCCCCAGGAGAAACCAAAGGACACCCCTCCCTGGAATCAATATCTGAATCCATTCTGAATGGAGAAGAGTCTTGCCCCAGATGGGGCTTTAGGATCTCCAGTGGGAAGACAAGAATGTCAACAAGACAAGAAACACCTTTTGTTTAAGGTTTCAAAAACCAGCCATTTCCCTAAGAAAGATTCTTTTGTTCTTGGCCTTTTTCACATATCCAAACAGGGGAATGTCTGGAAAGGATTTTTAGACTAGAAATATATTATTTCTGGAGAAACTAAAAGATTTTTTTCTATGCTTTTACTTTATGCATTGTATTCTGTGAATTTGAGAACGTCATAAAATCCCAAAGCTTCACCAGGCAACCTAAGTTGTCCTTGACATGAAAAGGAATCCAAGACTTTTTGATTTGGAGTCAGTTCTGTGACAGGAGAAGAAATCTACGCTGACATAAAATGTTCCTAAATGTTCCTATGGTCCTGTAGTTTGGGAAGTATTTATTGGGTTAAAACTGGAGTGTTCAGAAGTATGCTGGCATTCAAACCTCCCCCCCACACCTTTTGTTTTCCTGGTCTCCTCCTCTTTCCTCAAACAAGCCTTCACTGCTCCATTCTATGCATGGGATGAAGACAAAGTGAAGATGGAAGTCCTCATTGCTCCCCATACCTAGAACAATCTCCCTCCTGGTTTTTTTGCCTTTCTCCAAATTTCAGCTAAAATCCACCTTGTACAAGAAGTCCTTCCACATCTCTCTCAGTTCTAATGCCATCCCTTTGTTGATAATCTCCAATTTACTCTCTCTATATCTTACTTGTATAAAGTTATTTGCTTGTTACCTCCCCTAGTAAGCTGTGAGCTCTTTGAGAGCAGGGAAAGCCTTTTCCTTCCCTATCTTTGTGTCCTCAGCATATAGCCCAGGACCTGGTGATGAGGATCGGGAGAGCAGTTCAAAATCCATAAGGCTAATGTGATGAAATCACAATGGAGTTTTCTTTGCTAAAAGATATCTCTTAATCACATGAAAAGGTCATGAGCAAAATTCAAAAATGATATCTTTGGGGGAGAATGACATTTAATAGAGACTCAGAGGGAAGAGAGGGGAAAGGTGGGGTCTAGAAAGCAACAAGATACATAATAAGATACTGAGACTCTTAAAAATGCTAACAAGACAGTTTGGGAAAAGTAACTTCTCTTTGTATACAATTATGGTTGATAGATAGAGGTGATAAAGGAGAAGATAAGAGGGGTTTGGCTTAGGAAAGAGAAGCACCATTTCATCACAGGAGAAACAAGTGAATGAAAAACTAAAGGCAAAAGTATCTGGGGCATGTGATATAAGGAGGAGGGGAGAAGAGGGAGCTCTTGGAGAATGGTTTCAATGTTTCCAGTAAAGATATCAAGCAAATTTCTCAGCTTATGACAGTCTTAAATACAGTAATAAGACAGTCTGGGAAAGCTGACCTTTTTGTGTGCTGATTATGATTGATCATAGGAACAGAATGGGCTCATTTTAGCATTTCCTGACAAGGGAACAGAATAGTCACTTTAGCATTCATATCACTTAGCACAAGGTAGGTATTTAATACCTTAATCTATTATTGAGAAATAAGAACAAATTAACAAAACCTTCTTGAAGGCTTAAAACTACTGAGGAGACCTCACCTGCCCCCTGAACTGCCAAACACATGTGATGTCTACTATTTTCCTCATTGCTATATTAGCACAGATCTTGATAGAGAAGCTAATAAGAAGCTGAAATAACTATTTCTAACCTGACCCCATCATACACTGGGAATAGGTGACTTGAGCTTTGATTTCCTCAACTATCAAAATTGATTAATACTGTCTTCAGGACAAAGGAAAGTTGTTGATAGGATTAATGTGGTTTAGCTCCAGGGAAGATGGAGCAATAACTTCAAGGCTCTCCACTAACAATTCTGGTTGTCAGATAACAATAGTTTCTGAAAATTCAATAATGGGAAGCAACTTCACTTCTAAGGCACAAAATTCAACAATGATCAAGCAATGATTCTATCTCTGAGCCCTAGAATTCAATACTGCTCAACTCCACCTATAACACCACTCCTCAGTGTTACTTCTAAGCCATAAAATTAACATGTCAGTGACATGAAGCACCTAATTTTTCTCTTTTTCCCATAAATATATCTTCTTGTTCCTGGTTCTTTGTTAAATTATTTTTGGAACTTAGCCCACAATTAGAAGTGTAATAAATCTTTGTCACTTAACTTGGAGACAAACTGAGTTTGTTCATTCTTTCACCATACCCACCACACTGACCTGGGGACCCCAATATTGTTGGGGTGACTTCCCCACACCCACCTGGGTGGCCCGTACAAGGGAGTCCCAAATTTTACAGACTCCTTGTTACAGTAAGCCACCTTTTCACCCCATCTTGTAGGAAAAATGTCTTAAGCACAGGCTTTTGCTTCTTTGCCAGTGTCCCTGTCAGATACCAATCTATAGCTTCCAGGGAAATATAGCGGTGGTTTGGGGGTCCCCTGGCCTCGGGGGGTTTCTGTTCTGGCAAACTATCTGATTCCAAAGTCCTGTAGCTTTGCCCTACACACACACACATACCCAACATAAGAATGCTATTGCACTGACAATCTGCCTGATTCTGGAGATGACTCCTCAATTCGCTGCTGACTGATAATCTTGTTAGTGAGAACCAAATTCCAGAGACCACTCCTTGGTCCTATCTATGAGCCATAGAATTAGCATATCAATGATAAAGCTGGATAAATGTGTCTCCTTGCTTCTATTTCTCTATTAATTTGTTTTGGAAATTCAGCCCGCTTTGTAATAGCATTACAATTACAGTAAACTTTGCCCCTTGACTTGGAATGGATTCAAGGTTGTAAATTCTTTTGAGACACCTCACAACACTGGTCTGTAACCCCAAACTTGTGATGTTCCCTTCCCAACCTCAACACTAGGAGACACACAATGGTTTTTTACTTTAGATCTTAAAGATGCTTTCTTTTGTGTAACACTGCATAAAGACTCACAATTTCTTTTTTGCCTTTGAATGGGCAAATTCAAGGGAATTTAACCCACCACCACCACCACCAATTAACATGGACAGTCCTACTTCAGGGCTTCTGAGACAGTCCCCACTTATTTGAATAGGCATTGGCTAAAGACTCAAGAGACCTGAAATTGTTTGCCCACATTGTCTAAAGCCCTCAATCATCTGGAAAGGTGGGGAAAATGAATCACGCTCTCAAGCAAGTCCTTAATAAACTGTACCTGAAAACTGGTGAGTTTTGAGTGAATAAACTCCCAGTGGGACTACTTAGAGTCTGCATTGTACTTCAGGGGAACATTAAGCTTAGTCCCTTTGAACTTTTGTATGGGAGACCCTTCTTAAACTCTAACTTTCTTATAGATTCAGAATAGCATCTGATCACTCAGTTTGCCATACAGCTTGGTGCTGTCTGGAAGGCTCTTTTTGAATATGCATTTCTCTATTTTATTTTGCTAGGTTTTACTGATATCATATAGAAATGCTGATAATTGATGTAAATTAGTTTTATATATTGAAAGTTTGCTGAAATTAATTTGTTTCAGTTAATTTTTACTTGACTCTAGGGTTTTCTAAGTATCACCATCATGTCATGTACAAAAATCTTGACTTATTTTTCCAATCCCTTTTTCCTGACATTGCTCTAGGCAGCATTTCAAGCTGATGCCAAATAGAAGTGACAATGGGCATCTTTGTTTTAGTCCTGAATTTATTAGAAAGGATTCTAAGTTGTCTTCATTACATTTAATGGTATCTCTGGGCTTTAGATATATGTTATTTCTCATTCTAAAGAAAGGACCATATATTTCCATATTTTCTTTTTTTTATATAGAAATGAATACTATATTTTGTCAGAAGTTTTTCAACAAATATTTATAAAAATCACATACTTTTTGTTTATTTTGTTATTGGCCTAATTAATTTAGTTTATAGTTTTCCTAACAATAAGTCAACCTTGCATTTCTGGCATAAATCCAACCTGATCCAGTTTATATATTTTTTAGCTTCTTTGCTGAAATTTTATTTCACATTTTTGCATCACTGTTCCTTAGAGATGCTGGTCTATGGTTTTCATTTTCTATTTTGTTGTCTTTGGCTTATATGTCAAGATCACATATGCGTCATAAAATGAATTAGGAAGGATCCCTTCTTTTGATATTTTTGCAAATGATTTATATAAAAATGAAGTTAATTGTTCTTTGAATATTTGATAGAATTCATTTGTAAATAGACTGGGTCCAGTGTTGTTGTTGTTGTTGTTGTTTTTTTCTTTTGGAAGTTCATTTGTAGTTTGTTCAATTTCTTCCAATGAAATTAAGTTGTTTAAACTCTTGATTTCTCATTCTGTTAATCTGAACATTTTACATTTTTATAGTGTAATGTGACTCCCATGTAGTCACCCTGTCAAAGACCAGGTAAGTTATTTTCATTTATCTTGTAGGGCTCTCTAATATTCTTATGTGGAAAAGAGGTGTTTTGGGGGGGAAGGTATTTTAAGGAGTATCTAGTCTCTTCTAGGGCCTTTAAGAGGCTCAAATGCTATAATTTTAGGAACCCCTTATATCCCAGTTCCATTCAACCATTTAACTATGGATTAGCTTCAACAAAGAAATATATACTTTAAAAACATAGCAAGAACAGACATACTAACACTCCCTCTACACTTGAAAGACACAATTCCTATTCCTGCACCACCTCAATTCTGGGGAGGGGAAAGGAATTAGATTCACAGCTTAGCTGAGTTCCTATTTAGCACAGTCTCATGAAGTTCCAAGTTTAAAGCCCTCTGAGCTCAAATCCTGGCATCCTGGTTCCCCTGTTGGGCTAGCAGCAACATCTAGCCTAGAATCCCGTCTTCAAAGTGTCCATGGCTTGAGGCCGGGACTCTTAGAATTCTGCTTCTAGAACTATAAAAGACAGATGAAACAAACCAGCACCCAAAGCTCCTTCTCAGGGGCCATAGTGCCTAAAAGAGGATGAAGGGAGCCCCATCTCCATATTAGTTCATGATTCCCATGCTATGGAAGAATAGAAGTTTCACCTCCTTGGAATCAGTGGAGGAGAGAGCAAGGTTGTCCAGTCTGGTAGTTTTGAAGATGCAATCTGTTCATTACATAGCCAAAGGAAATAGGTTACTTCCACCTGCATAGGAGATTACAGAATATCTTCTCCAAGAAGTATCCCTACATCTTGGTTAATCTGAGCACGTGCATTTATCTGCTTCTAATTTTAGCTATCTTGATTTTATTTGTGCAAAAACTTTTAAATTTTATGTGATCAAAACTGCCCATTTTGCCTTCTGGGGTCCTTTCTATCTCTTGTTTGGTCATAAACTCTTCTTCATCCATAACTCCATATTAGAAAAAGAAATTGAACTAGTCATTAATGAACAACAAGAAAAAAATCTTGAGGGACAGATGGATTTATAAGTGAATTCTACTAAGCATTTAATGAACAATTAACTTCAATATTATATAAATTATTCGGGAAAATGGAACCAGGAAGAGCCAAAATGGAGAAAGAAAAGTATAGACTAATTTCCCTAATGAATATTGATGCAAAAATTTAAATAAAATATTAACAAAGTGATTACAGAAATTTATCTATAGGATGAGATAAAATTTATATCAGGAATACAGGGCTGATTCAATCTCAAGAAAACTACCTGCATAACTTGCTAAATTATGGGATTCTGCAGAGAGAGAATGCCCAGGCCCCTCAACCTTTGGTGCACAATAAGTTGTCGGCCACATTGAAGAAACGCCCTTGTTGAGCAAGGAGGAATGATCTTTGATCATGGGAATGAGTATTGAGCTGGAGGGTCACAGGTAGTTGCTCACAAGCGAGGATGCCTTGACAGAGCCTCTTGCCTGTGAGTGAGTTGTTAAATTGCTAGATTGGCTCTCCTCCCATTGGCAGATATCATGCATACTCAAAGCCTACGAGCTATTTCTCCAAATGGTGATTGGGGATTGCCTCCTGTTCTTGTGCTAATCTCTGATCGCTTACAAAAATGTATATCAACAAGGCTGAACAGCATAATAAATTGGAGCTCTTTTCACACTATGAGTCTCCTTCTTCATTCATCTCACCTCTGAGATCAGAGGGCTCATATGCTTTGAGCTCTTAAAAAATGGCAGCAAGAATAACTGACAATACCCATAACAAAACTAACAGAAATCATATAATTATTTCAATAGATATAGGAAAAACTTATGACAAAATGCAGCACCCTTTCCTATTAAAAACATTAGAGAGCATATGAATAAATGAACTTTCCTTAAAATATTAAGCAGCATCTATCTAAAACCATCAGCAAGCATTATATGTAATGGGGAGAAGTGAGAAACATTCCCAGTAAAGTCAGAGGTGAAATAAGAATGTCCATTGTCACCACTATTATAGCTTTACCAATAGGAGAAGAAAAATAAATGGAAGAAATTACAGTAGGCGATGAGAAGACAAAGCTATCACTCTTTGCAGATGATATGACAGTATACTTAAAGAATTCTAGAGAATCAACTAAAAAAATACTTGAAATCACTAACAACTTTAGCAAAGTTGAAGGCTATCAACTCAACTCACATAAATCACTAGCATTTCTGTATGTTACCAACAAAGACCAGCAGTAAGAGATAGAAAAAGAAACTTCAATTAAAATAACTATAGATAATATAGTCTAACTGCCAAGACAAACCCGGGAACTATATAAACACAATTACAAAACATTTTTCATGCAAATAAATTCAGATCTAAATAATTGGGAAAATATCAATTGTTCATGGATAGGTGGAGCTAATATAATAAGAATGACAATTCTACCTAAATTAATCAACTTATTCATTGCCATGCCAGTAAAACTGCCAAAAATATTTTATAGAACTTGAAAAAATAATAACACAATTCATCTGGAAAAATAAAAGGTTAAGAATATCAAGGGAATTAATGGAAAAATAATGCAAAGGAAGGTAGCCTAGCCATACCAGACTTAAAATTGCATTATAAACTGGTGGTCATCAAAACCATTTGCTACTGGCTAAGAAATACAGTACTGGATGAGTGGAATGATAGATATACAAGACACAGTAGTCAATGACTATTGTAATCTATTGTTTGCTAAACCCCAAGATTCCAGTTTTGGGGATAAGAATTCACTATTTAACAAAAACTGCTGAGAAAACTGAACAATGGTACGTCAGAAATTAGGCATAGACTACGCCCTATATACCAAGATAAGGTCAAATGGGTTCATGATTTAGACATAATGGATGATACTATAAGCAAATTAGGAGAGCAAAGGATAGTTTCTCTGTCAGATCTTTAGAGAAAAGAGGAATTTATGAACAAAGTGGAACTAGAGAAAATGTGCTAATCTCTGATCGCTTACAAAAATGTATATCAACAAGCCTGCAATTGTCTAGAGTCATGTGAAAAAATGCTCTAAATCACTATTGATTAGAGAAATGCAAATTAAAACTCACACCTCACACTCAGATTGGCTAAGATGACAGGACAAAATAATGATGAATGTTGGAGGGGATGAGGGAAAACTGGGACACTGATGCATTGTTGGTGGAGTTGTGAATGAATCCAACCATTCTGGAGAGCAATCTGGAATTATGCCCCAAAAGATATCAAATTGTGCATACCCTTAGATCCAGCAGTGCTACTACTGGGCTTATACCCCAAAGAGATACTAAAGAAGGGAAAGGGACCTGTATGTGCCAAAATGTTTGTGGCTGCCCTGTTTGTAGTGGCTAGAAACTGGAAAATGAATGGATGCCCATCAATTGCAGAATGGTTGGATAAATTGTAGTATATGGATGTTATAGAATATTATTGTTCTGTAAGAAATGACCAGCAGGAGGAATACAGAGAGGCTTGGAGAGATTTACATGAACTGATGCTGAGTGAAATGAGCAGAACCAGGAGATCATTATATACTTCAACAACGATACTGTATGAGGATGTATTCTGATAGAAGGGAATTTCTTCGACAAAGAGAAAATCTAATTAGTTTCAATTGATCAATGATGGACAGAAGCAGCTGAACCCAGAGAAGGAACACTGGGAAATGAGTATAAACTGTTTTCATTTTTGTTTTTCTTCCCAGGTTACTTTTACCTTCTGAATCCAATTCTTCCTGTGCAACAAGAGAACTGTTCAGTTCTGCACACATATATTGTATCTAGGATATACTGTGACCTATTCAACATGTATAAGACTACTTGCCATCTGGGGGAGGGGGTGGAGGGAGGGAGGAGAAAAGTCGGAACAGAAAGAAGTGAGTGCAAGGGATAATGTTGTAAAGAAATATTTTTCAAATTAAAAAATAATAAAAAATATTTTTTATTGTGTGCAAAAATATTTATCATAATTCTTTTTATGGTGGCCAGGAATTAGAAATTGAGAGGATACCCATCAGGTGGGGAATAGCTGAATAAATTATGGTATATGCATATAATGGACTATTATTATTTTACAAAAAATGAGCAGGCTGATTTCAGAAAAGTCTAGAAAGACTTACATGAACTGAAGCTGAGTGAAGTGAGCAGAACCAGAAGAACACTGTATATAGTAATAGCAGAATTGTGTGATGATCAGCTATGATAGATTTGGTTCTTCTCAGCAATAAAATGATCCGTGGCAATTCCAATAGACTTGTGATGGAAAATGCCATTCACATCCAGAGAAAGATCTATGGAGCCTGAAGTCAGATTGAAGTAGGCCATTTTTACTTTGGATTTTTTTTCCTTTCTTGTGGTTTCCCCCTTTTGTTCTAATCTTTCTTTGACAACATGACTAATATGGAAATATCTTTAAAATGATTGTGCATGTATAACCTATATCAGGCTGCTTGCTGTCTTGGGGAGGCAGGGGGTAAAGGAGAAAAAAAATGGAACTCAAAATTTTATGGAAATGAATATTGAAAACGATTTTTGCATGAAATTGGGGGAAAAACACTATGGGGGGAGGATTCTTGCCAGAGTGCTCCCTAATAGGCTGATCTTTCATCTGAAAAATGATCAGTTACCTGAGATCCAGTGTGGCTTCAGAAGGAGCCAACGAATGGTGGATATGGAGCTTGCTGTCCAACAAATCAGAAGAAATCGCAGGAGCAGAACAGAGGTCTGGCCTCAATGGTTGGTGATCTGACCAAGGCCTTTGATTCTGCCGGTCATGAAGACTTATGGAAAATCATAGCAAAATTTGGTTGCCTGGAGAAGCTCATCTGTGTCATTTGTCAGCTCCGTGACAGCATGCTTGCCTGGGTTCTGGATAGGGGCTAATGCTCTTTCCTTTCCTAGTCACCACTGGAGTGGAGGGGGGTTGTGTACCAGCTCCCATACTTTTTGGTGTGATGTTTTCAGACCAGGTGTCAGAAGTCTTCAATGAGAACAGAAACAGCATCCAGACAGTGAACGATTTAACCTGAAAATTCTATGCAGAGTTTTATAATTCCAAACTGCTCCCCAGAATGGTTAGACCCAGTTCGCAACTGTTCCTCATAAGTGATACTTTATTTCCTACCATCCACACCTACAGTGTGCTCCCTTCTCACTTCTACCTCTTAGAATCTCTATTTTCCCATAAGACTTAGCCACCTTCTAAGAAAAAAGGTGGCTTTTTCTCTCTAAGAGAAAAGATGACAAGTCAGGACTCAAATGGAGGGACATTTGGTTGGTGACTTTTGTCTACAGATGGTGGTGAGTTCAATGCGGCCTCTGAGGCCAGAAAGCCTGCAAAGTTGGGAGCGATTCTCTGCTGACTGTGCTTATTCTGACCTCAGGGTGATCGGGAAGAATACATGCGCTCCCCCTCCCCGAGCCAGAACCACGCCAGCCACAGGGAGAGCCACTGATCCGGCAAAGGGGGAATGCGGAATGTTGTGGAGAAATTCAGTTCCCTTGGCAGTGTACTCCAGGGATACCCACATAGACATTGCCAGAAGCAGCTGTGTTTGGGAGACTCTGAAGGAAAGTGTGGGAGAGAACAGGTATTGATCTGCCCGCCAGGCTGAAGGTCCCCAGAACCATCCTGCAGATCTGGCTCTTGACTGTCTGAACCTGGACCAACTCTCCACAGCATAACAGAAAACTCAGCTGCTTCCACTGGATGTCTCAGGGACATTCTGAAGTTCATCCGGCAGGACTGAGGCCTTTTTTCAAGATGAACTGCCAAGTATTTGAACTCCGCTGAAGATGTTGTTTGAATGGATGCTTGCCTGAAAGGCGGCATGCAGGGTAGACGTGAAGCGATAGAAGGAGACTTCAAGCTGTCCAAAGAACTTTAGAATCGCTTGTATGACGTGGGAGATCTTGGCACAGGACCACCCAGCGTGGCCCCCCCTCATCGGAAAAGGAGCTGTGCTCCCTGAGTGAAGCCGGGCTGCAGTAGCTCAAAAGACGTCTCCATTCCCAGTGTTCCTAGGGGCTCTTTGTGTCCGGCTTGTGGCAGAGCCTTCTTTTTTTTTTTTTTTTTTAATTTTTTATTTAATAATTACTTTATATTGACACTCGTTTCTGTTACGATTTTTTTTTCCCTTCCTCCCTCCACCCCCTCCCCTAGATGGCAAGCAGTCCTATATATGTTAGATATGTTGCAGTATATCCTAGATACAATATATGTTTGCAGAACCGAACAGTTCTCTTGTTGCATAGGGAGAATTGGATTCAGAAGGTAGAAATAACCCTGGAAGAAAAACAAAAATGCAGATAGTTCACATTCGTTTCCCAGTGTTCTTTCTTTGGGTGTAGCTGCTTTTGTCCGTCATTTATCAATTGAAACTCAGGTCTCTTTGTCAAATCCACTTCCATCAAAATATGTCCTCATACAATATCGTTGTCGAAGTGTATAATGATCTCCTGGTTCTGCTCATTTCACTTAGCATCAGTTCATGTAGGTCTCTCCAAGCCTCTCTGTATTCATCCTGCTGGTCATTTCTTACAGAACAATAATATTCCATAACATTCATATACCACAATTTACCCAGCCATTCTCCAATGGATGGGCATCCATTCATTTTCCAGTTTCTAGCCACTACAAACAGGGCTGCTACAAACATTTTGGCACATACAGGTCCCTTTCCCTTCTTTAGTATTTCTTTGGGGTATAAGCCCAATAGAAACACTGCTGGATCAAAGGGTATGCACAGTTTGATAAATTTTTGGGCATAATTCCAGATTGCTCTCCAGAATGGTTGGATTCGTTCACAACTCCACCAACAATGCATCAGTGTCCCCGTTTTCCCGCATCCCCTCCAACATTCATCATTATTTTTTCCTGTCATCTTAGCCAATCTGACAGGTGTGTAGTGGTATCTCAGAGTTGTCTTAATTTGCATTTCTCTGATCAATAATGATTTGGAACACTCTTTCATATGAGTGGTAATAGTTTCAATTTCATCCTCTGAAAATTGTCTGTTCATATCCTTTGACCATTTATCAATTGGAGAATGGCTTGATTTCTTATAAATTTGAGTCAGTTCTCTATATATTTTGGAAATGAGGCCTTTATCAGAACCTTTAACTGTGAAAATGTTTTCCCAGTTTGTTGCTTCCCTTCTAATCTTGTTTGCATTAGTTTTATTTGTACAAAGGCTTTTTAATTTGACGTAATTGAAATTTTCTATTCTGTGATCAGTAATGGTCTCTAGTTCATCTTTGGTCACAAATTTCTTTCTCTTCCACAAGTCTGAGAGATAAACTATTCTATGTTCCTCTAATTTATTTATAATCTCGTTCTTTATGCCTAGGTCATGGACCCATTTTGATCTTATCTTGGTATATGGTGTTAAGTGTGGGTCCATGCCTAATTGTGGCAGAGCCTTCTGAGCTCACGTGGGTACCATCGGCCACAGCCAGACCCCGGCACCTTCACCCCAACATAGTGCGGTCCCTTGGGTCCTCTTCCAGCAGGAAGGACAGCCAGCCTATAGACCTGACTCGAAGGAATCCCTGTTCTGCACAACCTTGCTGGCTGTGCCGTGATCTCAGACCCATTTATCCGTCCCCACCAGCATCTCCGGCGGCCAGTTGCCTGATGGGCACCTCGACCTGGGCGTCTCCCAGACATCTTAGAGGCAACACGTCCCAAAACTGAGCTCGTCGTTCCCCTCCCCCAACGGATTCCTGTTCTGAACTTCTCAGGACTGCGGAGGCGGACAGCTCCGTCCTCGGCTCCCAGCCGGCAGCCGGGACTTCTCCATTCACTCAGTGGCCGGTTCTGTTCCAGCTCCCCCGCACCTCTCCCATGTGCCCCCGTCTCTCTTAGACGCTGCCTCCCTGGTGCCTGAGGGCCCCTCCCCCAATCTGAAAGGCCAAACCTTGATCGGACCAGCTTGATTTGAAGGCGGGAAAAGCCTCAAGGTTTAGAGATCAGGCGGGGGGATTTACAAGGGTCTGGGGGGTGGGGGGTGGCGGCAAGCGTGCGGAGACGGCCCGTGTGCGGAGGCGGCCCGTGTGCGGAGGCGGCCCGTGTGCGGAGGCGGCCCGTGTGCGGAGACGGCCCGTGTGAGGAGGCGGCCCGTGTGCGGAGGTGGCCCGAGTGCGGAGGCGGCCGGACCCGGCTGTTCCTCCCGGGGTCTCAGACGCGGAGCGGAGTGAGCGCTCTCCTGGAGAAGGGCAGCTCCTGGGGGCCGGGATCCGTCGCTTCTGCCTCCGCATCCCCAGGACTGGTGAATTAACGTGAAGACTGATCTCTGGTGGGACCGTCAGGAAACGTGTCAAGCTCAGGGGCTACGAGGCTGAGAGAAGGGGCCCTGCCTGCAGGAGGCGCACACCCGCCTGAGGAAGCCGAGGCTGAGAGGAGGATGCTGGGAGGGAGAAGCCAGAGCCAAGCGCCGCCGCCGGGGAGAAAGAGGTGTCTAAAGGGGGCTCCCTCCTCAAGGAAGACTTAGGGTTCATGGGGGCAGAGGGAGCGATGAGGGGGTCACCCCAATAGCGCTTCTTCTGGGGGAGAAAGCAGAGAGGTCCGGGTATGTGAGGGCCCTTAGGTGCCCGGTACACAGCAAGCACTCAATTGGTGCAGGCCGAAGGCTGAATGACAGGCAGGTTCCTCCCGGCCTAGAGAGCCAACTCGGGGGGGCGCATGCGCACTGTCCGTCAGGGGCCGGCCTTCATGGCCCCACACTAGTTCTCGGGCTCCGCCTCCGCTGCGGCTCCTCCCTGGCTCCTGTCCGCCCCGCCCTTCCCGCCTGCGGCGTCGTTCCGCGCGCGTGCTGGCGCGCTGACGTTGAGGTGGGCGGGGCCTGCGGGTCGCGGAGCGGAGCGGGAAACGCTATGGACGGCGTAGCGGGCGGTGCCCCAGGTGAGCTAGTGAGGGAGTCCGGAGCGGGGAGGGGGCGGCCGAGGGGAGGGGCTCGGAGCCCCCTTCTTTGGACCCGAGGCCGTAGTCGCGGTTGGCGGCCGCGGCACGGAGTAAGCACCTACTGTGTACCGGGGCGGGCCCAGAGAAAGATCAGAGCGCGGCCTCGTACCCTTGTGGAGCTTGTGCACTCGACCCTCCATCAGCCAGCATAGATTAGGCGCCTGTTGTGTGCCAGGCAGTGAGGGAGTAATCAGTGAGCCTGACTCTCCACCATGGTCACAGGGGGGGTCAGACCCCTAAGCGCCCCCGGCCCCTCAGAGAATCTCCTCCAGATCCCAGGTTCGAATTTGGCCCGGCTCTCCTCAGAAAGTATTTATTAAGCACCTCCTGCATGCCGAGGTGCAAGGTAAGCAGGGGCTTCTCCCTCTATCCCCCCCACCCTTTGGCCCCCTCAGGGCAAGAGCGCCGCGGAGCAGCTTCCCCTCCACCAACACACTGCGTTCTGGACCCGGCAGACCGCGGTAGCTGTCCGTCATTCAGTCAACATCCCCGGGCACACAGGGGCAGGCAGCCCTCGGGCCGGGCAGGGGCAGATAGAGGCAGCTCCAGCTGTCGGGGCAGAGGGACTGGGCTGGGAGCGGCTGGGCCCGGAGCCTGGCCTGGGGAGCCTGAGTGAGGCTGGAGAACTGGGCTGGGGAGCCTGAGTGAGGCTGGAGAACTGGGCTGGGGAGCCTGGCCTGGGGAGTCTGAGTGAGGCTGGAGAACTGGGCTGGGGAGTCTGGCCTGGGGAGTCTGGCCTGGGGGGCCTGGACTGGGGAGCCTGGACTGGGATTAGCCAGGCTGGAAGTCCTGGCCTGGGGAGCCTGGCCTGGGGAGCCTGAGTGAGGCTGGAGAACTGGGCTGGGGAGTCTGGCCTGGGGGAAGCCTGGGCTGAGATTAGCCAGGCTGGAAGTCCTGGCCTGGGGAGCCTGAGTGAGACTGGGAGTCCTGGCCAGGGAGCTTGGGCTAGGATTAGCTGGGCCTGGAAGTCCTGCACTGTCACCCATGCCCGGGTCTCCCCCAGCAAGCCCAGCCCCCCGCAGGCCCCCCAGACTCTCCCCTGTGGAGGCGCCCCCTCCTACACCCACCGGCAGCCCCACTGTCTCCTCTCAGCTGCCTCAAGGGCCCTTAAAGTCAGAAGCTGGATCTGAACTCAGTGCTTCCCTGATTCTCTGTCAAGTCAGTAAGCATTGGTGAAGCACCTACTGTGTGCCAGGCAGGATGTTAAGGCAGGAAATGAAAAGGAAGCCACGACAAGGCATCCGCCCCTGAGGAGCCTCACATTTAATGGGGCCCCCCCACCACCTCCCTGCAAGATCCCTGAAAACTTAAGGATTCCTGTGAAGGGGGGCAGTGAAGGGGAGCTCCCCAGCTGGGACCTGCCAGGAAGGGGGGCCTGAAGGGCATCAGGCTGGGGGGGCAGAGGCATCATGGCTCTTTTCCTTGGCAAGGCTTGGCTAGCTGCCCGTCATAAGACTTCTACATAATGCTGAGAAATGAGATTTGGGTGGGGAATGAATGGGCCTTTGCTAAGTGTTTTCTCTATGCCAGGCCTTAAGTCCTGCCTTCTAGGAGCTCTCACTGTGGGGGGAGGGGGGAGGAGACAGACAGACAGACAGACTTATGGGGGAGTGGGGTAGGAGGGGCTGCCTCTCCAGCCTAGGCTCCTGGGGGGCGAGTGGCCCCTGGCATGCTGCCCTAGTGCCGGCCCTTCCTTAGGAAAGTCTCATCGGGGCCCTGCATTTTAAGCCCCTCTCTCCGCCCCAGGTGCCCCCACATCATACCATGGGTGGCTCTGCTTCCCCTGTTTGTGGGCCCTTCCCCAGCGGCTTCTGCCCTTGGGCACAGGTCTCGCCCACAGGAGGCTGTGTATTGGGAGGCCTGGAGGCGCAGGGAGGCGGAGTCCAGCCGAGATTCTAAAAGACTGCCCGGCGGCCGCTGTCCTGGGACTCCCCGGGAAGGCTGGCACAGAGGCGGAGGACAGCGGCAGCGCGTGGTCTGGAGCTCTCCTTGGGCGGGCTAGGTGAGGGGCGTCCGTGCGGTGGGCTTGCCAGCCTATGTAGGAAATGAACTGTTTCTCCTCCTCTCTCTCTGCCCCCTTTCTCCCCGCCCTCCCTGGGCACTCCTTAGCCAGCCACCAGGCACTTTTTGTGGGTGAGAGCTGGTGCCCGGGGTCCCCTTTCTTCCCACTTTCTTTCCATCTTTGAGATTGCGACCTCTCGAGCCTCTGTCTGAACTTTGTGCTTATCAAAACGCTGCTGAGGAGCTGGAATAGCACTCACTCAGCAAATTCATACGTTGGATGGACCCACCCGTGTGCAGCTACTAGCGCTCCATTGGATTAATGGTTCTCTGACTTCAGGCTGCTCGTTATTTCTGAGTTTTCCAGTAAGATTTCTAAGTAGGATTTTTCTAGCTTCTGGGGTCATTTTGGATATAATTTCTCTTTCTAGCCCTCCTTGCCACCTGTAGGTTAACGGGCGATTTGTTCAGTTCATTACTTGAGGTAATGTTGTAGTTGGCTTCAAGGGACCACAAGGTGATGGAAAAGGTCGAAAAGCCCTGGTGCAGACACACCTTCCTCATGACAGTCTCCCTGCCCCGACCGCCCGCCCAGGGGATGATCCCACCCCCCCCACCCTCCTCCAGCAGACGGCTCCATCCCTCTCACTTAACCCCAATTGCCTCAAGGCGGGAGAAACCATGTGTATTATTACTGTAAATGGTTAAAATGTCTGTCTCTGCCCAGTAATCCTCCTCCCCTTCCCCTGCCCTCCCCTTGTAACAAATAACGACGATCAAGCCACACCAGTTGGCACATTGGCCCTGGTATTGTACTAGAACCTCCAGAGCAGGGCGTTCCGCCGACGAGTCGGGACAGGTCATTGTGCACCCAGTTCTGAGAGTCTCGGGTCTCTTTGGAAGCCATCTCGCCCCATTTCTCAGGGTTCAGTGCGCTCTCCTTCAGTCACATACCCAGTGGGTGGATTGCCCCATTTCTGCTCAGTTTTTGGCTGTGGCAGAAAGTGCTGGAGGTACTGTGGTGACACAGGCTCTGCCAGTTGATCCTCAGGTGCCCTGGGGCACGTACATCCTGGTCCCGGTTCTAAAAGGTTTTGTAATTCGGAGTTCTGCCCGGCTCAGAGCCATTTGTGTTCCCCCGATTAGTGCCCGGGATCCTTTTCCCCACACTAACGTGGGCTTCTTCGGGTGAGAACAGCCCGTCGGGATCTACTCAGGGCCTGGTAGGAGGATTCCCAGTCTATATTGTTATGAATCTTGTCTCTCAAACCCCGATCCGAGAAATTTGTTATGGAGATCTCATGGGAAATGTTTCTTTCTGAGTCTCTGCCAGGGGTTTTCTTGCTGTTTTTCAGCTTGGGGTTAGCCAGATTATCCTTCTTCTTCGATCATCTCCTCCTCTTATTAAGCAAGAGTTCCCATCTAGCCAGAGTTGGGCAAGGTCTCTGTGTCCTTTGACCCCTGCTTTGATTGGGGTGGGAGAAGGGGGGGGGGGCAATCTTTCCTGTTAGATCACATGATTATGTGGAGTTAATTGTATATGTGGCGTAAGATAGCAGTGTGACCCCTCCATAACGTAGTCGCATCATCCCCTTTTCTGCCAGTTTCCCCAGAACTTTTGTCAAATAGGGGGATAGTTGGAGCTCTTGGCTTTATGTTCATCCCCAGTGTGGTCACTGTGTGAGGTGGTCTTCTCCTGCTCCTTCTCTGTCTCCTCCCACAGCACCCCCCCCTTCCCTACAGGTTCTTATCTTTCTAAACCCCTTTAACATTCAGTCTCCTTTGTTAGGGTTTGTCTTGCTAATCCCCTCTTCTTCCCTATGCACTTTTTCCTTTCTCCTCCTTTCCTCCTATTTCCCTGTTGAGTAAAATGTTTCTCTCTCTCTCTCTGTTTCTCTCTCTCTTTCTCACTCACTAACTTCCTCTCACCCTTCACTCTCACTTTCTCTCTCCCTCTTATTCTCTCTCATGTTCTGTGTCTCTCACACACTCTCACTCTTTGACCCATTAAGATGTGCAGCAGGTTCCCCATTCCCTCCTCCTTATTTCAATATTCTTCTATTTATGCACCCTATTATTTGACATCCCTCCCCCACAGTGTATTCCTTTTCCTTCACCTGTCTCTTTCCTTTCTTCTGTGAGGAGGGTCCAATCCCAACTTTTAAAAACCACTTTCGGGTTCTCTTCCTTCACTAGACTCTCTCTGTGATCTCTGATGTTGATAGAATCCTCAGGGGTTGCAGGTCTCATCACACCATCTAGAACGTTAACCATTTATCTTTGTTTATTTAGTTTTCCTAATTGTTTGTTCCTCTTGACTTTTTTTATTTCTCTCGTATCTTTTTCAACTTAAACATTTCTCAACTCCCTTCTTCAGGGATTCTTGGAAATCCTTCAGTTAAGGTTCATTCTCCCCTCTCCTCTCCCCCCAAGGGTTAAACACAGTTTTGCCAGGTATTCGAAGCACTCACGTATCTTGATTATAATCTTTTGCCTTTTGCATGTCCTGTCCTGTTCCAACCCTGCTGCTCTTTGCAGGCGGTGGCTGCTAAATCCTGCGGGATCCGACTGAAGCCCCTCAGGCCTTGCTCTTTCCTGCGCCTGAGTGTTTCCCCTCTGACTTAGCAGCTCTGGATTTTAGTTGTGGTGGGCCGGGGAGCGTTCCTTCAGGAGCTTCTTCCAGAACCAGGAGTTCCCACTTTGCCTTCTGGTACTGGGGAATCTGGACAGTTTTCATGCATTGTTTCTTGAAAGATGATGTTAAATTTGGGGGATTTTTTGGTCATGTTTTTTCAGGTAAGAGTTCTATAGATGTAAAGTTATATAACTACAGCTCTCTTCCCAGCCCCCCCCCCCATCCACCCCAAGTTGGTCGGGATTTCTGCCCTGGCTCCAGACTAGCATGGATGAGAGATGGGAGACCCTGTTCTGCTCAGAGGCTCAAGGCCAGCCGGCTGTAGCCGGTTTCTCTCCTTCCTCATCACTCAGTTTACAGCCTAGGACCTGAATATACTCCCTGCCCCAGACAGGCAGAGGTTCCCTCCTCATTTCCTCACAAGAGCCTCCAGCCGGCCCATCTGCCAAGGTTGGGACTTGCCACACTGGGTCAGGGGCCTTTTGCAGAAGGCTGTGTAGCAGTTATGGCCAGACTCCATTGCCAGGATCACAGACTTTAGCTCCTGAGCAAATAATTCCCTGAGGAAAAAGATGGATCAGTTTTCCTACTCAGAAAACAAAGCCCGAAGTGACAGCAGAGCTTTTCAACTCTGACCTGCTTTGGTTAACTCTCTGCCCAGGAGAACTGACCTTTAGGCTGGGATTAACAGAACAGAACTGTTGCCCAAGCCAGATAAAGGGCCAGTGAGAGCTCTCGGCTGAGCCGGTGAGTTCCAGCCCTGTGGCCCTGATGTTGGTGGCCAGCTCAGCTGGGTCCCCGGCCACAGTACGATTCAGACAGGCCCACGGGCCGGGAGGACTGTGTCCCCACCGAGGACATGACAGGAGAACAAGGTCGCCAGCTGTAAAAATAGGGAATGGGGAGGAAGAGCTAGAGAGGGGAAAAGCGGTGAAGTGCTCTTCCCTTGGCAGACAGCAAGATTACTGAACGGCGCCTCGTGTGAGAGGAGAGCTGGCTTCGGTGGACGTCTGTGCCCTCGGTACCTCACGCCCGGTCCTGCGGCTGGACGTGGCGCCCCGCTGGACACTTGTGGACGATTGTTCAGTAAACAAGAGGTCCCTAGTTCACCAGCGCCTTTGGGAAGCATTTGGTGGTCCCACGAAGGATTCTTGGGGAGAAGGGACGTGGTGGGACTTGTTGGTAGCTCAGGGCCAGCGTGGCAGCCGTCTCCGGGGCGGCACCAGGGCCCTGCGCGCTCAACGGCAGTAACTTAGCTCGCCATAGGGCCGTTTGCAGATGGCCCAAGCCACAGGCAGTGCTCCTTTACCGTCCAGGACAGGTCGGCGCTCCAGCGGGGCCACGCTGTACAGGAAGCCTTTCCCAGCCCCTCTTCAGTCCTGACTTCCCCATTAGATCGTGAGCCCCAGACAGACATTTACCACGGCTGAGGAATGGCTGTTGTTCTGGGACCCGGGGTAAGGAGGACGTGGCGGAGCTGGAGAGAGTCCAACGAGAGAAATCCCGGGTCTGTGGGAGAGGAGGACCTTTGGGAGGCAGAAGGTGGGGGCAGAGGGGGCGGTGACGGCTGCCGGCCGGCAATAAACATTATTAAGGTGTGCCAGGGACTGGCTGTGCTAAATGCCTGGGATGTTTTTTCGCTCTGGTTGTCCAGCCATTTCAGTCAGGTCTGACACTTTGTGACCTCATTTGGGCTTTTCTTGGCAAAAATACTGGATTGGTTTGCTGTTTACTTCTCCCACCCATTTTATAGGTATAGAAACTGAGGCAAACTGGATTAAGTGACTTGCCTGAGGTCCCTCAGCCTTAGCAGCAATGTCTGCTGCACTCTGGTTTCATTGATAAAAACGTGCTTTAGTTTTTTAGACCTTTCACTTCATCTTCCAGGAATTCCACTTGAGTTTGTAGCCAGACTTTGTTTTTCTGGGAGGTTTTGCCTGTAAGTGTTTTGGAGCCATCTCTTCCGAATTTGTGCTTCAGCTTCCAAGGTTTTTGTGCTGGGATTCCCTTTTTGGTTCGCTCATTCTTCCAGGTATTTTCTGAGTTTACCTCAGGGCCGTAACCTGGACCCTTCTGGAGGGAAGGTCTGACCCAGTCCTAACTTTCTTGGAAATTAAGTATTCTGTTATTCCAGGATCGCCGGGTCCCACCAGTGCTCAGCGCTCCGAGAGTGAGTAGTCTGATTCGGGGCAAAACCGGATCACCGATTCCCTGGTTGGAGGAGGAACTCTGCCAGTTCCTGACCCGAGTTTGGGGCTGAGCAAGAGTAGATGCTGCTGGCTTGGACCCCTCCACAACCGGGAGGCCCCGCTGAGTCACAGGGTTGGGAGTTGGAGCCGAGACCTTGCTCTGCCCCTTCTGAACCTTCTACTCTTGGCGGGTTGCCTGAGACCCTCCACGTGGCACCCTGCCCCCAGGGCCCAGGTCCTCCTCTCTGCACTGCTGTGCACAGGGTTCTGTCTAGCTCCAGCTCAGGGCACGACTGCAGAAAAAACCTGCTGTCATTTCTTTTCTCTCTTGGATTTCCAGGTGAGAATTCTTCCTGGTAGTTTTGCTAGATCTGTGTAATGGGGGTAGATGGGATGGGGAAGGGGAGTTCGCTGTGCTTCCTGCTCTGCCATCATCTTCTACCCCATGTGACTTTTTCTATTTTTTCTCCAGTATTTTATTTTTCCAAATCCATGTAAAGATATCTTTCAGCATTCACTTTTGTAAGATTTTGTTTTCCACTCTTGTGGAAATGTGTCTTTTTTAAAAAAATTTTATTTTAATGGTATATTAGTTTCATGATTACATGTAGAGATGGTTTTCCACTTTCCTTTATATGAGATTTTGAGTTCCAATTTTTTTCTCCCTCCCTTCATGACCTTCCCCCTCCCTAAGACAGCAAGCAATATGATAAAGCTTATACGTGTATCTTCGTTTTTAGCATTTCCATATGAATCATGTCGAGAAAGAAAAAGCAGAACAAAAGGGAAAATCCTCAAGAAAGGAAAAAAAAGAAAAGAAAGATGAAAATAGTGGGCTTTAATTTGAGTTCAGTCTCTGTAACTCTTTCTCTGGAAGCAGAGAGCACTTATTGGAATTGCCTTGAAGCACCACATTGCTGAGAAGAGCTGAATCGATCATAGTTGATCATCACTCAATCTTGCTAGACAGTTTTTTCCTTGATTCTCACTTTACTTAGCATCAGTTCCTGTCAGTCTCTCCAGACTTCTCTGAAATCCTCCTGCTGGTCGTTTCTTACAGAACAATAATATTCCATAACATTCATATACCACAATTTATTCAGCCATTCTCTAATTGATGGGCAGCCGCTCCGTTTCCAGTTTCTTGCCACTACAAAAAGGGCTGCCACAAACATTCATGCACGTGTGGGTCCCTTTCCCTTTTTTATGATCTCTTTAGGATTCAAACCCAGTAGAGACACTGCTGGATCAAAGGATCTGCACAGTTTGAAAGCCCTTTGGATGTAGTTCCAAATTGCTCTCCAGAATGGCTGGATCAGCTCACAACTCCGCCAACAGTCACTTGTGTGATTTTTTAAAGTTATTCTTTTCCTATGTCGTGATTTCTTTTTCATTTTAGACATTGGTAATTTGGTTTCCCTTTATTTTGATTAATAATGATTTGGCTATTTTGTGAGCCTTTTTAAAAAATTCATCTTGTTTTACTTACTCATTTAGTGCTTCTTTTGTGTTCAGTATTGTTCCTTTGTTTTCTGTGTTTTTCTTCATTCTTGTGTTTATTTTGGACTTCTGAATTTGATGATTTTCCCCATGTTTTTAGGTTCATACCCAATTTATTTCTTTCCTTGTACAGGAAAAGTAGACATTTAAAAAAAAAAAAAAGAATTTCTAAGAATTATTTGCTCCTAAAGCTTATGTTTTCTCACCATTTTCATTGGGGGAAAATTCTCTATAGTTGAGACTGTAGATGTATGCTCTTTTCCTGAATTTTAACTCTCAAAATTTGAGAAACAACAGAATACTTAGGTGCTGAATGACAACCCAGGGGGGAGGAGCCCCACCCGGCAGAAGCTTCTGGGCCCTCCTCATCATCCCTCCCCTGACTTCCTTATGGGTGCTGACTGCCCCATTTGACTGTGAGCCCCTTGAGAGAGTTTATCTTTCTTTTTATCCCCGGAGTTATGCCTGGTACACGGTAGGTGCTTAATCAGTGCTTATTGTCTGAGTAGTGACTGAAACGTAGCTACATTTTCATGGACACTGGAGAGTATATCTAGCTTTTTCTAACGTAGACAAAGAGACTCTCATAGCTTGAGAGTGTCCCCACATCTAAAAATAACCTCTTGAGAGTTCCTGTCATGGGGTGATCCAGACTTGACTGAGTGTCCCCAGAAGAGGACGTCTCTCACTAGTGTGATGTCTAAAATTCAGAGGGGTCGGGGAAGGCTTTCAGTAAAAAATGGAACTTAAATGAGGACAGGGAGGTTCTATGGAAGCAGTAGAGGATAAAATCGTTAAAAGAAATCGTATTCGATGTTGGAGGGGATGTGGGAAAACTGGGACTAATGCATTGTTGGTGGA